>NC_136272.1:51750052-51822552 GCF_964187855.1 Myxine glutinosa | reverse complement strand
TCATCCCCTCTCCTTGCTCTTCTCCGCCCTCCCCCTCCCCTTACTCTTCCTCCTTCTTCTTATTCTTCTTCTTCTTCTTCTTCTTCTTCCTCTTCTTCTTTTTCTTCTTCTTCTTCTTCTTCTTCTTCTTCCTCTTCTTCTTTTTCTTCTTCTTCTTCTTTTTCTTCTTCTTCTTCTTCTTCTTCTTCTTCTTCTCCTCCACCACCTCCCTCTCCTCTGCTTCCTCCTCTCCTCCCTGCTCTGCAACCTCCAACTACCACTACCAGTGCACCCCAGTCTGAGTCTACCACCCCTACACTTTCTGCATTACCTCAACCTTGCAGTACCTCTGCTGAAGATAACATCGCCATTGTTACAACTATTGACCCACCAAAACATGTAGCTGCTGAGTTTGTTGCCCCGACTGCATCCTTGGTTTCCCTACTCTGAAACAACCATGGATATTGAGCAAATGGGTGAAGGCCCTGAGGAAAATGAGGACTACGATTCAGATGGTTGCTCCTCTCTGGCGTTAAGTGCACTTGGTGAGGAGCTTTCCCCAGACAGTAGGATTGATGCTACAATTTCTACCTGTGATATATTGGATTTCTTGAAGAAAAAAACACTCGTAAGAAACGAGTAAACCTGAATGACTTTTTCCCCAATTTGCACGCGTTTGTCCAAAAAGCGCAAATCAGCGTAAAGAACCCAGAAGCTGTTGTCATTTCTAGTGCTTCTTGCAAGAGGCTGAAAGGATGCATTGTTAAAGTAAGGAAGCATTTGAATGCATAAGCATCTTTTGTGGGCCACTCTTCTCATCATGATAATAACAAGTTTGAACCTAAACGGCGGGCTTAATCCCCTACGTAAAATTCAAACGATGCAGCTGATTAAGAATGAGAAGGTAGATATTCTTCTTTTACAAGAAACTCGTGCGACTGTGAGTTGATGGCAGATTGGAGGCTGAAGCTGAAAGGCACCTGGTTTTTCATAGCATGGCTTCGGTGAGTGCTTTATATATTTTGATAATTACTTTATATATCTCTGCACACCTTCCCGTCTCCTCTCTTGTTTTTAAAGAAATTGTACCTGGATATCTAGCTTCTATTGAATTTATATAACCATCAGCGGATGATAATCGTCAATGTTTATGCCCCAAGTGACAGCACAGTGACAGTGACAGCACAGGCTTTCTTCACTGAATCCTTTACTTTCCTTAATCATCTTGCCCCTGGTACCCTTTTGTGCTTAGGTGGTGATTTTAATTGTACATTAGACCCAGCCAAACATCGGAACAGCCCTGAACCCCATCCAGTTAGTGCTAGGCCTCTGTCTGCACTTCTGTCTCAAAATTATCTTGGTGATGTTTGGCGACTACAGCATGGGAACACCCAGCAATTTACTTGGTGTCGTTGCCTGTTAAACAACTTGTCGCTTGCAAGGCTTGATTAATTTTATATCAGCCTCTCCTTTTTAAACCTTGTTAGTTTTACTGATATTACTCCTTTTGGGTTTTCTGATCATTTTTTTTTTATTAAAATGAGTCTTTCTTCCCCTAACCCTCAGAGGCATACTTCTCATTGGTCTTTTAATATTTCTCTTTTAAATGATTCCTTTTTTAAACTATATTTTAAGAATTTCTGGCTTCGGATTCTAGAATCACGGAATGATTGCACCAATCTTTGCCAATGGTGGGATTATGTAAAAGCACAAATCTGAGTCTTTTGCCAGCAATATAGCAATAATTTCACTAATGTAAAGCAAGCCAGGATATGCATTTTAAAGAAAGAAATTCTTGACTTGCAAGAAAAGGCGACTAACATTGATGAGGATGTATGATGCCATCGGCTTCACGAGAAACAAGCCCTACTGGATGTTTTAACTAAAGATGATGCTCTCCGAGTGCTAACACGACTCCGAGTAAAAGGTCTATCTACCTCAGAAACTTGTTGTAAAGATTTTTTTAGCTTTGAAAAAGCCGCAAAGTCTAATAGATTGTTGCTAAGCTTACGTTCAAGTGATGGACAAGTTATTGAAGAGAACGCTCAGTTGAAGTGTTTTATCAGAGACTTTTTAAAGAATGTTTTTACCGCAAAGGAAAGTAATGATCAAGAAATGTTTGATTTTACCCAAAATCTACCACAATTAGAAGAATCACAGCAGTGCTCTCTAGAACAGGGTTTTACAGTAGCTGAACTTTTAATAGCTCTTAATAGCCTTAATGATCATAAAGCACCTGGCTTTGATGGTTTACCTGTGGAATTTTACAAAGCATTCTGGGACTTGCTCGGTCCAACACTTTTAGATGTTTTAAAGTATAGTTTACAAGAGGGTGTGTTACCTCTAAGTTGTCGCCGTGCAATTGTGTGCCTTATCCCGAAGAAAGGAGACTTAGTCTTTACAAAATTGGTGGCCTATCTCTCTGCTTTGTGCGGATTACAAAATCCTTTCTGAAGTCCTTGTAAACCGCATAAAGCCCCTTCTTAGTTTTTTTAAAATAACCTTTGATCAATCTTTTTGTGTTTTAAATCGGTCTATTCATGATAATATTTTTTAAATTCGGGTTTTTTGGGATGTCTGTGCTGCACATAAACAGAATGCTGGCCTGTTTTTACTTGACCAAGAGAAAGCATTTGATACTATTAGCCATTACTATGTTTTTCATACCTTAAAACAGCTTGGTTTTGGGGCAGCCTTTATTTCTCACGTTTCATTGCTGTACAATCATGTTTTTAGCATCATTAAAGTCAATAATAGTTTATGTGCACCACTAACGGTTGAAAGAGGAGTCCGCCAAGGGTGTCCTTCATTGGGCATTCTCTACTCCCTCTGCGTTGAACCTCTACTAATTTGCCTTCGTGCCGGCTTACGAGGTTTTTCCCATGATGCCGAAAGGCCAATTGTCACCTCAGCATATGCCGATGATGTGTGTGTTGTGGTGCGTAGCAGTGATGATGTCACCATGCACTAAACAATTTGGAAAAACTTTCTTCGCCATGCACAACTGCAATAAATTGGAACAAATGTAAAGCTTTATGGATTGGTCATACCCCCGCTGTTGGTTTGCCTTCTCTTCCCAGAGGCTGGCAGTGGGAGAAGGAAGGCATCCATTATCTAGGTGTGTACATTGGCACTCCAGCTTTCATGGCAAAGAACTGGGTTAATGCAGTTAATAAAATTGATAACAGACTAGAGAAGTGGAGAGGAATATTATTTACATTGTCGTAAGGAGAACGTACCTTAGTAATTAATAATGTAGTGGCTTCCTTGTGGCACAAAATTATTGCTTTGCACCCTCCCGAAGCACTATTCCTGACAATGCAGAAACATCTGCTTGATTTATTCTGGGGCGGCAAGCATTGGGTCAAGCCTGAAGTCCTTTACCTTCCATTGGCAGAAGGTGGCCGTGGTCTCATTGACATTGTCAGCCGACTAATGGCTTTTCGAGTCACCACTGTTCACCGTTTTCTTTTTCTCACTTCGCTGCCGTGGTGGCTCACTGCCAACTACTTGTTGAAAATGGCTGGCATGCTTGATTTCAACAAGGAACTTTTTCTCATGGACCTGCAACATGTTGACATCTCCCCATTTCCTCTGTTCTACCAAGACCTGCTGCAAGCCTGGCAGCCTCTCGTGGTGCACTGAGATATGGCTCATTACAACACCAACAACTTCCTCGATGAGCCTATCTTTTACAATGCACTTTTTCCCAACATACCTCAATCACGTGCTTATGTGCAATGTTTCACAAGTTCTGGTGTGCATGTCGTACGAGACCTGCGGAATAACCGGAATGAAGCATGCCACTCAGCAGGATATATTGCAACCGCTGTTGGAATGCGCGCTGTAAGAGCTGTCTCCCCTGCTTATTCAAGAAGTGTTGCATACCTTCAGAGGACTGGGTCTCCATTTTGATGTCAACAACAATGACCCTGAAATGCATGTTCTCTCCCTTCATCAGGTGCAAATATCATCAGCTGCATTAACAGAATCTGTGTGCCTGTCTTCCTCTCCACTTCTTAGTGCTGTAAAAAAAGTGCCTGTACCACCTCTTTGTTGCCATTCGGCATCCTTACGTGTGCAAGGATAGGTTTGGATGCCGATGGATATGGATGCTACCTCCGGGGTCTCCCCCTTGCCCACAATGGGTCACCATGTATGCCCTGCCGATTGTAAAACGGACTGGTGATATATCTTGGAGAATTGTGCATATAATTTTACCTACCAATGTTTTATTACACCGATATAGTGTTTTAAATTCTGTTTCATTCCCTTTTTTTTTTTTTTTTTTTTTTTTTTTTTGTATACAAGATCGAGGCTCGTGAAAGAGCGAACATTAATCACACAGAAAGACAAACAGCCACATAAAACAAATAACATCGGGAGCGGTAGACAAGATGGGGAGAGAGGGGGAAGGACACAAACACAACATTTGAGAGCAGGGACCGAGAGACATGGAGACATCGAGAGATCTGTGGGAGGGAGAGGGCTTTGGGGGGGAGGCATGTGAAGGGGGGGAGGCATGTGAAGGGGGGGAGGCATGTGAAGGGGGGGGGGGGGGGTGGGAGAGGTATAAACATATGGACACTGCCAGGATTTCCAGGAAATAAGTTGGAATTTCAAACAAGGTGGATCTGGGGTGAATTAGTGGGGGTAGAAAAGATCAAGGTTATGGATGGGGGAAGATAAGAGATGGTGGTGAACAGCTGTTTTAAAGACCTGGAGGGAGGAGAGGGATTGAAGGGAGTGTGGGAGTTTGTTCCACAGGCGGGAGAAAAGAGGAATGAAAGAGTGAAGGTGAGCAGAGAGCCGAGATTTCGGCAGTTTAACCAACAGAGGGTTGCTGGCAGATCTTGTGCGACCTGTAGGAATATTTGGGGGACAGAGCACAGAGAGAGCTGGGGGAGCAAGGCCGGAGAGGAGTCGGTAGAAGACAGAAAGACCACCTACCTGCCTGCGGTGAGTGAGTGAAAGGCCCTCAGAGATAGCTTCATCGCGGGAGATTCCAATGATTTTGAAAGCTTTGGATTCAACAGCGTGAAGCCGAGCCAGGTGTGAGGCAGGAGCACCAGCCCATAGGGGAGAACAGTATTCCATTGAGCTGCGGATGAAAGCCTTGTAAGTGGTGAGGAGCTCAGGTGTGCCGAGGAAGGACTTCGCACGACGGAGGATGCCCAGTCGGCGACTGGCTTTGGAGGCCAGCTTGGAAATGTGGTTTTCCCAAGAAAGATCATGGCAGATAGTGAGACCCAAAAGCTTGAGTGACAGAACTTCTTGGAGAGGATTGTTGAGAAAGTAGATGGGAGGGTTGTCCAGTCGATCTTTTCGGAGAGACATAGTAAGAGAGTGAGATTTGGCAGGATTGAAAGACATGTTCCACTTGTTTGACCAGTCTGTGATTTTGTCCAGGTCTTCAGAGAGTGAGGAGGCTGCAGACTGCCGATCTGAGGGAAGAGGAATGGAGCGGCAGAGAGTGGAGTCATCAGCAAAGAGATAGAGAGGATTTTCCAGAGAGTCAGAGAGATCATTGATGAAGACCAGAAAAAGCACAGGGCCCAGCACACTTCCTTGGGGAACTCCAGCCTGAACAGGAAGGGGAGATGAGAGAAATCCATTCAGGGCCACACGTTGACTACGACCAGAGAGGAAGTCCGCAAGCCATGCATGGAGATTTCCATGGATACCATAGGAGGAGAGTTTGGTGAGCAGAGCTGGGTGCCAGACCGTATCAAAGGCCCTTGATATGTCAAGGGAGACAGCTCTGATTTCCTGTTTGGCATTGAGGACCTCCATCCATTGTTGAGACAGCAGAAGCAGCATGTCCAGAGTAGAGTGACCTGGTCTGAAACCAAATTGATGATCAGAGATCAAGCCATTGGAGAAGAGGAAAGATTTCATATCCGAAGCAATGATGGATTCCATGACTTTGCTGATAATTGGGAGCAGGCTGATTGGTCTGTAGTTGCAAGGATCTGTTTTTGCACCTTTTTTGTGTAAAGCGGTAATGTTAGCTGATTTCCAGGATGCTGGCAGATGACCTTGAGCAAAAGATAGGGTGAAAAGAACAGAGAGAGGGCGAGATAGAGCGGCAGAGCAGGATTTTAAGACCCGTGGGCTGATGCCGTCTGGTCCAGTTGCAGAATAATAATAATTTTGTATGGCCTCTAAAGATTTACATCATGCTTATGTTGACTGTGCAAGGCTGACCCCACTTTTTACTTTGCTGTCACAATTGTGCTGCCATATGAATGTTTATTTTTCTTTACGTCTGCTTATTTTTGGTTTGCCATTGAATCCCAAAAATGCTGCCGTATCTGTGCTCACCAATTATTATTTTTTATAGCTGAAGGGAAGCTAGCAATTTATAAAACAAGAAAAGCTAAACTTCTTGCCAACCCTGATGCTGGCTACAATGTTTTAAGTTTTAAAGGCCCTTACCATGGCCAGGCTACGTTCAGAGTTTTATTTTCACCAAAACTTAAATAATTTAGACCTTTTAAAGCAAAAATGGTGTTACAAGAACGTACTGTGTAAAGTAGTCAATAATGATCTCTCCTCATTTTAAAGGTGCACTTGTACTATTTTATGTTTTTATTTTTTACCTTCCTTTTATGATTGTTGTTCGTTGGCTATGTCTAACTGTGTTCTGTACTAACTGTACTGTGTTCAAAAAGTATCCGACCTTTATTTTTCGTGCGTAAAAAAGAAGAAGCTTGAGAGGCGTTGATTGGTGCACGTATGTAGGCGATCCTAATGTGCACGCGTGAATTTTTTCCCACCTGCAGAAGCTGTCATTCGACGGCAGACCGCCGATGAGTGAGGACATGTAAGTGAGCGCCGTCGGATTTTCGTTTTTGACAAAATGACGGAAAAACTTGAACAACGCTACTGCATCAAATTTTGTGTAAAGCTTGGCGATTCCCAAGTGGAAACGATCCGCAAGATTCAACACCGTTCATTCCATTATGAAGGAGGATTGGGGCTTCAGGAGAATCTCAGCGAAGTTCGTACCAAAGCTGCTAACGATTGAGCAGAAGCAACTCCGTTTGGAGATCGCACAGGACATGCTGGAGACTGTGAACAGCGATCCCAGCTTCCTCAACACAGTGATCACTGGCGATGAGTCCTGGGTTTATGGGTACGACCCAGAAACCAAGTTGCAGTCATCACAATGGAAGCATCCAACATCCCCGAGGCCAAAAAAAGTTGTTACACAAAGTTACACGAAATTTGATGCAGTAGCGTTGTTCAAGTTTTTCCGTCATTTTGTCAAAAACGAAAATCCGACGGTGCTCACTTACATGTCCTCACTCATCGGCGGTCTGCCGTCGAATGACAGCTTCTGCAGGTGGGAAAAAATTCACGCGTGCGCATTAGGATCGCCTACATACGTGCACCAATCAACGCCTCCCTAGCTTCTTTTTTTTTTACGCACGAAAAATAAAGGTCGGATACTTTTTGAACACACTACGTATTTTTTTTCTAACCTTGTTTAAATAGAGGTATACAAAAGTCTTTCTTTGTCTCTGTCTCTGTCTGTCTCTGTCTCTCTCTCTCTCTCTCTCTCTCTCTCTCTCACTCTCACTCTCACTCTCACTCTCTCTCTCTCTCTCTCACTCTCTCACTCTCTCACTCTCTCACTCTCTCACTCTCTCACTCTCTCACTCTCTCACTCTCACTCTCTCACTCTCACTCTCTCACTCTCACTCTCACTCTCTCACTCTCTCACTCTCTCACTCTCTCACTCTCTCACTCTCACTCTCTCACTCTCACTCTCTCACTCTCACTCTCTCACTCGCACTCTCTCACTCGCACTCTCTCACTCTCACTCTCTCACTCTCACTCACTCACCCTTTGTGTGTCTTTCCATATATCTGTCTTTCTTTCTGTCTCTTTTCTGTCTGTCTCTTTCTTTCTGTCCTGTCTGTCTCTTCTCTCATTCTGTAATATCTATGTCTTCTCCCGTTCTGTCCTGTATGTCTCCTCTCTTTCTGTATCCTTGTTTTTTTTTGCCTCGCTCTGTTTGTTTGTCTCTCTCTGTCCTGTCTATCTCTCTGTCCTGTCTTTTTGTCTTTCTCTGTCCTGTCTCTCTGTCCTGTCTGTCTGTCTCTCTGTCCTGTCTGCCTGTCTCTCTGTCCTGTCTGTCTCTCTGTCCTGTCTGTTTGTCTCCTCTCTCTTTCTGCCCTTTCTGTTTGTCTCCTCTCTCTCTCTGCCCTGTCTGTTTGTCTCCTCTCTCTTTCTGTCCTGTCTGTTTGTCTCCTCTCTCTTTCTGTCCTGTCTTTTGTCTCCCCCCTCCCTCTCTCTCTCTGTCCTGTCTGTCTCTCTGTATGTCTGGCTCTCTGTCTGTCTGTTTGTTTGTTTGTTTGTTTGGAGCTACTTATATCCCACCATTGGTGTTTATGCTGCTTCACCCATTCGGCCTGTGCCTTATTTCCATATATTTTATGAAATAATCCCATTCCTTCCGTTAACTTCACACATACATCCCTTTCTACTTAACTTCCACATTTCATATATCGGCATTGGTTGTAAAACCTACTTCAAATGACGACAAAAAAAAAATTGCATTTTTTATTCTGTCCTAATTCTCTGTACGTACATGAACCACCTCGTGCCCTCTGCCCTGCCCACCAACAATACGCACTTTTTTCTTAGTTTATGCATTTACCTGTGAGTTTCTGGTGTTCATACCTTTATGATAGGCATCCTTGAATACATTTTCAGTCGAGAACGGTGGGGGTATCACAGATGAAGTCTGCATGAGGAGACTTGATTTCATTCGTGCGTGTGTTTGAACTTCTATGAATTATTTTTGATTTCATGAGAACTGTATGTTGTACAGCAATAACTTTGAAGAAATTAATTACTGGTGAGGTTAACTAATTCTTTTGGAATGATACATTCCATTTTTCCTTTTGTGATGCTTTGGTTTGGGAGCAGCTACTGAGGACTGTTGTTGCTATTTCCTAATGCAGGCCATGCGCACGTACCATATGTACAACGCGGAATACCTTGCTGCCTTGAGCAAGCTCCGTGAGACTGAGAAGCAAATGGGAAAGACTGGAGAGCCAGCAGCGGGTCCACTCAAGCTTGATGAGAAAACACAGCGCCGTGGAAATTTTCGCAAAATCGAGAAAATGAAAGAGAAGGTAAAGCGTTTCACATGGGTGATGGTTTGTTTCTCTTTGACTTGCTAGTCGACAGATGTATAGATTTCCATGATCGTGCCAATAAATTAATAAGCCAGATAGGAATTTTTTTAATCTGCAATTCAAACCCATAACACCTGTGACTGATTGCAGCTCAACACATTCTGAATCCTAAATGGAACCAGAGGGGCATGCACCTTTTTCTTTTCATCTCACTACTACGCACCATCCTCCAACACATATTATTGTCGTTAACAAGTCGATATCTCTGATTATTGCATTATATGACATCGTAATCAATGTAGGTGTTTGGGACATGAGGTTTGGGACATGGAATGTAGGGACAATGACAGGGAGGTCAGGAGAAGTGGTGGAAGTATTGGTCAGAAGAAGAGTGGACATATGTTGTGTGCAGGAGACGAGATGGAAGGGAAGTGGTGTGAGAATGGTGAAGGGTAGGCAGGGACAGAAATACAAGTTTGTGTGGCAAGGGTGCCTGGAGGGCGTGAATGGTGTTGGTGTCCTGTTTTCTGAGGAGTTTGTAGACAGTGTGTTGAGTGTGATTAGAGTGAGTGATAGGTTGATGATGGTGAAAATGATACTTGGAAAGCTCTTGGTGAACGTCATCTCGGGATATGCTCCGCAGGTTGGTCGAAGCGATGAAGAGAAGGACAAGTTCTAATGTGCGATAGAGAAGCTGATGGAAAACGTGAAAGATGAGGAAGTTGTTGTGGTGGGAGGAGGCCTGCATGGACATGTGGGAAGGAGTATGGATGGTTTTGATGGAGTTCATGGGGGTTACGGATATGGTGTGAGAAATGGAGAAGGTGAAAGGATTTTGGAGTTTGCTGATGGAGCTGATTTGTTGATTTGTAATACTCAGTTCCAGAAAGAGGATAATAAGCTTGTTACATACACGTCAGGTGGGTCGACGACAACCGTTGACTACCTGATTGTGCGTAGGCGAGATAGGGGGCACCTCCGGGACACAAAGGTGATCCCGGGGGAGGAGGCTGTTTCACAGCACCACTTGGTTGTCTGCGACATAAGGGTGAAAGGTGCGAGGAGAGCTCAGCGGGTGAAGTACCAACCGAGAATGAAGGTGTGGAGGTTGAAAGAAGTGACAGTAAGGGAGGCATTAAAAGAGAGGCTGAGTAGGGTAGAGGATGATGTGGTTGAGTTTGAAAGTGGTTGGATGTCAATGAAAGCTAGTCTGTTGGGAGCCGTTGGTGAGGTATGTGGATGGACAAAAGGACCACCGAGGCACTCGGAAACATGGTGGTGGGATGATGAAGTTGGAAAGAGGATTGACGAGAAGAGGAAGAAGTTCAAGGAGTGGCAGAAGGCGAAGGGTACGGGAGCAGAAACAGCAGAGCATGAAAGTTATAAGGCAGCCAGGAAGGCTGCAAAGAAAGAGCAAAGGCGCAGGAGGCATGTGGGAAAATGTTCGGAGAACGCTTGGATTCGGAAGAGGGTCAGAAAGCAGTATTCAGGATTGCAAAGCAATAGCGAAAGAGAGGTGTGATGTGATGGGGGTGAGTTGCTTGAAGGATGAAGTGGGACAAATCGTTGTCGACCCAGATGGAATTAAAGGAAGATGGAAAAGATATATGGAAATGCTGTTGAATACGGAGAATGAATGGGATGGCAACATAGAGAGTAACCCAGTTTTAGGACCGGCAGAGAAGATAACTGAGAAGGAAGTTGAGGAAGCGATAAAAGCAATGCAGTGTGGAAAAGCGGGAGGGCCGACGGGAGTTGTGGGAGATATGTTGAAGGCAGCAGGAATTTGGGGTGTGAAGAGAATGACAGAGATCTGTAATCTGGTGGTGAAAGAAGGCCGCATTCCAGTGGATTGGGAACTGAGTACCCTCGTCCCTCTATACAAGGGGAAAGGTGACCCTCTGGAGTGTGGCTCGTACCGAGCGATAAAGTTATTGGAGCATGGAATGAAGGTATTGGAAAGGGTGTTGGAGAGGAGGATAAGGAAGAAAGTGAAGATCGACGAAATGCAGTTTGGATTTATGCCAGGAAGAGGAATGACAGACGCGCTTTTCATTGTGAGGCAGTTGCAGGAGAAGTACATGGAGAGGAGGAAGAAGTTGTTTCCTGGGTTTGTGGATCTGAAGAAAGCATTCGATAGGGTTCCACGCAAAGTATTGACATGGGCATTGAGGAAGTTAGGAGTGGAGGAATGGTTGATCAGAGTAGTGATGGCAATGTACAAAAGAGCGCGCACAGCTGTAAGGACGAAGGACGGGAACAGTGGTGAGTTTGAGGTGAAGGTGGGAGTGCATCAGGGGTCGGTACGAAGTCCACTACTATTTGTAGCTGTGATGGAGGTGCTGGCTCAGAACGTAAAGGAGGGTTTACCGTGGGAGTGTTGTATGCAGATGATCTGGTGTTGATTGCGGAAAGTATGGATGGACTGAAGGAAAAGATGAACAAGTGGAACGAATGTATGGAGACAAAAGGTCTGAAGGTGAATATCGGAAAGACGAAGGTGATGGCAAGTGGTAAAGCATGTGGTGAGGTGGAAAGAACTGGGAAGTGGCCGTGTGCTGTGTGCAGGAAGGGTGTCGGAGTGAACTCCATTCAATGTACAATGTGCGCTGAGTGGGTTCATCAAAAATGTAGTGGTCTGAGAGGGTCATTTACCAGTGTGGCAGCTACATTCAAATGTAAGGTGTGCACAGAGGGAGCTGCAGATGGAGGAAATGTTGAGTTGGATCTTGGAGACGGCGTGAAGCTGGAATGTGTGAAAACATTTTGCTACCTCGGAGACATGCTGAATGGAGAAGGTGGATCAGACTCGGCAACGGTTGCTCGAGTGAGATGTGCATGGAAGACGTTTCGGGAACTGAGTGGCGTGCTGATGAGGAGGGGAGTGTCGCTGAAGCTGAAGGGAAAGGTGTATGCTGCATGTGTGAGAAGTGTTATGATTTATGGGAGCGAGACATGGGTAATGAACGTAGAGCAGCAACGAAGGCTGGAAAGGGTGGAAATGCGAATGGTTCGATGGATGTGCGGAGTATCGTTGAGAGAGAGGAAGACAAATGATGAATTGCGAAAGATGATGGGAATATTGCCTGTGATTGATGCTGTGAAGAGGAACAGGTTGAGATGGTTTGGTCATGTGTTGAGGAAGGATGAAAGTGACTGGTTGAGAAGAGTGATGGAAATTAATGTAGAAGGAAGTAGAGGACGGGGAAGACCGAGAAAGACTTGGCTAAACATGATGGAAGAAGAATTGCGGGCAAGGGGGTTAACAAGGAGAGATGCAGAAAATAGGGCAAAATGGAGAAGATTGTCATGGGGACCGCAAGGCTAACCCCTGCTCTAGCAGGGAAAATGGCCTTAAAATGCATGTTGTGTTGTGTTGTGTAATCAATGTAGGGACACCAAATATACAGGTTTTTTTTGTTTGTTTTTTTGTATACAGAGTCGAGGCTCGTGAAAGAGCTAACATTTATCAAACAAACAAGCAAACAAAGTAAATAAAAAGGGGAGCGGTCGACAAGATGGGGAGAGAAGGGGAGGAAGCACACAAACACAACATTTGAGGGCAGGGACATCGGGAGATGTGTTGGAGGCAGAGGGCCTGGGGGGAGGCAGGATAGGTATAAAACACAAGGACACCAAGGACTTCCAGGAAAGAAGACAAAAGTCACCTCAAAAAAGTGGATTTGGGGTGAAATTAGCGGGGGTAGAAAAGATCAAGGTTTTGGATTGGGGAAGATAAGAGATGGTGGTGAACAGCCGTTTTAAAGACCTGGAGGGAGGAGTGGGATTGAAGAGAGTGAGGGAGTTTGTTCCAGAGGTGGGAGAAAAGAGGAATGAAGGAGTAAATGTGAGCAGAGAGTCTTGATTTTGGCAGTTTAACCATAAGAAGGTTGCAGGCAGGTCTTGTGCGACCTGCAGGAATATTTGGGGGACAGAGCCCAGAGAGAGCTGGGGGAGCAAGGCCGGAGAGGAGTCGGTAGAAGACGGAAAGACCACCAACCTGCCTGCGGTGAGTAAGTGAAAGGCCCTCGGAGATAGCGTCATCGCGGGAGATTCCAATGATTCTGAACGCTTTGCTTTCAACAGCGTGAAGACGAGCTAGGTGTGAGGCAGGAGTACCAGCCCAGAGGGGAGAGCAGTATTCCATTGAGCTGCGGATGAAAGCCTTGTATGTGGTGAGGAGCTCAGGTGTGCCAAGGAAGGACTTCGCACGACGGAGGATGCCCAGTCGGCGACTTGCTTTGGAGGCCAGCTTGGAAATGTGGTTTTCCCAGGAAAGATCATGGCAGATAGTGAGACCCAAAAGCTTGAGTGACAGAACTTCTTGGAGAGGATTATTCAGAAAGTAGATGGGAGGGTTGTCCAGTCGGTCTTTTCGGAGAGACATCGTAAGAGTGAGATTTGTCAGGATTGAAAGACATGTTCCACTTGTTTGCCCAGTCTGTGATTTTGTCCAGGTCTGCAGAGAGTGAGGAGGCTGCAGACTGCCGATCTGAGGGATGAGGAATGGAGCGGCAGAGAGTGGAGTCACAGCAAAGAGATAGAGAGGATTTTCAAGAGAGTCAGAGAGATCATTGATGAAGACCAGAAAAAGCACAGGGCCCAGAACACTGCCTTGCGGAACTCCAGCCTGAACAGGAAGAGGAGATTATTTAATACCATAGAATTTTTTTCTCAAAACTTTTTTAGCTTTGTCGAGGATTGTTCATTGCCATTATGGTAAGTTATCAGTTGTCATTCCAGACTATTGGGCTGATTGTGTTTGACAATGTTTCTTTGACATACTGTCTGCACTGTCCCATCTGTTTTGAACAAGGTTTTAATTCCTTTTTGAATTAGCCTAATGAAAGAACAGGGAACAGGGTTTGGCAGAAGAACAGGGAGCAGAAATTCGCCATAAACTCGACTGAGAGCCACTAAATGTGAAGGGCTACAAAGAAAAAGAAGAGAAAAAACTGGAAAAACCTTCACCTAGTCTGGAAACAAGGAAACCTTCACAGGAACACTGCAGGAAGGGGTAACTAGGCCAGGCAGAAAAATAATTTTTTCTACTCCAATTTGGTGTTTTCAGGAGACACCATTTCCATACAGGATGGTCATTGGCTCCCAAAGGGAGCTCATACACCCTTAGCCAGGTGTTGTTTTTATTCCTGGCAGAGTGTCACAGTCATCGTCCCCACTAGCAAAGCCAGTGAGGGGTGTCGGTTTAGTCTCCGCCAACCCGACCATGCGGCAGGTAGCACTGGGTTACATGTTACCGGTGGGAGTCCCAAAAGACCGACCTGACTACCATAAAAACAGAGGAATCTTCATCCTATTGTAGTCAATGCAACAGTGTAACAAGGCCATTTGTTAAATCACAAATGTTCTTTTTTCACGTCTTTTCTTGTCCTTGTCAAATCCATTTTTGAAATATAAAATTCGAACCAAAATTTGATCAAACCACTTTAATAGTTGCATCTGCAAAGCCAAAGGCGATCAACCGTTTTTTCCCACTTCACCGAAATTGTCTGCTGCCATCTGTGCCTAGCAACCATCGCAAAGGCAGATTGATATAATAATTGCAGGTTGCGTTTAGAAATTGTAATATACTGTGTGTTCTTCCAGGTGGTGTGTGCTGTTAGGCTTGCTTTGTGGTGCTCGTTTAACCAGAGCACAGTTATGCAACTCTCTCTCTAGTGATAGGATATACGACTTGCTGTGCTTGCAGGAGGAAGGGTGCAGGGGACTGGGAATTAATTGATTCTCCCACTTTTTACCCAGAGGAAAAGCTAACCATCTCACCTTGGCTGAAGTTCTTGAAGGGAGAAAAAAAAAATCCTCTTTTTAATTTTTTTCTCTTCAAGATCAAGGATGGGGAAGAGCAAGCAGATGGTGGTTATGAATTGGCAGTGGGAAACACAATAAGCAAGGGAATGAATGAATTAATGAAGAGGGGGAGTAGAGTGGAGGCACTGCAACCTGTAAGTGATGGGGCCAGGCCAGGAAGGGTTAATGGGTGTAAAAAGGATAAGGGTGGTTAGGGTTAGATGGTCATGGTCATGCGTCGTCATTCTCTGTATACGGTTTGTATTGATCCCCAATTCTCTCAAAACAAAGACTGGTATTGCGACCAGGTTCAAAAGGGTATTGAAAGCACAAAATGGCTCTCCCAGAAGTTCCTTCATACTTTGTCAGAATAAATATTTTTTGTGTCCACTACCAAACTTTGCCAAGGTGGCTCTAATGATAAATTTCAATAATCATCCATAGGTTTTAATGGAAGGATCTATGAACACCTTGTTGAGAAAGTTCCTTTGCCGGTGTGCAGTGTGACCAGGAGTTTAGTGCTGCCAGAACACACCGGAGGTGGAGAGGCATAACTCCTCAATCCATCCAACGTGGAGCTATTGTGCTTTGTATGTTTTCATGATCAAATAATCAGGATCACAGCTTGTTCAAAAGCTTGGGTATGTCGTTACATTGGACACTTTGTCTCTGGAGTCCGATTATAGCAAAACACAGGTTGTAGGAACACAGACCCATATGAATTTCTGAATGCAGCAAGGAGATGAAGCAAGCTTTCCAACCATTTTATATCCAGATTTAGTGAATTATGTTATATTTACGACCAATATTTGCACCCTGGAAAACATGAGAGCATGGAAAACTTTGGATGCTTACAACCAGTTAAAATCTGGGTGGATCGGTGATGTGGCTGTTCTTGTAAAGAAAGACAGTCACATTGTATGAGCAAAGGTAGGCCTATAATATATCAATGACAGACTCAGGTTGGCAGAGCAGACAAGCATGATGTTATATATGTTAACATGCCTATCTGCTCTGCCACCTCCTTCAATACTTTCTTATGTTTATTCTGCTCCAAAATTTTATCTTCTTTCATCAACTCCAAGAAAGACATAGTCAGGTTCACTATGTTTTTTCGTTCAAAATCATGGTAGATTAGCAAACCTATACATTTTTGGAAACGTTATTACATGGAAAATCTGAAAATCAATGTTTACATTTGCCAATTCCGACCAATTCGATTCGACCAATTCGACCAATTCGACCATTCGACCAATCGCTTCGATCGACCATTCGATCGATTCGATTTGATTCGATTCATCGAATTCGATTTGATCGACCATTCGACCAATTCGATTTGCCAATCAATTTGACCGACCTTTGCTTGTGTGAAACGGACTGTGAAAACGATGCGGACTATATTGTCGGATACGACACACAGGACAGTGATGACGAACTCTAAATGGCATATTCTGTAATCGTGTATGTTTGATGCCATTGACTGCGTGTGTATATTTTGTCATTGACTGCCTGTGTAGATGTGAAGTTATACTGACTGCATGTGTATATATGATTTTGCTGACTGCCTGTGTATGTTTGGTGATATGAATTATTGTGACACATTTTGATGTTATTAACTGCCTGTACAAAATGATAACATGTATTTGATTATGCAACTTATCGCGAATATAAAGACAGTATTTTGCAATTCAAAACCTTTGATTCGTGTCTTACCATTCCCCATAGCACTAATTTGATACTTTCATCGGATTCCTTGTCCCTGAAAATATAGGTTTAGTATATTTTTTAAAGTTTTTAGGGTAATTAGAGGCAGAAATAGAACAAAATATATATTTTACAGTGGCCATTTTGAAAATCCAAAATGGCCGTCATACAGGTATCTCTCCAAATGTAGACATTGATTTTTAGTTTCCTTATGCTATAACCTTTCCAAAAATGTATAGGTTTGCTAATCTACCATGATTTTGAACGAAATATAATTTATTGACATAGTGAACCTGACTAACACCAACTCATGCGAAAGAGAACAACTAAAGAACTAACGGCGGCGGATGCGATGCACAGTTTGTCCATTCGAGGGACGGCACATGCATTGATGAATCACCCTGCCAGTTGTTGTTTCCTGTGCAGCCTGTGGCTGCTGGTTGCATCATTTTTCTGGAAGCGCGGCTGTGCTGCTGATGCACTGACCCGTTACCAGTAAGCTGGTACTCATTTTGCCAACCTGGGATGGATGATTGGCTGAGTCAACACACCTGGTGTTATTTCAACAGATCGATAGGGGCTCACACCCAAGAGTCAAGACCCTAAGATCTTAAGCCATCCACCTTAAGGCTAGACATATACCTCTATTTCTAGGCCATCCTGCCAACCCTTACCACATGGTACAAAATAAAAAATAAAAACACTTCTGTTTATTTCTTAAAATACATAGAATTACTAATCCCTTTTGATTTAGATAATTGCGCAAGTTTTCAAAACAACCCCATTGCACCTGCTCGACCGTAACTGCTGCAATTGAGTGTCCCATGTGATGACTTTCATCATTTGGTCTGCGGGTAACCCGCCGGGCCCTGCTTTATGAACGGGTGTATCTGGCGCCGCTTTTTCCCACTCTACAGGGCCAGAGGTGGTGGAAAGTGATGATAAGGCAGGCCTGCCCATTCCCTCCTGCCCTGGAGGGACATTGTTAAGAAGCCTCATCCCTGTGCCGATACGTTGCACAACCCCTTCTGTGGCAGTTATAAGATGCATCTGTTGGTAGAGCCATGAGATTGTTGTGCAGCCGTTGTGTAAAGATTTAGCTTATTTCTAAAATGGTAAAGGAGTGCTTATTTTTATTCGTTTGCAATTAGCTCTGACCATTAAGTGCGAGTGATGAACCACAGATATAATCACGAGTCCAAGGCAGGATGTGTTCTTCTTTCTTATGCAGCACATGGCTGCGGGTAGCTTAATTTGCTGGGGGCACAGCTGTGTTGCTGATGCAGTGCCCCTTGTAGGATAGAGGAAGAATTTGGAATTTTTCCATGGTCCCGGTGATAGCTTGCCCACTCTTCGCAAAGGAGTAGCTTCGCTGAATATTACATGGTGAGTGTTGGAGATCTTCCACCGTAGGGTCTTTAACGTCCCCCACGTAATGCTCACAGATAAAACACCTAGTTTGACATTCATGCGAGGGATGGCACACACATTAATGAATCACCAGGATGACAGTTTATAGTTCGGTCAAGATTCAAACCCAGTCTAGATTCTAGGCTATCCTGTCACTGCTGCGGAATTTGTGTTCAGGTGAAAACACCCATTTTTTTTTTCTGTTGAAGGCTCAAGTCAAGGTATATAGTCCTCATCAAGGTCAGGCCTTAAATAAAAGAGTTGCATTGATAGAAAAGTGAAGAAAGAGAGAATAGTCAGAGTTTTTCAGGAAGTAAAAAAATCTGCTTTTTGAAAGGCGGAAGATCATAAGTGTAAGGAAAGACATGAGAAGTTGAAGAGTTCCAGAGTTTGGCAGTGGAGGGAAAGAATTCCTTTCTTCTATTGTTTTTCACGTTCTGGCATTATTCATCATGAGCAGCTCAACCGTTAAATGAATATACTTACCAAAAAATGAAATAGCAAGAATGATGACATCAAAAATATGAAATTAACAATTCAGAAGGATATACAGGCTCCACCAATCCTGATGCACATGTCCATACCGATCCAATCGGAGACTCTAATAGGACATCAAATTTCAGTCCCTAATGGCCGATAAGACGAGAGAGGTTAATATCTTGAATAAGTAGAGCAATATGTGATCCTTCAATCTGTATGAATAGGAAAATGCATTAATTCCACTGCAAAAAAACCCAAAACATAAAAGGGTTTCAGTCACACAGGCCAAGGATTTAATATCATTCTTTATCATTAACATTCATCATTAACATTCACATTTGTAACGCTGTGAATCGAACACCTGAACGGTGTCACGGTGCGTATGTTGAAATATTTGTGGAATGTGATGTCAAAGTATTATTGTGTGGCAATGCTATACAGTAACGCTTGGGGCAAGCAAAGTGTGTCTCGTCTTCATCTCTTTGGGATTGACATTCAAAGAAGGATTGTACATCTTTTTAGTTTATAATATACAGACTTGGCATTTAATATGGAATATTTTTTTAGTGGGGGTGAACTTACTTTTCAAGATGACTTCGAACCAAAAGTTCATTGGAATTATGTTGAAATTATTCTAGATTTTGTTAATGTGACCTTTAAAAGAAACAAAAACCACATTTGACATTTTGAAACAAATAAATTGATCCTTGAAAGTGATGTAAACTGATATCGAACTCAATTCACAGACAGTACTGTGTTAAACTTCTGTGCGTTTTCCAGAAGTATCTCTTTTTTTTGCACATTAGCCAAATTTTTTAAACAAAAACAAAAGTTAAATTACGACTGGGATTACGGACAGTAAAATTACAGTTTAGTACTTCGTGTAACCCCCACGAGCATTCAGGAGAGCACGTACACGTTGAGGCATGCTGTTCACGAGATTTGCCAAGGTTTGGACAGGAATCGCTTGCCATGCAGTGACAATAGCCTGCTGCAATTCACGCACAGAGGTCGGCTGCTGGTCCAAGTGGTCGATTTGACGCGTTAATTCTGCCCGCAAGTTCTCTATCAGATTCATATCCGGGGACATGGCAGGCCACTCCATATGCTCTACACCACGGTCAGCAAGAAAGTGTTGGATCATGCGAGCACGATGAGGCCGTGCATTGTCATCTTGGAAGATAAAGTTTCCTCAAAAGGCTGCATGAGCAAATGGAAGCAATGTTTCTTCCAGAATGGCCCTGTACTTGAACTGGTTCAGGTTTCCATTTCGAACAACCAGGTCAGTTTTGCCCCCTGCATGAAAAGCAGCCCAAACGGTCACCCCACCACCACCAGCTTGGACTCTTGGCACTATACAATCTTTGTTGTAGGCTTCATGCACTTGTCTGCACACTCGGACGCGGCCATCTTGACGATAGACCAGAAATCTAGACTCGTCACTGAAGATCACGTGATTCCAGTGTCCTGGCTGCCATTGACGGTGCTCTCTGGCCCACTGCAATCGAAGTTGGCGGTGTTGTCTGGTCAGGCGTGGCTTTCTCAGGGGACGCCTGGCATGATAGCCTGCTTGAACCAGTCGTTGGTTGACTAGCCTTCTGGATACAGGCACATTTGTCAGTTGCTGCCACTCAGCCCTAAGCCGATTAGCTGACTTGGTACGGCCATTGCGGACTAACCGGTGCAGCTGGCGATCATCCCTCCTTGTGGTTCTGCGGGGATGTCCTGGCCTCGGTATTGGAGTAGGGACACCCCTCTGAGCATTTCGTTTCAGGATCTTTGACACCTGACCTTGAGTGATGCCATACTGCCGAGCAATAGCACGCTGTTTCATGCCGTAATCTCCTAAAGCCACCACTCCATGACAAACAGCATTGTCGAGTTGACGGACCATCTCCAGAGGAAGCGGCAATAACTTTTGGAGACGTGCAGCAGTTGTTTTCCACTAATACAGACGGCAACAACCCTTGTATACCCGACTGTGGAGCCAATCATCAAATGCACCTGTCCGTACATTTTGCCACGCCACCTGTGATATAATCCTGTTGTTGACTTCTTGCTGCGACAGACAATCAGTGACATGGTTCTTTTAACAAATAACTCACCGAAGTGTAAAAGAAACTCACCAGATTGATATACTGAATTAAGAAAGTAAACCCAAGACAAGAAAAAAAAAAAATTCCATATTAAATGCCAAGTCTGTAGTATTAAATCGTGCAGTATGTTTCAAACGAGTATATACCTGCAATACAACAACAACAACAACAACAACAACAACATGCATTTTAAGGCCATTTTCCCTGCTAGAGCGGGGATTAGCCTTGCGGTCCCCATGACAATCTTCTCCATCTTGCCATATTTTCTGCATCTCTCCTTGTTAACCCCCTTGCCCGCATTTCTTCTTCCACCATCTTTAGCCAAGTCTTTCTCGGTCTTCCCCGTCCTCTACTTTCTTCTACATTCATTTCCATCACTCTTCTCAACCAGTCACTTTCATCCTTCCTCAACACATGACCAAACCATCTCAACCTGTTTCTCTTCACAGCATCAATCACAGGCTCTATTCCCATCATTTTTCGCAATTCATCATTTGTCTTCCTCTCTCTCAACGATACTCCGCACATCCATCGAACCATTCGCATTTCCACCCTTTCCAACCTTCGTTGCTGCTCTACGTTCATTACCCATGTCTCGCTCCCATAAATCATAACACTTCTCACACATGCAGCATACACCTTTCCCTTCAGCTTCAACGACCCTCCCCTCCTCATCAGCACGCCACTCAGTTCCTGAAACTTCTTCCATGCACATCTCACTGCAGCAACGATTGCCGAGTCTGATCCACCTTCTCCATTCAGCATGTCTCCGAGGTAGCAAAATGTTTTCACACCTTCCAGCTTCACGCCGTCTCCAAGATCCAACTCAACATTTCCTCCATCTGCAGCTCCCTCTGTGCACACCTTACACTTGAATGTAGCTGCCACACTGGTTAATGACCCTCTCAGACCACTACATTTTTGATGAACCCACTCAGCGCACATTGTACATTGAATGGAGTTCACTCCGACACCCTTCCTGCACACAGCACATGGCCACTTCCCAGTTCTTTCCACCTCACCACATGCTTTACCACTTGCCATCACCTTCGTCTTTCCGATATTCACTTTCAGACCTTTTGTCTCCATACATTCCTTCCACTTGTTCATCTTTTCCTGCAATACACCTGCTATAATAAGAACTTTAGCTTTGTTTTGCTGTCGTAAAGTTTAGAAACATTTGAAAGCCACAAACCTGATGTCTCGCATCTGCAGCATGGAATGGAAGCAATTCTAACTACCTGCACCATTGAAGGTGGATGGCGGTTATGTTTTCACCCCTGTCT
This sequence comes from Myxine glutinosa, assembly GCF_964187855.1. NCBI lineage: Eukaryota > Metazoa > Chordata > Myxini > Myxiniformes > Myxinidae > Myxine > Myxine glutinosa. Next base: position 51,800,637 of record NC_136272.1, on the reverse strand, counting down.
GTCTGTCTTTCTGTCTGTCTCTCTGTGAACAGGATATCTCCGAGTTGTGGACTGAATCGGACAAAATTTGGTGGACATGTTGGATGTGTGACAAGGATGAATTGATTCGATTTTGGTGAAGATTCGAATCCAGATATGAAATTTTTAAAAGTGATTTTTCAGCATTGAGAGTTTGGGTCCAGAAACGATATATAACATGATATTTCAAAAAGTTATGGACGACTTGTGACAAAACTAGGTGGATGAGTTGGGTAGGTGACAAGAACAAGCCGATAAGATTTGATTCAGGTCTGAATCCAGATCCGGCCTATCAGTGGGATACAAAATGTAAACTGTTCAGCCTGGTGGAGGTTCGCATTCCACCGAGTGCCGTTCTAGTTCTTTGCGTTCGGCCCGGTGCACACCTGAGTTCATTTTGCTCATTACCTCCGCCACCAAACGTGGATGGAGGTTATGTTTTCGCCCCTGCCTGTCTGTCTGTTTGTTTGTGAACAAGATAATTATCTCAAAAAGTTGTGGGCGGATTCGGACGCAATTTGGCAGAGAGGTAGCGTATTTGACAACAACGAAATGATTAGATTTTGGTGAAGATCCGGATTCGGATCCGGCTACTGTAGTTTCTTTAGCGATTCTTCACCATTTGAAGATAGGGCCAAAAACGATACATACCAGGATATCTCAAAAAGTTGCGGTCAGATTTGGACAAAACTTGGTGGAAAGATTGGATGTGTGACAAGGAAGAATCGATTCGATTTTGGTGAAGATCCAGATCCGGCTCGTAGAATTTTTTCAGCGATTCTTCACCATTGAGAGATAGGGCCAAAAACGATATATAGCAGGATTTCTCAAAAAGTTGTGGACGGATTTGCATGAAACTTGGTGGAAAGGTTGGATGTGTGACAAGGAATAATTGATTAAATGTTGGTGAACATCCAGATCCGGATCCGGCTGGTAGAACTTTTAAGTGATTCTTCACCATTGTGAGATGGGGCCAAAAACAATATATAGCAGGATATGTCAAAAAGTTGTGGATGGATGTTTTTGATTTAATGTTATTCTTTATGGTGATTTTCTGGTCTACTCTGGGATCCAAAACATAAACTGTTCACCTGGTGGAGGTATGCTCTCTACTGAGTGCCGTTCTAGTTTTGTTATGTATCAATGTCAAGATGTTTATTGGCTCAAAAAATATAAGCTGTTCATGTTCAATTATCCATTGTGAAGTTGGCTTGAAAATTGCTTAGGGCGTACAAAGACTTTATTTTGAGCATGTGTAACGATGAAGCTTTCTGCTAAATATTTAATTACCTTGATGGATAATGAAGCATTTGCAATTCCCACTTTTATTCCTTCTAAATACTTTAAAATATTTTGGGGATTTTAAGTGATTTATTTGATGAAATTGTTCTTCCCAAAACCTTTTTGTATTGTGATTTATCAAAGATGGTTCACTGTTTCTCTTCACGGTGGACCCTTTAGCATATACATCTCATGTGGGCTACGCTCCTGTCCTGTATCTTACAGTTGATCGTTGTTATTGTGTTGTATTTTCAGCGCCAGGCAAAGTTTACGGAGAGCAAGCTGAAGGCAACGAAAGCACGGAACGAGTACCTTCTGAGTTTGCAAGCTACCAACGCGGCCCTGCACAAGTACTATGTTTATGACTTGTCGGATCTTATTGATGTAAGTTGCACACCCTGCCACTCTCAGTAGAAGTTCAGGAAAGTTGGATGTTAAGAAAGTAAATTGTGTTGATACTAAAGTACTTGGTGGGTATTCCTCTCTTACACAACCACTTTGAAATTTGTACATAGAGTAGATCCTGTCTTGAGAGACCGGCCCTAATAATAACCACAAGGTGTTTTCTCAAAAAAGGTGGTTTTTCATTGGATGGAAACACTCGTGACGCCATGCTTTATTGTGACACTCATGTCACATATTTCATCTACTCATGCAAAGACTTTACCATTTTCATGATAACTATGAACATCAATTTCGATTTTTAGAATACAGCACAATGCTATTATATGGCAACAAAATGTTTATTTTTCAAAAAGATATAGAATTTTTTTCTAAATATGTATAAATCCATTAAAAAAACAACATATGCATTGAAAAGGAAATGACAGCGTAAAGCACAATTTTCACCTGGTCTGTTTCTCGCACCTTCTTACTTACTGTGCGATGGTAAAGTCTGTGGTGCACTTGTTAACGCACACCAGGTGAGGAAACGTATATGACTGCAGGCTCACTCAATGTGCAAAGCTGAGATAGGATAGTGAAGCATTCTGCTGAAGTACATACCAAAACGGGTAACAACTTAGTGTTCTAAATTGTAAAAAGAGTCGAGCATTCGGGTTTGAAAATGGTTCCCTGACCGTTTCCTTTGAAATCGGTTGGGCAATTTTAGTTGAGAAATATGTGATGCAATTATGTACTACATTAGGTTGAGTAATACATACTATCACTTCCAAGTACAGTACTGACCTCTGCAATTTGGGTTAAACAGGTGTAATGTACGGGGTTCACTCTCTTAATATTTTATACACCTTCTTTCCCTTTTTCTTAACCAGTGCTGTGACCTGGGCTACCACGCCTGTCTGTCCCGGGCCCTGAAGATCTACCTTTCGACAGAAGTGAATGTTGACGCATCACGGCGCACAGCACTGTGCGGCGTCGAACAGGCTGTGGATGCATTAGATCCTCACGGTGACAAGAACCGCTTCATGGAGAGTTCGGATATGGTGTTCTGCTGCCCTCAGCGATTTGACTTCCAATCTCACATGGGCGATGATGTAGGGAGGCATTATTATGATAATCTGCAGTTCCTGTTTGCACTTGGCTTGTTTTTACAAACATTTCCATTTCTCACACTGCTGCGTTGTGAGGTGACACCATCTCTCAGTTTTCCCGTGAGGTGCTGGCTTATTGCAACTTGCATGCTTTTGATATTTTGTGCTTTATTGTGTTGTGAGCAGCTGGCACAGATTTCTGCACAAGCACCCATGAAGTTTGAATTGATGCAAAGATGCCAGCAGCTGAAATGCCGCTTGGAGACACTAGACCTGGAGAGTGAGGAAGTAAGAGGTCATGAAACTTCATATCGTGGAAGAGAAACAAATAGATGTGTGTGTGTGTGTGTGTGCGTGCGTGCGTGCGTGCGTGTGCGTGCGTGTGTGTGCGTGTGCGCACGTGGGTACGTGTATGTGCAATATGTTACGCACAAGATGCGTGTACACAACATACCACTGTAACAACATGTATGTATACAACACAACATGTCCACAATATGTACATGTGTATATAACGCATCCAAATAGTAAGTCCAAGGAACTGTCTGTTGAACTCCAAGATACGAGGCATAGATTTGGGGAAGGATATGAAACAATTTCTAGAGTGTTGAAAGTTCCCAAGAGCACACTGAGCTCCATTATTAGGAAATGGAAAGAATATGGAACTACCCAGAATTTTCCTAGAGCTTGCCGCCCAACCAAATTGAGCAACTGAGAAACAAGGATCTTGTTCAGGGAGGTGACCAAGAACCCAATGATTATTATCACGGAACTGCAGAGTTCCTTGGCTGAGATGGGAGAACCTGCCAGAAGGACAATAGCCTCTGCAGCACTTAACGAATTGAGGCTTTATGGGAAAGTGGCCAGACGGAAGGCACTCCTGAGAAAAAGACACATGACGGCATGCCTAGAATTTGCAAAAAAATGCACGGAAAGATTGAGAGCATGAGGCAAATGATTCTGTGGTATGATGAGATGAAAATCAAACTCTTTGACCTGAATGCAAAGGGCTACATCCAGTGGAAACCGAGCACAGCTCACCACCCATCTAACATCATCTGCAGCGTGAAGCATGGTGGCGTGAGCATCATGTTACGGGGATGCTTTTCAGTGGCAGGGACTGGAAGACTTGTAAGGATAGAGGGAATAATGATTTGAGCCAAATACAGGCAAATCCTTGAGGAGAACCTGCTTTGCAGTGCAAAAGACCTTAGACTGTAGCAAAGATGTACATTCCGACAGGACAATGACCCCCAGCATACAGCCAATGAATGTGAAGATTGGCTTCAGAACAACAATGTGAAAGTCCTTGAGTGGCCCAGCCAGCATATGTATATACAGTACATGCGATTTTGGATTAACACAAGACATTTTAGAATGTGTGATTGAATATCTTCATCATTCATAAACTTATTGCCACCCAGACGTGGTCCCATTGCATTTGCGGTGCATGAGTTTGACATACTGTCATGGCGTTGCCCAATTCATTGAGCCATAACCTCTGGGCTGCAACCCATCTTTCTCCCTTTGTGACGATTGCATCCAAGGCTCTCTGTTTATAAATATTATCTTGCCAGGAGGCCCAATCTAAATCTCCGTTTCTCTCCCACAACTTAAAGCAGGTTTGTGGATTCTTCACGTTTTCATCACTTCACTTCTGGTCTCACTCCTCCCACCCTCCTATCCCACATCCTCCCCTAGTCCACACATGTTGCACACATTATCCCAAAATCCAACACCTGGTGACCCTCCCCAATTCTAAGCTGAATACTCTATCTCTATTCATTCATCCTTTTATTTTCTCGTCTGTGGAATTTGACTCCGTGTATGTTGGCTAATACCCCACCCGCCAGTCTTTCAAGAGAGAAGCAGATGTCCTCCCATCCTCACCTAATTCTTCCTTCCGTACTCACCTCTGCTCTCTTCTGCTATTGGTGACCATCTTTTCCCTTTCCTTTCATCTACTCATGTGCAATCGTTTTGTCTCAGTTTCCTTTGATCCTCTGTCAGTTTGTGAACTCGTTGCCCTTTGTTGTTTAGCTCACCCATGAGTGTACAATTTCTAGATAGCACACCTTAACACATCATGGAACATGGTGGATTTACACCAATCAATATGTTTGTCACTCAGATTGCAGTGTACATTCCACGATATTGCCCTCATGGTGCCAATTGGTCAATGAAAAACATTAACACACGACACGACCATGTTGCTTCCTGCACTTTAGGGTAAATGCAGCGCTGAAGAATACCACAGTTCTTTTATTACCAGGTCCTTGTGAAGAATGCTTGAGGAAGAGGATTCTTCAGCAGCCTAATTAGCGACTCCAGCAAATACTCCAGTGTGGTAGCAGCCCTGCATCATCATTAAGGCCCACCACATGGCATGAAGTGGCTGTGAACCATAACCAGTAGCATATGAGACGATAGACACGTGATAAAGCATTTGCATTCTTTTCTGGTCGTTTTATTCCCTTTTGAAACAACATTCCGTATGCTGTGCCCCTTATTTGTGATACAAAACTTATTGTCCTCAATGTTCACCTTCTCAGACCAGTCATGCCAGGTGGGCCAACAATCAGATGCTCTGTATGCTTACCTATCTCACTGTCCTTTTATTTTTATTTTAACATCTCCAACAGAAAGTAAACATAAATATCTCCAACATCCAATAAACATCCAATAAACATCTCCAACATAATCCAACTCCAACAACATTTTTACATTTACATAAAGCTTCATGTCCCCAACGATCAACGTTCATTGTAAGGAACCTGTATGGCGTGAGGCGAGCTACTCTTGGATGGGTAAACTGATTCTGAAAATCTTCAGTCGTAAGCCAAAGCCATGCCAATTAAATGGCATGGTTTTGTGAATTTATTTATAAATAACCTTTGTGATCGTGGTGGACCTGTAACTCAACTTTGTACAAATCCTCCGCTGCATCCAGGTGAAGAAAACTCTTGAGGCAACTCTTCAGGCATTGACTGACCTGTTAGCAGCTGACAGCTGTGACGTGGCCGAAGCGTTTCAACAGAGTCTGTCGCTGGAGTCTGTGCGTTCAGCTGCTGAGTCCCATGCCAGCAAACAACATGCTGCCAAGCGACGGGCCAATCAGCACGAAACGGAAAACTTTTACTTTATTGTGAGTTTTTGTTTTCCTTGTCTCTGTTGTAAAATAGATGTGATGGTACAAAAGAATTGCTTACAAGTTTTGGATATTTTCTTTTTCATATTTACCTCCACCACCAAGGGTGGCTGGAGGTTGTTTTCACCCCTGTCTGTCTGTTTGTGAACAAGATATCTCAAAAAGTTGTGGACGGATTCGGACGAAATTTGGCACAGAGGTATTATTTGTGAAAAGGACGAAATTATTAGATTTTGGTGAAGATCCGGATTCGGATCTGGCTCATAGAATTTTTAAAGTGATTCTTCACCATTGAGTGATCGGGCTAAAACCAACATATAGCAGGATATCTCAAAAAGTTATGGACGGATTTGGACGAAACTTGGTGGAGAGGTTTGGTATGTGACGAAGACGAATCGATTCAATTTTGGTGAAGATCTGAACATGAATTCGATACGATAATTATTTAATTTACAAGTGATTCTTCACCATTGAGTGATCGGGCTAAAACCAACATATAGCAGGATATCTCAAAAAGTTATGGACGGATTTTGACGAAACTTGATGGAGAGGTTTGGTGTGTGACAAAGACGAATCGATTCAATTTTGGTGAAGATCTGAATATGAATTCGGATACGATAATTATTTAATTTATAAGTGATTCTTCACCATTGAGTGATAGGGCTAAAACCGATACATATCACGATATCTCAAAACGTTATGGACGGATTTGGGCGAAACTTGGTGGAGAGGTTGTGAGTGTGACAAGGAGGAATCGATTCGATTTTGGTGAATATCAGAATATGGATTCGGATACGAGAATTATTTAATTTATAAGTGATTCTTCACCATTGAGTGATAGGGCTAAAACCGATACATATCACGATATCTCAAAACGTTATGGACGGATTTGGACGAAACTTGGTGGACCGGTTGTGAGTGTGACAAGGAGGAATCAATTAGATTTTGGTGAATATCAGAATATGGATTCGGATACGAGAATTATTTCATTTTTAATTAATTTTTCACCATTGAGAGATCGGGCGAAAAGCGATTATATAACATGATATTTAAAAAGGTTATGGACGAGTTATGACAAAACTTGGTGAATGAGGTGGTTAGGTGACAAGAACAAGCCGATTAGATTTTGGTTCAGCTCCGAATCCAGATCCGGCCTATCGGTGGATACAAAACTTAAACTGTTCAGCCTGGCGGAGGTATGTGATCTACCTCGTGCCTCGTGTTTTCTAGTACTAAATCAATCTGCAGGCAATCGGCTCGCACAATGTAGACTGGCTTTTTGAAGTGGAAACGGATTTCTGCAACCACCATTGTAGTCACAAACCACAACAGCTTCCTTTACTCTATGTATTTCTCATCTATACCTGTCCATCTCTCACCCCATTACATCATAAGGAGCATCTGTGTGGTTGTTATCTTGCTGTCCAAGAACAGTCATGCAATTTGGACGGCTGCTGGGCTTATTTATCTTTATCCTTTTGCCTTTCTTGGAAATTTGAAGATCTAATGTACTCTAAAACTACCAATGAAATGCGAGTATAAAATCACGTGCTTGCATGAATAAAAACAGACGCCAAAGAGAGTTGTCACTAACCAATAAGTAATGATGCTCGATGGACGTACGCATAGCGGATGCCAAGCATCCCGAGACGGGTCACTGTGACCTTTATCTATATTATAATAGCCGTAGATGATTCTGTCTGTCTGTCTGTCTATCTGTTGGGTGTCTGTCCGGGGTGTGGCTTACTCGGTTTGCAGAGTAGCTCCACCCATAGCTCCACCCATTCTGGGAGTGGCTATAAACAAATATCCACCATTTTATTAACTCGCATAGCTTTGAGTCCTGTTTTGTAGGCCCGTGGTGTCTTGCTCTCCCCCAGTTTTATTTCAAATCAAATTCGATTAATCATTTCATTTTTCACAGTCGCTAACATAGTTTTAGACTCGGTTGAAAAAAAACGGGAAGAAAATCCGATGAAAGTTGCCGTTTATAGAACGAAATGAATTCTCAAAGGCCTGTAACTTCAAGGCCATTGAGTCTCTCTCACGCCTTTATCTCCAATCTAACTCACCATATGATTTCATTTTTATCGATGGTTTTACTTTTAGACTCGGTGTCAGCAATAATTGAGAACAATCCACACACGCGGGAAAATGCAGAGATATATTTTTTAAAATCGCGTCATGGTGTATCATACACCGCCCAACATGACACCGCCGGCAATGTGTCGATATATATTAAAAATTCGCTTTTGCTTTTCCGTTATGATATATTACTATTTCGTTTGATGATAGTCGTCACAAAAACGTCAACAATGATGCCGACATATATTTCTTCGTTTTTATTTCATTCAACATATTAGCCGGAAGTAAAATATGTTTCAGGAAATTACCGAGAGATATTTCTTCGTTTTTTTTATTAGTTATGTGCGCATACACTTTAAATAGGTTTATTTGAAATCTTTAATTTTCCACAAACATTCCACACACGCGGGAAAATGCAGAGATATATTTTTTAAAATCGCGTCATGGTGTATCATACACCGCCCAACATGACACCGACGGCAATGTGTCGATATCTATTTTAAATTCGATATATCATTTCATTTTTCACAGTCGCTAACATAGTTTTAGACTCGGTTGAAAAAAAACGAGAAGAAAATCCGATGAAAGTTGCCGTTTATAGAACGAAATGAATTCTCAAATGCCTGTAACTTCAAGGCCATTGAGTCTCTCTCACGCCTTTATCTCCAATCTAACTCACCATATGATTTCATTTTTATCGATGGTTTTAGAGTCGGTGTCAGCAATAATTGAGAACATTCCACACACGCGGGAAAATGCAGATATATTTTTTAAAATCGCGTCATGGTGTATCATACACCGCCTAACATGACACCGACGGCAACGTGTCGATACATATTAAAAATTCGATATATCATTTCATTTTTCACAGTCGCTAATATAGTTTTCGACTCGGTTGAAAAAAAACGGGAAGGAAATCCAATGAAAGTTGCCGTTTATAGAACGAAATGAATTCTCAAACGCCTGTAACTTCAACTTCAAGGCCATTGAGTCTCTCTCACGCCTTTATCTCCAATCTAACTCACCATATGATTTCATTTTTATCGATGGTTTTGGACTCGGTGTCAGCAATAATTGAGAACATTCCACACACGCGGGAAAATGCAGAGATATATTTTTAAAAATCGCGTCATGGTGTATCATACACCGCCCAACATGACACCGACGGCAACGTGTCGATATATATTAAAAATTCGCTTTTGCTTTTCCGTTAAGATATATTACTTTTTCGTTTGATGACAGTCGTCACAAAAACGTCAACAATGATGCCGACATATATTTCTTCGTTTTTATTTAATTCAACATTATTAGCCGGAAGTAAAATATGTTTCAGGAAATTACCGAGAGATATTTCTTCGTTTTTTAAAATTAGTTATGTGCGAATACACTTTAAATAGGTTTATTTGAAATCTTTAATTTTCCACAATATAATTTACTTGCCATTTATCATTTGATGATTACGAGACAAATTCCTCTTGAGGATCGTGACAATTCATGCGCTGCGTGGAAACTTCTATTTCCAAAATGAATGAGACGATCGATGAAGAACGCAGACTTGAACAGGATGCAGCAAGAAAACGAATGAGACGGGCGAACGAGTCCATCGACGAACGTCAATGCAAACTTGCGGGGTCACCCGTGGGAATCCCACGGGCATGGATGTGTGTGACATTTCGACATATTGAGTTAGATGCTGCACATTCATTTTTACAAAATGGTTACTGGCAAGTCATCAGATCCAGAAATGGTGTAAAAACCACCGTTTAGAGGCCATTTTTCCCCGCAAAGCGGGGGTTGGCCTTTTCGGGGACCGTGGTAGTTGTTGTTTTTTTGTCCCCTTTTTGAAGCAATGTTTTACGGCCGGATGCCCTTCCTGACGCCAACCCTTTTTGCCGCCTTCAACGACAAACAGGGAATTACCAGTGAACTGGTACTCAATTAGCCGACCTCGGAAGGATGACAGGCTGAGTCAACCCCCCTGGCATTAATTCGGCGATCGACCGAGATTCGAACCCAGGATCCTAAGCCGGCACCCTAGCCGCTAGCCCAACACCAGAAATGGTGTCATGAACACAATTTAGCACAAAAGCAAGACGGGCCGATTTCCGATTCCGACGGGCCGACGGGCGAGACGGGCCGATTTCCGATTCCGACGGGCCGATTTGGAGCAAGAAAAAGAACGAGACGGGAGAAAAAGGAGAGAAACGAGACGGGGAAAGCCGATTGGAGAGGCGAGTGAGGCGCGATTGGAGAGGAGTGTGAGGCGCGATTGGAGAGGAGTGTGAGGCACGATTGGAGAGGAGTGTGAGGCGTGATTGGAGAGGAGTGTGAGGCACGATTGGAGAGGAGTGATTGGAGGGGAGTGTCAGGCACGATTGGAGAGGAGTGTGAGGCACGATTGGAGAGGAGTGTGAGGCGCGATTGGAGAGGAGTGTGAGGCGCGATTGGAGAGGAGTGTGAGGCGCGATTGGAGAGGCGTGTGAAGGATTGGAGAGGAGAGGAGTGTGAGGGATTGGAGAGGTGAGGGATTGGAAAGGAGAGGGATGTGAGGGTTTGGAGAGGAGAGGAGTGCTAGGTGGAGAGAGGAGAGTGTCAGGTGGAGACAGGAGAGTGTCAGGTGGAGACAGGAGAGTGTCAGGTGGAGACAGGAGAGTGTCAGGTGGAGACAGGAGAGTGTCAGGTGGAGAGGAGTGAGGGGTCACATATTATGTGAAATAACTAAATTCACACCATTTCTGGATCTGATGACTTGCCAGTAACCATTTTGTAAAAATGAATGTGCAGCATATAACTCAATATGTCGAAATGTCACACACATCCATGCCCGTGGGATTCCCACGGGTGACCCCGCTAGTTTAGTTATAAAAGACGAAACTGTGATTTAATTATTTTATTGGGGAATCAGGGCTAGTCAAGCAGCGCAGAGTTAGCGTACTTGCTTTTGAGCCGTCTAGCCTGGGTTTGATTCTCGACATGTCTATGAACTGTCAACCTGTTGCTTTGTAGGCAGGAAGTAAAATCAACGACTGTGCCATCCTACTTCCTGTTGTACTGTATAAAACAAGGCAATGTCTGCGTGTCTGTTCCTTGTGGAATAAAAATGGCTTCAATCACCTCTAAATTATGCGAGAGGGTGTTGCGGGTGAGAAACTATTCCAATTCTGAAAACAAATCCTATCGCTCCCTTAGGAAGTGGGTATTGACTCGTTCTTCAAATTGACATTAAAATTGGTGTCCCACTTACTGGTGGATGTGAAAGATACCATTATGTCTTTTACAAGAGTAGTTTTGAATGCCAGCACTTTGGACGAATTCCAAATTTTCCCACTTGTGATGGTGGCATGCCCTGGGTTGGTTCTCAACCACTCAACTGGTTTACGACTGGTCATGGATGCCCTGCAACTTCTCAATGGAGTTTGGGACTCGCAAGATAATAACTTAATATTAGAACTGAAGAAGTCATCGAATAAAGAGCCGATTGGTATCATTGCAATGATTAAACCATCTTTCCATTGCCATAATCTCTTTTCAATGCAAAAACAAAGACACCTGATGCCAATAGAAATGCTAATTATCCTTACTAGGGCATGCCCGTACTATATCTATATCTAAAATTATATCCCCCCCCCCTCTATTTACATGAAATGGTTTGGTCCAAAGCGAACGGCTTGCGAGTGGTGACAATCCCCCCCCTCTATTTACATGCAATGGTTTGGTCCAAAGCGAACGGCTTCCGGAGTTTGGTAAAGAAATCGCCATCGCGTGCACAAACGCGCAGGAAAGCGAATGAATCGCAAATTCGTTTTTATTAGTTGTAAAACATAGTTTAACGCCAACATAGTTTGCAAACGTGAAATAAATGAATACGCTCTCAAATGTGCCATCCGAGGCAGAGTGTGCCCGCCACGTTCGGCACACGCGATCGTTCGCTGCTCTCTGATTGGTTGAATCGTTTTTTGGACATAGCTCGGTAAGTAATTGTCCGATTAATATGAAACCTTGAAAAGGCACATCCTCGGGTCCCCAGCAATATACCTGGCAAGTTTAAAGTATATCGGACCCGTGGTTGTCGAGAAACAGCGGTCACAGACAAACAGACGTACAAACGTACAAACGTACAGACAGAGATTACTGGAATTATAGATAGATGATGGAAAGAAGTTGCACATTCCGGTGTTCGGTGAAAAGGTTCTGAAATGGTGCTGTGTGCTGAACATGAAATGTTTTAGGAATGACTTGTTCCGAAAGTTGTCTCATTTTTTTGTGGACAAAATGCTCTTGCTGGTGGCTGATGGCTAAACTAATACGAATACAACTTCATTTGTTTGACAGAAATTCAAGGACTATCTGGATAGGAGTGGTTTAATTACAAAGCTCCAAGCAAAGCACGACCTCATGCAAAAAGCATTGGATGAAAGTATGTCACACACATTATCTTCGTCCTTTATGTATTCTTTGCAGAATTGGTACAGTTTTCAACAACACATGTATCTGCTTGTTTATAAAGTTATTTGATATCAATGTGCAACTATTTTGCTCCCTTTTGTCCATGCTCTGTTCTGTTCTTTCCATTTGCAGATGCCATGGCTGAAAGCAGTAGCTCTGGGTAAGTAATCGTATTGGGATTTTCTCAAATCTTTTGTATTACCATCTCTTTTGCTGGTTATCTAATTCCTGTCACCCGTTCCCCAAAGAATAGGAGAGGTTATTGTAATCGGTGTGTGCGTGCGGTGTATGTGCGAGTGTGCATGTGCGGTGCTATGCTCTGTAGATTTACATGTAAAGGATTGGGGTGCCCCCCCCCCTCCCCCCACCCCTACCCTGAACCCCCGGGACTATTAATTTTTCTTTTAACTGCCTAAAACCTGCCCGTGCATAAAAAGGAGTCGTCGTGCTGGTGAAGGCCGATGTCGGTCTGCGTTGGCGGACAGGTAGAACAATGAATGGCATCAACGAGGCATTGATGTTGATCTTGAGTTTCAGTGAGTCAGAGCGGGGTTAGGGGTTACTGAGCATGTGGGTGGGAACGACTCATTTTGACTCCTCAGAGGGAGAGTCAGGGTAGTGGTTAAATATCAAGAAGGGTATTCTCACTCGGAGAAAAGTGAAAATAACAAGGAACCAAAGAAGAAGTGAAAGAAATATGTTGGATCAATCATCATACTAAAATACGCCATCTGGTGTCTGTCTGTCTGACTGCAATATGTGCATTCATATTGGTTCGTATATCAAGCAAATGTTCGTATATCGAGCTTGATTCGTATATCGAGCAAATGTTCAAGAGAGTGATGCTCCAATCTCTGCTTGGTTTCACCGATCTTCTTGCAGAAAGAGCAGGAGATTCCATGGATCACATTCCCAGATGTGCAGTCAAAGGGGTCGGTGTCTTTGATACTGCTTTGGGTCCTGAGTTTGAAGTGGTTGTCTTGATGAAAGGGCAACCGTTACAGCGACTCTGTGAACTATTAAATGTTCCTCATTGGAAGTCAGAGGGCAATGGTCCTTTAAATCAGGGAATTTTGCAAAAACTCAACTTCTACAAAGCTTTTTGGGAACTCGTGTCCATTGATTAGCCCATCACGTGCACAGCAGGAGACGGTGTTTTGCAATCACGTGTGTGTGTGTGTGTGTGTGTGTGTGTGTGTGTGTGTGTGTGTGTGTGTGTGTGTGTGTGTGTGTGTGTGTGTGTGTGTTACTGTGTGTGTGTGTGTTACTGTGTGTGTGTGTGTGTTACTGTGTGTGTGTGTGTGTGTGTTACTGTGTGTGTGTGTGTGTGTGTGTGTGTGTGTGTGTGTGTGTGCGTGCGTGCGTGCGTGCGTCCGTCCGTCCGTCCGTCCGTCCATAACTTTTTACCATTTGAGCTATTGTCATCAAATTTTCACCAAAGCCTTATTATGATAACACAGAGAATGCAAATTAATAATTTGATCAAAAGGTCAAAGGTCAGCATCATGTAAAATGGTCAATTTTCACCCGATTGACCTGAAATTTAAAGAATTTGCATATGGGGATCACTGAATTGATTCACCAATCAAAAGCTACAAACTCATTGGGTTTTTTTTTTTTTTAATAGATCAAAAGGTCAAAGGTCGAGGTTACATAAAATCATCAATTTTCATCCAATGGACCTGAAATTTTAAGAATTTGCATATTGAGTCACAGAATTGGTTCGCCAATCAAAAGCTAGAACCTGATTATTTTTTAGATATTAAGCTCAAATGTCAAGGCTGCATAAAATCATCAATTTTCATCCAATGGACCTGAAATTTTAAGAATTTGCATATTGAGTCACAGAATTGGTTCACCAATCAAAAGCTAGAACCTGATTATTTTTTAGATATTAAGCTCAAATGTCAAGGCTGCATAAAATCATCAATTTTCATTTTGTATTTTTTAAAAACTGTTTTCATGATTTTGAACATACAAGAGAAGAAGAGGATGTCTGAATACAAATGGACACGGACAGGCTTTGCATTTTCAGATGCTTCCTTGTTTCGTTTGACTTGCATTTTCAACAATTGTTTGAATTTTCTTGCTCACATAAATCCTGCCCATTCAGTTTCTCTTATTTAGAATTTCCTGTGTCCTTGGAAGGGATATTCAGGGTAACATGTTTTTAATGAAGGATCTCATTGTTGTTAGTAATATTCAGAACCCCTATGAACGAGGGTAAGGTCATTGAGAAGTAAGTGAATAGAAGTTGTACCAAAGACTCTGCCCTGAGTAGTGCTTGTCCTATTCTTGGAGATTGGGTAGCAGGGCAGCCGTTTTTCATCTACCTCATGGAGCGATGTCCCTGCCCTATGCAAGTCCTGGGCTCAGCTGGCTCCGGCTGACAGTACCTGGTATGGGTCCCTTGTAACAGATCCGCACTGCCTTGAGGGGGAAGCCTCTTTGGCTAAGGCTGTGAGAAGGACACTCAAATATCAAACCGCACTTTAGGTCAGTCTGGCCCCGCGAAATCGTGGATAATGTGCCCAAGAAAGTCAGTGGTGGCACAAATTTAGGCATCTCTGCGCAGCATCTGCAGACAGCTGTGTCCACTTTGGACATCAAGGGCAGCCGTCATCATACCGAATACCTGGCCAGTCTGCTGCACCTATGTGCATCAGACCTCACGTTGCATGTACTGCACCTGCAGCCAATGATGCTCATAGGAATAGAGAGTGGGAGAGGGATAGCACACACCTTTATCACTTGAATCGCTTCTCCGTGCAGGTTTTCCTTTCATTAGCACCTGCTCACCTGCTCACCACCCGTTTTTACCTATTCAGCCATCGCACAACACACAATGCTTACTGAGCACGCCAACGAAGGGAAGAGATTCGTCAAAAGTGACGATTCACACCTTCATTGTTAGGGCGAGTATTAGCCTATAAATTACAATCGTATATGTGCCTATTATTTGTGTTACGTACGATTCTAAATTTTGACAGATTATTCCGTACTGACATGCACGTTAAAGTCCTCCACAATGCACAGCATCACCTCAATCCCAACCATTCCCATCATCCTTTCCAGTGTGTCCCTGAATTCCTGCTTCTCCATCCTAGACCTTCCCATTTGTGGCCCATATACTGATGTAACACACATAATTTGCATCTGTATCACCACCCATGCCATAACTATCCTTCCCTCCCACCTTTACACTCTGACCACCTGCTCGCTGATCTCTTCCGATACTATTATTCCCACGCCATCACTCCTTCCATCCCCACCCAGGTGCAACAGCTTTTATCCTCCTACCAACCTCCTCACTGTCTCGTTTCCATCTGGTTCCCTTTAAACACAACACTTCTAACCTTCTCTGCATCATTTCCACCATCTTGACCTCTCGCAACTCTATCCTCTCCTCTACCCCCCCCCCCCCCCCCACTCCCATTGATCCCACATTCAAACTGGTGTTGGGCTAGCGGCTAGGGTGCCGGCTTAGGATCCAATGGATCCTGGGTTCGAATCCCGGCCGATTGCTGAATTAACGCCAGGGGGGTTGACTCAGCCTGTCATCCTTCCGAGGTCGGCAAATTGAGTACCAGTTCACTGGTAATTCCCTGTTTGTCGTTAAAGGCGGCAAAAAGGGTTGGCGTCAGGAAGGGCATCCGGCCGTAAAACATTGCTTCAAAAAGGGGACCGAAAAACAACAACAACCACGGTTCCCGAAAAAGGCCAACCCCCGCTTTGCGGGGAAAAATGGCCTCTAAAGGTGGTTTTTATTCCGTTCATTCCCATTTCATCTTAATTTTAATTTTTCCACTTCTCCTTCATGCCAGGCTGTTTAATAATCTCAAGGGATGCAACTGCCAATTCCTTCACTTTCTGGAATTTCATTTAGCAACTAGGGCTGTCAGGATGGCCTAGAGGTACGCACACTCGCCTCTGAGCCATCTATCCTGAGTTTGAATCCCGACCCAGCTGTAAACTGTCATCCTGGTGTTTCACAGGCAGGGTGATTCATCTATGTGTGTGCCGTCCCTCGGCGTTAAACTGGTGTCCCGTCTGCTGGTATTAGTCGGTGGCAAAGTTGCCATTGTGTCCTTCGCAAAGAGTAGGCAAATAATCGGCGGCACACTGAAACAAATGACAAATTCCTGCCATAATCAGTATGAGGCACTGCATCGGCGGCACAGCCGTGCTCCCAGCAATGATGGAAACCAGCACCCGCAGGCTGCACATGAAGTGATGATGATTTAGCAACTCTCATTTCATTTAGTTGTTGTGTTGGATTAAATGGAGGTGGATAAAACTAGAGCAGGTGTAATCGATGTTATTGACCAAAGCTGAATTGTGCATCTATGAATAGGTTGTTTGTTTTAAGACTTTTTCTATAACTTCGCTGATGTTTGTGAGTCGGTGGATAATTGGCTAGATTGTTTTTAACTCAACTGGACAGTTCATCACATACAAAACCCTCCGACGTCCGTCGTCTGTGTCGTCGTCGTCTGTCGTCTGTCGTCCGTTAACTTTTCGACGTTAACACTCCAGCGTCCACAAATATCAACCGATTCTGATCAAACTTGACAAGCAGCATCCTTACCCCAATGACCAGGTTGGTATTACATTTCAGCCCGATCCGTTCTAAAATGGCGGACTTAGGCGACCATTTTGTTTTTGGTCATGAAAACGACGTTAACACTCTAGCGTCCACAAATATGAACAGATTTTGATCAAACTTATAATGTTTAACCCTTACCACACAAGGTAGGTTGCTATTGCATTCCAACCCGATCCGTCACAAAATGGCCGCCATAGGCCGCCATATTGTTTTCAGCTCAGAAACGACGTTAAGACTCCAACGTCCACAAATATTTATGGATTTTAATCAAACTTGGTGTGTGAGACTTACCACACAAGGTAGGTTGCTATCGCATGTCAACCCGATCTGTCACAAAATGGCCGCCATAGGCCGGCATATACAAGTATAAGGATACAAGGACCTTAAAATTATTACACAAGGTTGTTGGCTTTTCTTTTAAGTCAAATCTAGTACAGACAACTGACCTACTTTAAAGTTGTCCAGTCAGTTCAGTTGAGTTCTGCTTCCCTAGAAGCTCTAGTTTTTTTCTCCTCTTTCTTGTGCTGGTCAGTTTTGACCTTGTCTATGTAGATGTCAATGTTGTGGCTGTATTAGAACAGCTTGTTCTAGCTGCTTTGCCGTATACCTTCTTGTACTCATTAAAACCAAGGTCGGTCGGTCTTGTCTGATCCTGTTTTCGTACACAGCACATTGCTGTGTGTAGCACCATTTGCTGGGGGGAGCAGCTGTGCCGCTGATGCAGTGCCCCCTGTAGGTCAGAGCAGCAGCAATTTTTAATTATTTTCACGGTGCCATTGATAGTTCACTTAATCTACGCAAAGGACACCATGGGATCTTTAACGTTCCCCAACTAATGACAGCAGACTAATGTTAGCCCAGGTTAACGTCCAACTGAGGGATGGCACACACATTGATGCCTTGTCTTACCTGTGAAACACCAGGATGATAGTTTGTATCTGGCCTGAGATTCAAATCCAGGCGAGTGTTAATACCTCTAGTCGAGGCTATCCTGTCAAACACTTTTGGCGGATAGTAATGGAGGAGCGAGCTTTGTTTTTTTCTGTATGTGCCGAGTCACGATGTTGAAGATTGTGGTTAATTGGGTGCAGCACCTCATCAATTCCCTGTTCTTTTGCTGCCATCTGGCACAAAGGTGGTGTCGTACCATACATGTATTCGATGAAGAGTATCTTCTACGATCTACCTAAGTTATGAGAAGAGTATCTTCTAAGAAGTTATGAGAAGATGAGAGATACTCCCACTGTCGCTCTTTTATATAGTAGACAGTTGTTTCTGGGGTTATGACGTCAAGTAAGTTATGTCCATGTTAGTTTTTATCACCACTTGATGTCACTCAGTATGTAGCCATCTCCTTCATGACTTTGCCAGCTCGTTCAGTGGTGTACCTGTCAGAAGTTATTGTAGGTGGACGTCAGTCACTCAAACTGTGTACATTGTCTGCTGTTACATTTTGGAAATACTTCTTCTTCAAGGGGAATATATCTGCTGAAGGACAGGAAGCAGAATATTACATTTTGTCCTGTTCGTATGTTGAGGACTCTCAAGGCCACTCGTGCTGGACTTTTTATCACTGCACCCACAACTGGTGGGTTTTCTTTTCGTGTCTGCCTGAGACGGGACGTACCTTTTCCATGGTGGAATGCTGTCATTCATGTGTGTTTCATTCATAGTGACTGTGTCAGTCTGACTCTTCACTAGCCAATGAGTGAGTTCTTCCAGCTTAGCCACCATTGTGTCCACCTACAATACCCAGATGTTTACGTATAAGGAGGGTTTTTAAAAAAAATGTCTGGACTGCTGTTTTCATGTTCCATGAATGTTGGTGTCTATGTGTGATCCATCCAGTTTCTCCTTTTCATCCTCATAGTTATTTGAACAGCTTGTTTTACAACTGAGTTCCTTGCTGACCAATTCATACCCGGAAATGTGTTTCATAATTATCCATACCTGTTGCATTACTACCAATTTCTGTCGTGCAACAAAAGGAAGGCAGAATTCCAACAGCACAAAAGCTTAGTTGCATTCCTGTGATGTTATATTAGCTATTAGTATACATACATATTTTTTATTCTTTGTATGTTGTCATTTTCAGGATGTCTACATCTACAATGCAGAGAGTCAGGAAGCCTAGACCGCGTTCGGTGTTTAATGTCAAATTATTTAATGGCGATTTGGAAACTTACGTCAAGGTACTTGTAAAGCAGGCACCTGCCCTCACCGGCATCCCTCAGAGTACATTCATAATCAGCTGCGGTCTTTGCGTATGCCAAGCACTGCTCACCTCTGGTTTGAGCACGCTCTTCCTGGCACTGCTGTCTTGTTTTGCCCCGTCAGTCCTTCCTCTGCTTTTCTCATGAGACTAATACTGAGCCCCCTTTCCTGCATTCCAAATTGAGAGCCACAGGAAAATTGAGGTGCCGCGAGGGCAGATGCGCTTCCTGGGCAAACTTTTTAATCTCCCTTTTCCCTCTCTTTTATTCTGTCTCTTGCTCACTCACTTGTTACTTGGCATGTGGGCCTAATTTGCTGTCTAACACTCTGCCTGCAGTGTGAAGAGGACCCTTCGCTCCAGGCATCAGGTAGCCTTGCTTTTAGGGTATCCTGCTCATTCATCCCTGGCCGTAAAGCTTCTCTGCCTCCATTTTCCTTTTTGTGTTTCTTCCTGCCACCTGCTGCTTTGAACATGTTTGTTCGCTTTCACATGCTTGCACATTTAGAACACACACCTATTTTGTTCCTTTTAATGATTTGTTCCTCACAACAAAACACTGCAAGATTGTTGGGCTTTTGACCAATTTTGACTATTTTTGTTGTGCTTTTATGTCTGAGCACCAAAAGTTGACAGCAAAGTGTTGCGGCATTGTAAATCCTGCATTTAACTTCCGTTCTGCACCAAACCAAATGATTTTGGCCCATACACAAACATAAGTAAACCATGGTTTGTGTGGGGCTACCACTGATACCTGAACCATAAACTTTACATATCTCTCTGCCCTAATGCAAGGAGCATACAATCTGCACAGAACAGAAGCTTCAAAAACACTGCTCATCATCAATTGAGCGCTGTTAAAAAGGATCTCGTTTATGGAGGTTTGCCAGGCCTTTGATCGCATATTGGAATTCTGTTTGCAGGACTCTGGTCAAGCTGTACCACTTGTCGTTGAGAGCTGTATCCGTTTCATAAACCTCTGTGGTAAGACCAAGACGTCTTGGCTGACGGTATAATGATGGTTTCAACGGTTAACAGCCCATTTAATGTGAATCCATGCCATCTTTTGCGGCCATTGTTGAGCTGTTCATGTATGTATATTTTTTGTACGTGTTTCTTTGGACAGGACTGCAACACCAAGGGATATTTCGTGTTCCTGGGTCACAAGCCGAAGTGAATGAAATAAAAGACGAGTTTGAGAAAGGTGACCGTTTGTTTTATGTCTTTCCTTTGCTCTTTACATACTTCTTCAAATAAAAATGAGAAATCATACTTTGAGGAAAATGTAATGTGAGCAGAAATGGTTGCTGTGAAGCTTTTAACTGTTGATTACATTGATTATTTAGTTCTGTACCTGTGATTGGCTGCGATACAAAACCACAGATTGTATCGGGCACCTAATAGATGCCTAATAATTTAACTATTTAAATAAATTTGTGTCTACTGTGTATGTATATATGTATGTATGTATGTATATATATATATATATATATATATATATATATATATATATATATATATATATATATATATATATATATTTGAATTACGTGGTGGTGAGGTGTTTTGAATTACGTGGTGGTGAGGTGTTTTGAATTATGTGGTGGTGAGGTGTTTTGAATTACGTGGTGGAGCGGTGTTTTGAATTACGTGGTGGAGCGGTGTTTTGAATTACGTGGTGGTGAGGTGTTTTGAATTATGTGGTGGTGAGGTGTTTTGAATGACATGATGGTAAGGTGTTTTGAATGACATGATGGTAAGGTGTTTTGAATTACATGGGGGTGAGGTGTTTTGTATTATGTGGTGGTGAGGTGTTTTGAATTTGGTGGTGGTGAGGTTTTAAATTATGTGTGGTGAGGTGTAATCGTCCCAAATTTCCAGTCTGCACCGACGCCTTCCCTATGTATGTGCTGAGGGGTTCTTTTTTGGAAAAAAAAAAAAAATTCAACCTAAATCTTCAACCTAAATTGCCTATAAAAATGTAATATCACAAACACAACAAATACATTTGTGCAAAATAATTGTTTGTATTGAAGGAGCTGGGGCTCCCACGTCGATCGGAAGAATGGACGCGACAAAAAGCTGGAATTCATCCGAGTTGCTTTAATCAAATCAAACACTCAGGCACTCTGAAAACCCGTTTATCGGGCAGCAATATATATCTATTATCCCGGGGGGTTTGCCCAGGCCCGGCGCCAGGGGGCGTGGCCCAGCGTCCTGGCTGCGGCCTGGCAAGTTGAGGGCGAGCCTGCCCGGGCGTCCTGGACGAGCCCGGCATGGTGATCGCTCCGCGTCCTTGATAGGTGCAAGGCGATTGTGAAAACCCAGCGGCAGCCGCTACAGTATCATGATTGGTGTAAATCATGACAACACAGCAACTCAGGTACAGTCATTATTCTCAGCTAAAATAAGCCCGTTCCTCAGTAACGACGCGTGGTGACGCGGGCGCAGTGCTGACTGACTGTGTGTATGTATATACACACACACACACACACACACACACACACACACACACACACACACACACACACACCTAGATAGATACAAAGATACATACATACATGCACACATGCATGCATACCCCTTGAGCGGCGTCAAAAGATCATATACTGTACTGAAAAATACAATTACGGGCACATTTTAAAACGTTTTTTTAATGAAATTTTGTACTGTCGGGCCCCAAAAATTGTGGGGGATATGTTCAAGCGTTATGGAGTGTTACAGGGGTGACGTCACATAGATGACGTCACACAGATGACGTACTGGTCATGAAGGTTTTCTGGAATTTTTAGGGGCGGTACACACCTTGTTGGCTTTTTAAAACTTTAACACCTCAAAAATTATTGGAATTTAAAAACACTTTCAGTTCTTTGTTTATGACGTCAAAATCAATCTCATCACATCGACACAAATTTTATTTTGCTCATTCTGTGCACCTTAAGCTAGTGACCCACCTTAACCTTCAAGCCAGTACCAGGCTTCTATCTATCTATCTATCTATCTGTGTCGTCACACACATTACCTCAACAGATGCGATCTTCAGAAGAACACTGCAATAACAATATAAATCGAGAAAATTGCTCGTCCCTTTATTTGAATTACATGCATGATGGAAAACCCTTCTATATTTTCATATATTCAGCCTTGAAAAGTTGGGGTAACACCGAAATTACATTCACAAACCTACATTTACTATACAATTTTCTCGTCCCTTTATTTGAATTACATGCATGAAGGAAAACCCTTTTATATTTTCATATATTCAGCCTTGAAAAGTTGGGGTAACACCGAAATTACATTCATAAACCTACATTTACTATACAATTTCTTCGTTCCTTTATTTGGGAGGTATATAATGCCACAGATCGCTGCCGCTGATCGCATTGCCATGGACCGACACCCGGTGCCTAAAGCTTTAGGCCTGCCACCAATGCTGGCTTCACAAAATTGTGGCACATGATTTTGATTGTGGATTTTACCATTATTATGCATCTGGCAGATGGCTCTAACTTGTCATCTTTGGCTTTTCAAAAAAAACATTTTTACATCATGGGGGATTTGTATATTGCAGCGTGTGATTCATGGATACTGTGGGATAAATTTGTATGAAGATTATGATTTATATAAAGATTATGCTGAATGTTGGATTGTGTTGCGTGAATCTACACCACAGGAGAAGACCCGCTGGCTGACGATCACAACATGCATGACATTGATTCTGTGGCTGGAGTCCTAAAGCTTTATTTCCGTGGACTCAAAAACCCACTGTTTCCCAGAGAAAATTTCTCAGACTTCATTGCTTGTGTCCGTAAGTTACTGGTACTTGTATGTTGACATAAATCTCAGAAAACTGGCATTTTTGTTGCCCATTGTCAAAACTGTTGCTCTGAATGCGAATTGCTGTGATTGGCATGGTTGATCAATTTTGCGAACATTAAGAGAAGTGCATTGCTCTTGTGCTCTCATGGGTATCATTATATATTTGTAAAAAAGAAAGAAAACTATTTTTTTGTCCAAGCATTATACAATAAAAAAGAATGCCATCCCGCGATTGCCACAGCTGCTTCACAAGATACACCTTTTGCTATTTCAAACCCTACATGCCTTCCTCTAAAGCTGCAGACATTCACCAGTAGTACATACATGAGAAACCCAATGCTACACACCCCCCTCAGCCACCGGACTGGTTTCATCACTTGTTGGCGAGTCATCAGCGACAGCGTCGGCAGAAATGCACACCGAGGCTCCCAAGCATGTACCACGTGCAATGCCAATAGCAGTTAGCAAATAAATAACAGAGCAAATGACAACTCTCACCTGTAATTGGATTTAATATTCAATCAATCGATTACCCCAGGTGGCTAGGATTTCCATAAATTAAAGCTTATGTTCTTCCAGCCAAAGAAAGCTGTAAAGAGCGACAAAGGAAAGGTACAGTGTTAACTTTGTGTCTGCTTTTCTTAGTTGCTTTATCTAACTCTCTTTGGCTGGAAGAGCATGTGGGCTAATACATATAGTAGAGGACCTGGCTTAGACATGTATGCACATAATTTAGGAGAGGATAACTCAACTGCTATAGGCTAATATGACCCAAAGGAACAACTTGGGATGTGTGCCAAAATCTCTATCCGGGACAAAAAGCCCGAAAATGACCACGCCCTTTTAAAAATGACCACGCCCTTTTTCATCAGAAGTGCTACTTCCGACATAGCTGTATCTTCGAAACCGTTGGAGCTACAGATTTTCTGAGGTGCTCAAAATGTTCAGAATGGCCATGTTTAGGTGGATCATAGAAGAATGTAAAATTTCTAATTTGATATTTTATGAGAAAATGGCTAAAAACCGTTAGGTCAACTTATTACCATACAACTACCTACATTAACCCTGGTGTTGGGCTAGCGGCTAGGGTGCCGGCTTAGGATCCTAGGATCCTGGGTTCGAATCCCGGTCGATCGCTGAATTAACGCCAGGGGGGTTGACTCAGCCTGTCATCCTTCCGAGGTCGGCTAATTGAGTACCAGTTCACTGGTAATTCCCTGTTTGTCGTTAAAGGCGGCAAAAAGGGTTGGCGTCAGGAAGGGCATCCGGCCGTAAAACATTGCTTCAAAAAGGGGACCAAAAAACAACAAGAACCACGGTTCCCGAAAAAGGCCAACCCCCGCTTTGCGGGGAAAAATGGCCTCTAAAGGTGGTTATATATATATATATATTATTACCTACATACTGGAATTGCCATATATTTATAACAGTTGAGTTATCCTCTCCTAATTATGTGCATACATGTCTAAGCCAGGTCCTCTACTAATTAATATAATCATTCAATTATAAACTAACAAGACTGCTTCATAGCACCAGTGCTACAAGATCCGGAGAGAGTGAAACAGTGAGAGAACGACTTTTCCATCCAGTGTCACAGAGATAATATCTCACTGAAGTACAGCGAAATGGTAAGACAAGCTTTAATTTATTTACTTAGTCTTATATCTGTGGCTTCTGTGGGTTAGAAAAAGTAGAAAGGCACCACGCCACGGTAAAGGGAGGATGCAGTTAAAGGAGACGCATTTTGCAGTTTGCGCATGTTACAGTACACCCAGTACAGTACAGTTGTGGTTCCACCTCTACCGCGGATTAGAGGCCAAGAGGGGTCTTTTGTTTGAGGTGGAAAATATTTGATGGTAGAGCAAACTTTAGTCTTAGCTTTGCCTAGCAATCTAATAGTAGTATAATTGTATTGGTGATCGTGATATCCCATGCCGATCGAGAATTTGAAACATGTTTATTTTATATTCAGGACGAGGTACCTCTCGCTGCTCCTTGTGCTACACCTAAGCCGATCAATCTCGAGGAGTGCATCCGATGCCAGAAGAAGAAGCGATCTGAGTACCTCTCTAGTGGTGAAATCGGCAGGGGGTATATTGTTTCGCTTGCCAAACAAACAGAGAGTAATGACACTCGAGCTGCTAGGGTTCTTCAACTGACAGTGCAAGAGCAGGGTATCATACGAAGGGTTCGCAGGGCCTTGGTGAGAAAGGTCCCCTTAAAGAAGCTTGATCCGCCCGTCAAGACATTCCATGACTTTGCTATTGCCTTGACATCTATGGTCACCAAAGCTGGGCACAACTGTGATGAGATCCACATCGTTTTCGACACTTACAGAGAGGACAGCATCAAGAATGGAGAGAGGGGGAGAAGAGGAAAGTCAAAAGAAATGGTTGTCCTTGATGTGATATCACTGAACCAAAATGTTCCAGTGGTATTAGAGAACTTTTGGTCGTCTTCCATCAGCAAAACTGCTTTCCAGGCATTCTATGTTGAGTAGCTCACCACCAATACCAAGGCACCAAACCTCTATACCTTGGTATATCACCACAGGCATGGATGGTGTCAGCTGGGTGTGCTTCTCCATTCCCTCGGCTCAACTGCACACACGAGGAAGCTGATGACAGGATGATGTTCCATTGTTCCATGTGCAGGACATTCTAAGTCACCGGTCAGGACCTACATCCATGACGCTGTCATCATGTCACCTGTTATACCACATCACAGTCAATTGGAGACATCTTGGCCTCTAAGAGCTCTGGCTCGTACGTTGTCATCACGCCTCGACCTCGAAAGGCTGAGCGATCCATGCGGGTGGTTAGTCTCCTGTAGGTTGGGTCCGTCCGGCATTTTCGATCTGGGGGGGAGGCATGGATGGGCCGAGGTTCAGGGCCCCATCCCTGCGCGGGGCCTCGCGGTCCCACGCATGATGAACCCAACCGACCACGGTCGGAGCACGGCACTTGCCAGGGTGCGCGGCTCCGAATTCTCCTACCTCCCCTTGAACCTCGCCGTTCACCTTTACCACCACGGCGCGGCAACAACCATACAGGGTGGGGGCCGGCACGAATCGTGCACGTCGGTCCGTGTGACACGGCCGTGGCATCGAGCCCCGCCGGTCCCTGTTGCACACAACTCACCGAGGGCTCATGTCGGCTATCCGTCGCGCTAACCGCTACCCCCGGTCGGTGTCGATGCTTGAGCCGCGTTCTCACCACTCGCGACCCACTCTGCACTCGCACACCGAGGCGTCCTCACGCCTTCCATACACTCCGCTACTGCACACTCTTTTTCTACATTCTCTGGTGTGCATTCTCCCTCACACACCGTACTCGCACCTGCACACCTAGGCGCACTCATACCTTCCACACAATCCGTTACACACTCTGTAACACCCACGGGTGTGCACTCTCCTGGTACACACCCAATCACACGCTCTGGTGTGCACTCCTGCACACTCTGTAGCACACTCTCCTGTTACACACTCTTCCCGCACACTCCATCATACACTCGCGCACACACTCGCGCTCCGGTGCACACCTTTCTCTCACACGCGCGCCAGTCGCCCTCGTACACCGCACAATGGACCTTTCACGACCGCCCGGGTTTCGTTTCTTTCACAAGTGCGCCAAAACCTTTTTCGCGCCGAACACATTCACGCCATTAATTCTACTCACCTTGGGGGCCTCTTTTTCTGCCAACACCTGCAGACTTTCCATTTTGTTAGCAAGCACGACATCATGATGCAAATGCAAACTTTGTGCGGATTCCATTTCTACCTCCCGCGATTTATTTCCTATTTCTCCCGTCTCCTCAATTTCAATTATAATCATTTCTTCGACGACCGCCGGCACGCATAAAATTTCGTCTTCCAATTCGACCTTCTCCGGCACTCCCGACATTTCTTTATCCAATTTGATGATCGCCGGTTTTCCTACACCCCGCGTCGCGATTTCTCTATCCCCGGTCAACGTAGCTGCGCTCTGCCCTACCTCGTTCTCTACGCGCTCCTCACACCGCGTCACCTCGTCACGCACCAAGGTGACTCCCTCGCGCTCCTCACACCGCGTCACCTCGTCACGCACCAAGGCGACCTCCTCGCTCAACATGCGTCCAATGTCCTCCCCTCTTTCTTCCAATTCCCGGGTGAATTTGTCACTTTGGGCATCCATTTTGGTTTCCAACCCTTTTAACCAAGCTTTCATTTCCTTCATAATTTTGGCCAGGTATGACCCAATTTCGAGCCCGGTCTGCACAGCGGGCCAGGCTGCCACCGCCACGTGCGAGGCGCCGCCATTGTCTTTACCAGCTGCCGCACCCTTTTCAGCTTCCATTACCAACTGTCTCTGCATTTCGTCCTGGGTCATCAATTCTACCTTATCTACCCCCACCGGCATTCGACTACCTTGGCTAGCCATGGTACGAATACAATTTGGCTTTAATAACTAAATTTCGGTCCGCTCGCAATTTGGGGCCAATTCGTCCAAAAAAAATTTGTTAGGGTTCCAAATCCCACTCCCGGGCACCAATTGTTACAACCAATATGCACAATTGGTGTCCAAAATTTTGTCCTGGGGTTCCAAATCCCCACTCCTGACTACCAAATGTTACGGTTCTCCACCGCCCTTCTTCCCCTTACCAAGGGGGGATTAAGCCCCTTGTTCTTTCTGGGCTTGGCGGAACCGAGAGACATGAAACGCCTCTTCCGGGCAAACGCAAGGTAGGGTTTCGAGACCAAGTCTCGCGCGTACCTAACTCCCTGCGCCGCCACGGAAGCGGGGAAGCAAGCCTCGCACGAGCCACGTGTGATTTGGGGTACACCGAGCGGATTGAGTACCACGTGGTCCGTGCAGTCACCGTTAACTATTGGACCCCGATTCGAGCGGTTCTACTCATACCATGCTTAGCCAATGAGGAAATCACGAGAACGATCGAATGGAAAGGAAGAACACAGGTTTAATTATTATTCCCACACGTATGTACAATGATCGGTAGACGCAGAGACACAGAGCAGCACTTAAACAGTCTTATTCTTAAACTCCAGACTCGGGCCCATCACACTCACACAGGGAATTGCAGGCAGGTTTATGTTCAGGCCAACCGCGCCAACGTGGTCGTCCAGGATCGGCCGCGTCCGGCTCTCCACGGTCCCCGCACGTCCCGCGAAGAAGGCCAGCAGGCGGTGGAAGGATCCTCGTAGCGCGTCTCCCGAACAAACGGCAGCCGATGAGGTAGGAAGGAAAATACGTGTCTCTCAGCGCGGCTGGCGTTTACACAGCGCGCTATCACTCGCGCAGCTCAATGCACTGTACACGGCTCGGCTCCAAGCTCAACCGATCATTACTTTCACATGAGCGCGTATCCCGGTTCATGTGCGTCTTTCTCCACTTAATGCCAACTCAGTCCTCTTACTGCTCTCTTCAATCCAGCTGCTCGCGAGTCCTTTTCGTCAGTCCTCTTACTGCTGCGAGTCCTCCTGGGGGCTTTGCGCAACGGGTTATATTGATACGCCCCGAACCTCCTCAAACCTTCCAACCACGCCCTGTGATGCAGTGCTGCCGCCACACCCTCTGAGCCCTGATTGGCGGCTCGCGCTTACCGTCAACTTCTCTGCCGCCCTCATTCGGTCCCGCCCCGACCCTCCTAGCCGGCCTCGTGTTAATTCGTGCCAAAATGAATCAAAGCCGGCACAAAGAGGCATGTGGCTAGGGAGGCGGGATAGTCATTGGAAGTAGGAGTAGGACCTATTCTCCTTACTCTAATCAACACAGAACTAACATAGGAAAAGGAAAAAGCTCACAAATACGAAGAGATAACTACACTATCGCGAGGCTACATGGTGTTTGTGAGCATGGTATATATATATATATATATGTATATATATGGTATGTATATATATATATATATATATATATATATATATATATATATATATATATATATATATATATATATATATATGTTATATATATTATATATATATATATATATATATATATATATATATATATATATATATATATATATATATATATATATATATATATATATATATATATATATATACAGTGGAACCTTGACTTACGAGTTTAATTCGTTCCGTGACCGAGCTCGTAACTCAAATTGCTCGTATCTCAAATCAAATTTCCCCATTGAAATGCATTGAAATGCTATTAATCCGTTCCAGCCCGCCAAAAACCACACCAATTTTTTTTTAAATATACAGTATATATAAAAATATCTCGCGCTTTATATTTCACCTGTATGCAGCATACAAGTTGGCAGGATGGCCTGGACTGGAGGTACGCACACTTGACTCTAAAGTCTAAACTGTCCAGCCTGGGTTTGAATCCCGACCCAGCTATAACCTGTCATGGGTGAATCACAGGCAGGGTGATTCATCAATGTGTGTACCGCTAAACTGGGCGCCCCGTTTGCGTCCCATTAGTTGTTGGATGTTAAGGATCTCACCGTGTTTTCCACAAAGAGAAGGCGAGCTATCGCCGGCATTCTGAACAAGTTGTGGCCTGGCATGCTCTTCTCCTCTGCCGTTATATACGTCCTCCTCGACACCTCGCTCATGTTTTTCGACGATTGCGTGTTTTATATCCAAGCACATCATCCTCTTCTTCTTCTCAGTACTGCACTTGCCACTCACTTTCTTAGGCCCCATGGTTAAAACTAAGAAATTTTCCGAAATAACCAAAATGCGGAAAAAAAAATGCAGCGCTGTACGACAGAGATACGTACTGTACTTGCACGGCAAGATAACCACGTGACCAGAACCCACCTGGCGGCGTGAACTCGAAATAACCAAAATGCGAAAAAAAAAATGCAGCGCTATACGACAGAGATACGTACTGTACGTGCACGGCAAGATAACCACGTGACCAGAACCCACCTGGCGGCGTGAACTCGAAATAACCAAAATGCGAAAAAAAAAATGCAGCGCTATACGACAGAGATACGTACTGTACGTGCACGGCAAGATAACCACGTGACCAGAACCCACCTGGCGGCGTGAACTCGAAATAACCAAAATGCGAAAAAAAAAATGCAGCGCTATACGACAGAGATACGTACTGTACGTGCACGGCAAGATAACCACGTGACCGGAACCCACCTGGCGGCGTAAACTCAAAAGAACCGAAATGCGAAAACTAAAATGCAGCGCTATACGACAGAGATACGTACTGTACTTGAACGGCAAGATAACCACGTGACCGGGTGGCGAAAGCTCGTAACTCGGATCTCGGCTCGCATCTCAAAGCAATAAACCGCCGGAGCGACGGCTCGTATCTCGAAAAACTCGTAAGTTGGGGCACTCGTAAGTCAAGGTTCCACTGTATATGTTATATATATTATATATATATATATATATATATATATATATATATAATAATAATAATAATAATAATTCATTTATTTTGTATAGCGCTTTTCCAGAAGCCCAAAGGCGCTTTGACAGAGTGGAAAACATAATGCATAACAATACATGAAAACAACAATTGCAAAAAGACAAGAATCAAGAAAACAAACAGCAGCGATATACGGCATATATATAAGACAAGAATCAAAAAGACAAGACAAGAATCAATAGGGAAATATTTAAAGCAAAAGGAGGGAGAAGGAGAAGAGATAGTCAGGGGTTAAATGCTGTGGGTTGAATGTTGAATGCAGCGTTGAACAGGTGGGTCTTTAGTGATGTTTTGAATGTGGTGAGTGAGGAGGAGTCTCTGATGGTGTGAGGTAGTGAGTTCCAGAGGGTGGGAGCAGCGATGGAGAAGGCCCTGTCCCCCCAGGATCTGAATTTGGTCCGGATGGAGGGGGTCAGGAGGTTGGTACCAGCAGAGCGGAGGTTGCGGGTGGGAGTGTGTCTGGAGAGGAGGTCAGCCAGGTAGGATGGGGCCAGGTTATGGAGGGCTTTGTATGTCAAGAGGAGGATTTTGTACTGGATTCTCTGGGGGATGGGGAGCCAGTGAAGCTTGTAAAGGACGGGGGTGATGTGGTCACGGGTCCGGGAATGAGTGAGTAGACGGGCAGCGGAGTTCTGAATGTATTGGAGTTTATTGGTGATTTTTGAGGGTGAACCATAGAGGAGGCTATTGCAGTAGTCCAGACGGGAGGTGATGAAGGCGTGGATGAGGGTTTCTGCAGCCGTGGAGGAGAGGGATGAGCGGAGACGGGCAATGTTTTTCAGGTGAAAGAAGGCTGACTTTGTGATCTGTTTAGTGTATTTGTCGAAGGAAAGGGTTTGGTCAAAGATGACGCCAAGATTCCGGATGTGAGGGGAGGTGGATACTGGGATACCGTCGATGTTGAGGGCAAAGTTATGGGTGGATTTTGTGAGCGTTTTTGGGCCAATGATGATTATTTCAGATTTATCACAGTTAAGCTTGAGGAAGTTGATTTGAAGCCAGGATTTTATTTCAGTGATGCAGTTTGTCAGGATAGAGTGGGTGTCGGTGGAGACGGACTTGGTGGAGATGAAAAGCTGGATGTCATCGGCGAAGCAGTGGAATTGGAGACCATGACGGCGGATTAAGTGACCGAGCGGGGACAGGTAAAGGATGAAGAGGAGGGGGCCAAGAACTGAACCTTGGGGGACACCTTGGGGGAGGGGAGCAGTGGGGGATTTGCAGTTATTGATGGAGATGAACTGGCATCTGTCAGAGAGGTATGATTTAATCCAAGAGAGGGCAGTGCCGGTGACGTTAAAGGTGGATTCAAGTCGGGTGAGGAGGATAGTGTGATCGATGGTGTCAAAGGCAGCGCTGAGGTCGAGGAGGACGAGAATGTTGAGGTTGCCAGCGTCAGAGGAGAGGAGAAGGTCGTTGGTGATTTTGAGGAGAGCAGTTTCAGTACTGTGGTTGGAGCGGAATCCGGATTGGAATGTTTCATACAAGTTATTGGCAGAGAGATGATGTTTGAGTTGAGTGGCTACAGCGCGTTCCAAAACTTTTGACAGAAAGGGTAGGTTGGAGATGGGTCTGAAGTTGTTTAGGGTGTCAGGGTTTAGACCAGGTTTTTTTAGAATGGGGGTAACAGCAGCAATTTTGAGGGAAGGTGGGACGATGCCTGTAGACAGGGAGGAGTTTATTGTTGCAATGATAAGTGGAGAGAGAGCAGGGAGGGAGGCTTTGACAAAGCCGGAGGGGATGGGGTCAAGAGTGCAGGTGGCAGTTTTCATTCCTATGAGGAGTTCAGAGAGGTCAGTAGGAGAGATTGGGGAGAACCGAGACAGGGGATGGCAGGACAAGGGGGGGCAGGTGGTTGGAGGGGGAGCGGGTGCGGCGGTGGTCAAGCTGTTGTAGATGTTGTCAATTTTGCGTTGGAAGAAAGAGAGGAAGGAGATGCAGTTGTCTACTGTGAATGACTGGGTGGTGGTGTTCAGGGGGCGGAGGAGTTTGTTTATTGTCGAGAAGAGTGCTTTTGGGTTTCCGGAGCCAGAGTGGATAATTTGAGAGTAGTAGGCAGAGCGGGCGCGGGAGAGGGCATCTTTGTAGTGTTGTATGTGGTCCTTGTAGGCTTGGGAGTGAATTGTGAGACCCGTTTTATTGCGGAGTCTTTCAAGTTGGCGAGCACGAGTTTTCATCAGGTGGAGTTCAGGGGTAAACCAGGGAGCAGAATGGGTGAAAGAAACTGTTTTGGTTTTTACAGGCGCAAGCTGGTCAAGGCAGGAGGAGAGAGTGTGGTTGTAGTAGTCAGTGAGGTCGGAAGGGGTGTGGAGGTCAATGAAGGGAGAAGTGGACATTTTTTCAGAGAGGGTGGATGAGAATGAGGTAGGTGAAAGAGCGTTTAGCTTACGGAAGTTGATTGTGCGATAATGCCTTGGTGTTGGGGCGGGGATGTTGATGGTCAGAGTGATGGCTAAGTGGTCAGAGAGGGTGAGGTCGGAGCCATAGAGATGGTGCAAATTTAATCCAGTGGAGCAGACAAGGTCCAAAATGTGACCACGGATATGGGTAGGAAAGTCGACATGTTGAGTGAGGTTAAAGCAGGTGAGTAAATCAGTGAAGTCAGTGGTTATTGTGGAGTCAGTGGAGTCCATGTGGATATTGAAATCACCAAGGAGGAGGATTGAGGGGGAGAGGGAACATAGCTGGGTCAGAAAGTAGGAGAAGTCAGACAGGAATGATGGGTGTGGTTTGGGAGGGCGGTAGACGACAGCCATGACTGACTGCGTGTGACCAGAGAGTGTTATATATATATATGTTATATATATTATATATACTAGGACGTGCCCGTACGTGGGTGCCCGTACGTGCGTGCAAAAAAACATGCGTGCAAACAACAACAACAAAAAAAAACTTTGAAACCACGTGGCAGTAACGACCACAGAACCCCCCCCCTCTATTTACATGAAATGGTTTGGTCCATTCGCAACGACCACAGAACCCCCCCCCCCCCCCCTCTATTTACATGAAATGGTTTGGTCCATTCGCAAAGCCAAAGCGAACGGCGAACGGCTAAATCGCCATAGCTCGGTAACTACTTGTCCGATTAATATGAAACCTTGAAAAGGCACATCCTCGGGTCCCCAGCAATATACCTGGCAAGTTTCAAGTATATCGGACCCGTGGTTGTCGAGAAACAGCGGTCACAGACACACAGACATACACACAGACATACAGAGATTACTGGAATTATAGATAGATATATATATATATATGTTATATATATTATATATATATATATTTATATATATTATATATATATATATTATATATATATATATATATATATATATATGTATATATATACAGTGGTACCTCGGCTTACGAGTGCCCCAACGTACGAGTTTTTCGGGATACGAGCCGTCGCTCGGGCGGTTTGTTGCTTTGGGATACGAGCCGAGATCCGATGTACGAGCTCAAAAAATTTATTTTTTTGAATTTTCCGGTTGTGGCTTCCGGTTCCGGTCACGCGGTTATCTTGCCGTGAAAGCATCTCTGCTTGGATATAAAACACGCAATCGTCGAAATACATGAGCGAGGAATCTCCTTGCTCCAGCCGGTGACGTCATCGGCGGGGATCCCCGCCTCCAGAGTGGCTGGTCACGTGACCGCCAAAGCGTGTCGCGCGTGCGGGTATAATGAGCTACACCTGTGGATCACGTGACCACGGAAGCACGCCTCGCTTGAGAGGCATGGCTTTCGGTTTGCGTTTTGCTTTATAAGGCGCGATAAATGGGCTTTTGAGTGTTAGCGGTTCATGGCGTTGACGGTTCATGGCGGTTCATGGCGGTTGACGGTTCATGACGGTTCATGACGGTTCATGGCGTTGACGGTCAAAAACCCATTACATCAATTTTACCAGGCACTGTACAGTAAGTACAGTGGACACCAAATGCACGGTGGAAGGCTAGAAGTAGAAGATCGTCCAAGACAAGTGAGAATAAGCCATACTTTGGAGGAGATGACGTCATTCGCTGGTCCGATAACCAAAGATGTGGTATAAAAAACCAGGTGAGCTAACAATGCAGCAATGAAGGAATTCGGCCAAGGCACCGGCACACAACGACCTACCTACATCGAAAGACTCAATGCCAATGGTGACAGAAGCCAAGACGGCCGGCTTAAACACCGCCGAAAGACCACGGTGTACCAACTTACGATGCAGAACATCTTGCACTTAATATGATGACAACAGGTGCCATCCTCTGACGTACCATTACAGGTACAGGTACAGTACACGTGAGCACAGAGCAAAAGTTCACTGAAACCGAGATTAAGAAAAAAGAAAAAACACCTCGTGGTCCGTGCTCGATATCCGAGTTTCAATCTTTTCAAACACATGATGCTCTCGGTCACGGTATCTCCTGCGAGCTGCTTCTCCTTCAACCACACAAACAACAACTTCTCCATATCTTCATGGATAGAGGTCCGGAGCTTTGAAATAATCGTAACGCCCTTGGCTGGCGTTATAGCCTTTATGGACTCCTTCTGCTTCAAAATCGTACATATCGTAGAAGGAGTACGATCGTACTGCCTCGCCAAGTCGACAACACGCACACCTCACCTGGCATGCTCTTCTCCTCTGCTTAATAAAACCAGTTTATTTCTTTACATTCTCTTGTATTATGTACAGTATATACGAGGTCGTGCTTGTTTATACATTATTTGTTATTTATAAAGTACATTTTTGTTATTTAAAAGCACCTAACAAAAAAAATTGGTGTTTTTTTTTTGAGGCTGGAACGGATTAATAGCATTTCAATGCATTTGAATGGGAAAATTTGCTTTGACTTACGAGCGATTTGGCTTACGAGCTCCGTCACGGAACGGATTAAACTCGTAAGCCGAGGTACCACTGTATATATATGTATATATATATATATATATATATATATATATATATATATATATATATATATATATATATATATATCTCGTGAGACTATATATATATATATATATATATATATATATATGTTGGATTGAGACTTAGAACTTGGGACTCAGAAGACTCAGAGAAAGGAGCAACGGATATATTTATTAGAACTCGATTACACAAGCTTGCGGGGAGCAGGTGTCACAGGAAGGTTCACATGGAATGACCAACACTACAACAAGATGCTCTGAAATAATTCGGTTTAAACTTGCTTTATATAAGGAATATCGGGTGTGGTTTTAGCTCACAAGATACAGAGACAGAATGGGCTCATTGGCCCTCCCACCATAGTCCCATCCTGTTGTTCAGTTAGTTAGAGGAAGCTCATCAAGGCCATTCATAGTTTAACTCAGATAAGGAGATGGTCAGCCATATGTGGCAACATGTTTACAACTTTCTGTATAGAAACCTTGGTTGGGAAAGTACAAAGGGAGGGGACACTCGTAAATGTGTCAGCCCACAGGATATTGGCAAAGTCTAGAGGGAGGCTGAGAGATAACAGTTGCCACCAAGGCCAGGGAAGGCAGAACGAGAGATTGTGCCCACACAGGCCAAGAGCTCACAGGCACAGAACTCCTTATTAGGATATTACACATCCTCAATGCACAAGAAAGGACTAAGTATTATAAAGAGTACAGCAATCAGTCAAAACAAAACATATAATTGGTTATACTTGGTAATTGGTAAAGCAGCAAGGATATACAAAGGGGGAGGGGCATTACAGCTCCCTATATACCGCCCTTTTGGATCTAAGATACAAAGTTATCTACGAGCCAATCAAAGGCCTTTATTTCAAACAAAGCAGAAACAAAACCAATCAGGAAAGTCATTCAACATATCACGCGAAGGCAGCCCAGTAAGCATGTCCCGTACCCAAAGCACCACACATACTCAGTAGGATGATTCGCGTCTGTATGTGAGTATACAAAGTATACAGTGTATAAGTCCGTAAAAGCAGGGTGATCAAATGGCATAAAAAATCCACCAAGAGAGGTGAGAGAGACAGTGTAAAGGGTTCACTAAACGTACCACGCGAATGCAGCCCAGTGAGCATGTCCCGTACCCAGTACCGCACATCGCACTCAGCAGGATGATCCGCGGGTGTGTGGGTGTAAGTGGGTGTAAGTGGATGTATGATGTAAGTCAGGTGTAGATGGGTGTATGAGGTGAGACCGTAGAGGCATGAAGATCGAATAGCGCGTCAAATCCACAACGAAGACCTCTGGTTCCACCGGGGTCCACACCCAGGAAGATCTCCCGACCCACCCTTGGTCCACAGAGGTGCGGCCAGGACTCCTCCCCGACTGGAGCTCGCCCAGGCTTCCCCAGGTGAAATCCTTGTAGATCTTCAGCGCTCAATCGATATTCATGTTCATGAGGTCTCTTACATGCTGGTGATCTGGGGAAGACACAACATCGTCAGTATCAGGTGGCTCAAACCTATGGCCATAAAATAAAGCATAACGGTCCAAAGGAGGGAGAGCGACTTCCTTTGGGTCAAAGTCGAGATCGTCCGAGGCGATGCTGCTTGCATCGCTGCTATCCCTGGACGAATTCGTAAAACAATCAGACTCGGAACTCAGAGTATCTCCACGATCGAGTTCCTCTCCATCCGGGCTTGGGTTAGCAGCTGGGTCCAAATCCCGGACTGGGTCAGTGGCGTTTGACTCACTGTGAGCTTGTGAGACATAAAGGTGAGCTCGTGAAACATAAAGAGGCAGAGCCTGCATTGAGACATAAACATCAGTCGGGGACCCTTGCAAGTGGCCCACATCATCATTGGTAACATCATCAGTAACATTATTCTCAGGTGGCGTAGGCCTGCGGCGACGGCGGCCAGCAACAGTCATAGCCTTACACATCGAGAAGAAACGAGAGGAGTCCCTTAGGAACTCGTTGACGTCTGCATGCGACGTGTTGGGGCCCAGAGTAATCGGCCTCCTGGCAGCCTGAAATGCTTCGAGGTCCGCAAAAGTGTAATCAACATCATTATCGGTCATATCAACAATGGAAGAACAATCTTCGGAAGCGGAGATCTCATTGTCGCGGCCCAGTGGCTCGTTCGGGTCGTCGTTCCAGGATCCGCGGTCTGCAGTCACGTCGACGGCCGGTGTGTCATCTGGACCTGCGATCAGCTTGTCGATCATCACCATGGCCTTTTCTGTTGTCGTCTTCAGTGTCCATCCTGAGGAAAACTTTCTCACACACGCAAGGACTAAAGCCTTGATTATTACACAACTGACCACGATTCCAAGGACTATTGCCAAGGCGGTCAGTACCCACTTTACTATCGTACCTGTCCACCCTTTGAACCAGTCGGTAAGCCACTGGTGGGAGGCTTCCCGATCCATTCGATCCCTTGTCAATGTATGAGCGCTTTCCCTTAACCTTATAATAGCAGCACTGACCCCCTGTGAGGGATCAGGAATAAAAGTGCAACATCTACCCTCAATTATCCCACATACCCCTCCTCGTTCTGCCAATAGCATATCTAACGCAACCCTATTTTGCATAACCATTGTACGCAGGTGGACAACTGTGTCCAACATTTCGTCATGTGCTGTAGCGGTGGCGTTGGCCACACTTTCTAAGATTAACGCAATTTTGTCAATGCGGTAACTGCTCATGACCGTCCCAGCCCATGGGAAGAAGAAACTAACGGCCTTCTCCCAATCAGCGCCATGTAAGGTGGTGGTGCCGTAGTCGTGCCAATAGGTGCTTCGTTGTGTCCTTATGAGTGCGGGGGTATTATGCAAGTGTTGTCGCATTTCCATTTCTGGGAAAACTGATCCTAAATAGCAAATTCCTCCCCAATTATCAGGTAAATACGGGTAAGCTTTGTTCCCGCATACAAACATGGTTCCGTGTGGAGCCACTAAATGGGTGGTCATGCAAGTGCGAAGGTCTGCGATAGTGTTTGTTCC
Source organism: Myxine glutinosa (assembly GCF_964187855.1). Lineage (NCBI taxonomy): Eukaryota > Metazoa > Chordata > Myxini > Myxiniformes > Myxinidae > Myxine > Myxine glutinosa. The sequence goes on along the minus strand of NC_136272.1, from coordinate 51,762,212 downwards.
GTTTTCCCCTTCCCATGCCAACTGGAGGTGTGTGAGGTTATGTAAGGGCGAACTTGTAACATTTACTAACAGCATGTGTTTCCCTTCCCTAGGGTCCGCGAGGAGGGTATCTCTACACACGGATTTACCTACCATTATTTGGCCCTTTCCTTCTAAGCAGAGGGCCCCCTTAGCCGGCTTAACCCAAACCGGCGCCGGACGTTCCTCAAAGTGTCGGGGCTGAATGGGGGGCGAGTACTGGAAAACTCGTTTACACGCGGTTCCGTCAGAACCTTGGCTTGTCAGGGTTGTACTAAGGCATTTGGTGTCTAGTGGCTTCGAGCACAAATCATTAAGTGATAGGGGTAACACTACCATTGGTATTCCTGCTGTGCTGGTGCGGGGAAGGTGCATACACATCCAACACCGTGTCCTGTTCTGTAATGTGGCCATATGCCGTGCGACCTTCCAGTATGTGTTCTCCTCTGGCTTCCTTCTTACTTCCTGGGCAGGCGGGGTTTTAATGACGTAAGCGGCGCAACTAGGTCGTAAGTAGGGTGCAGTTCCATTTGGGATTGTCGTGCGAGGGGGCCATATTCCACATTCAAGTATCATTGTTGTATCCGGGCCAATGGGGGTATAATGCAACATGAGGGTAGTATTCTCAATGCCCTTGCCCCATCGATATCCTGGGGCATATCGGCTGCTTATGTCCCCAGTGTATGTTCCATTTTCCACTTTCCTAACCTTAGTCAGGACTAGGCGTGGTCTTGTCATGCGTGCCTGTGGTGTCTTATTGTGTACCACTATAGCTCCACCCATCTTACAGATAACCACTTAAAGCTTGTTTCCAGGTTACAGCAATTCACCGCTATTTTGTCTCCCCAGCGAGCCGTTATATACTTGACGGGGTAGAGGGGAAATGCTGAATAATTGTCGGGTCCTGGGTACTTGGGGAGGTCCTTTCTCGATAGCTCAAAGTGCAAGAGCCTATCTTTGGCAGGGGGTTTGCGGCAGCTGCCCAGAATTCCCATCATCATGACCGTCATCGCCGCCCTTAGGAGACTGTGGTGCCCTAGACGGTGCATTGTCTTCAGCTGTGTGGGGTGTAGTGTCTTGTGTGGCTTGTGGTGCGGGGATGGACAACTTACAATGGGTGGCGTGGATCCACGAAGGTTTACCCTCGCAGAAAACTGCCGTCGGTGTGACCAGTAGCACCTGGAATGGTCCCTTCCACCGTGGCTCCAAAGCAGCCTTGCGGGTGAAGTGTTTTACGAGCACCCAGTCGCCGGCTTGGAAGTCGTGGATGGCGTGGCCTATTGGTTCAGGCAGCGCCTCTCGTACTCGAGCATGGATGCTGCGTGCCACATTGGACAAGCCTATGCAAAATCTCAAAAGCATGTCATCCATTACTGGCAAAGCAAGGGTGGACATGTCCGTTGGTGCTGAAACGGGCAAGCTCATAGGTCGTCCCATTAATATTTCGTGGGGGGAAAGGCCCGTAGTGCGACCCGGGGTGGAACGGATGCTCATCAACGCAAGCGGGAGAGCCTCTGGCCACCTCAAGCCTGTCTGCGCAAAGTTTCGCTAGTTTATTCTTTAAAGTCTTATTCGTTCGTTCCACAAGTCCCGATGACTGTGGGTGGTAAACGCAATGGAAGGACTGTTTAATGCCCAATGCCTTCAGGATGCCCTTGACCACCTGCGCCGTGAAATGGCCCCCTTGATCTGACGAAATTATCTGGGGGATGCCAAATCTGCACATAAAATCCCTTACGAGGCGCTTCGCTACTGTCGGGGCATCGGACTTGACGCATGGGTAAGCTTCGACCCATTTGGTGAACGTATCTACGATTACCAACACATAGCGAAACGACATGCTTGGTTCCAATTCTGTAAAATCGAACTCGATAGTTGCGAACGGCCCACTAGGCGGGGGCCGTCCCCCATCATGTGCATGTCTCGGCGGCGCCCCTCTATTGTGTTGCTGGCAGACCACGCACGATCGGCACACTTCGGATACAATCCGTGACAGTCCTGGCGCTGCCCAAGTGTAGTTTATCTGTCCCATCACCCCCCTCTGGCACACATGACCATTCTGATGAGCCATGCGTGCCAGCCAAGGCAGTAAGGCCTGGGGTGCTATAGGTTTCTTGTCAAGGGTCCATATTTCTCCTGGCCCGAGGCGTATCGCCCCTCGCTTGAGCCAGTCCTCGTGTTCGGCCGTTGGTGCAGCGTTCTGCAAATTTATGATATCGTCCTTAGTTGGTGTGGCGGGTGGTCCCACAGTCGGTATGTCAGCAATCTGTGCGGATGTCGCCTTTGCTCGTGTCACCATCGGCATGTTGCGTTCTATCTGTTGGTTGGCGGCCTTTCCTGCCGGCTCGTCCGCCCTTGCATTGCCCCGGGCAACGTCAGTGTCCGCCCTTTGGTGGCCACAACACTTAATTACCGCGATAGCGCGGGGAAGTAAAATACTTCGGAGGAGCCCTTCTACCAACGCGCCATTTTTTATCACTGAACCGGCAGATGTGAGAAAATCTCTCATCTTCCAGATGGCCCCTTTATCGTGGACTACGCCGTGAGCGTAGGCCGAATCTGTGTAAATGTTGACGGCAAGGCTTTCCGCCAAGCTGCACGCTCTGGTCAAGGCGCACAGCTCCGCCTGCTGTGCGGAAAATGTAGGTGGAAGACGCCCGCTTTCCACCGTTTCGCTATCCGAGCACACGGCGTACCCGGACAACAGGGACCCGTCCCATGCGCGCCTAGCTGATCCATCGACATAATATGTACAGTCGGGGTATTCTAGGGGATTGTCCTTTAAATCCGATCGCACCGTGGAGACTAGCTGCACAACGTCGGCGCACACATGGGGTTCGCCCTCCTCAGGAGTGGGCATCAGTGAGGCTGGGTTGAGTGTCGTGCATCGTTCGATCGTGATGTTGGCTGCAGTGATCAGTGCGGATTCGTATTGCATTAATCTAGTGTTAGACAAATGCTGTGTGCTTCGCTGTAACAACAGCGAAGTGACGCAATGCGGTACCCGTAGCGTTACTCGGTGTCCCATAACGATGTCCGCTGTTCTTTCTACTGCGTACCTCGCTGCCACGGCTTGCAGGCACACCGGAAACCCTCGTTCGACCGGGTCTAACTTTTTACTAAAGTAGGCTACCGGCCGCTCCTTATCCCCATGGGTCTGTGTCAAGACTGACTGGGCGAAACCCCCCACAGCGTGAGTGTAAAGGGTAAATGGTTTCGCATAATCCGGGAGTCCTAATGACGGTGCCGTGACCAACGCCTTTTTCAGCCCGTCAAAACATCGCCTCAATTCCTCCGTCCATACCAATTCGTCCGAGGCGGTTGATTTGGTCGCCTCGTATAGTGGCTTAGCCAGCAGCGCAAAATCAAGTATCCAAGTGCGGCAATATCCCGTCATACCTAGGAAGCGCAGCAGTTGCCGTTGTGAGCGAGGGCGAGGCAGCTACATGATAGCGGTCACCCGTCCAGCATCCAATTCGCGTTTTCCGTGCGAAATGGCGTGTCCCAAGTAAGTTACAACCTTCCGCACAAACTGAAGTTTTGGTCTGCCTACTTTGTGGCCTTTGGCCGCCAAGGCCTTTAATAGGGCCATGGAATCCATTTCGCACGCCTCCTTCGAAGGGGAGCAAATCAACAAATCGTCAACGTATTGCAGCAACACTGACCCTCCCTTCAATTCCACATCCGCCAGGTCGTGGTGTAGCACCCGGGAAAACAGAGTGGGGCTATCTGAAAACCCCTGAGGTAGTACTGTCCAAGTATACTGGCGCCCCCTATGGGTGAAAGCGAACAAGTATTGTGACTCAGGCGCGATGGGCACAGAGAAAAACGCAGAACAAAGGTCGATAACTGTGAAGTATGTTGCGTCCGGCGGGATTGACATCATGAGGGTTTCTCCGTTTGGAACTAGTGGGTGTATGCCCTGTATCACCTTGTTCACCTCCCTTAAATCCTGTACAAACCTCCATTTGTCCTTCGACGGCTTTTTTACTGGCAAAATTGGTGTATTACTTGGGCTGTTAGTTTCCACGATAATTTTCTGTTCCACTAGGGATTGAATTACTGGTGCTATGCCTCCGTCGGCCTCAGGTCGTAGCTTATACTGTTTTACATTTGGCAAGTGCATCCCCGGCTGCACTGCTATCACTAGAGGTTTGGCGTCTCGCATCCGTCCAACCTCGCCGTCGCTCTTAGGCCATAAATTGTCTGGCACCTCCGCTAGGAGGTAATCTGACTCACCCGGGTCCGTCAGCACTGCCCTCATGGCATAGGTGCCCTTAGGAGGCAACTCTGCTACTTCGAACACTCCATCCCTCCGTTGTGTCTTGAAGTCAATTGAGAACCCTTCGCCATTTTGGAGCCGTTTCAAAGTCCAGCGGCCTCTCTTACTCCGATAACCTTGTAAGGGAACTTCTCGTAACCTCCCCACCATCCAACCTACACTTTCCGGCGGCCACCCCTTGGCAGTGGTGAGGGTAACATGGGCGGCCGCTCCTTTCGGGGTATTAGGTCAACGCACGCTGACTCGAGGTTAGGACTGCCTCGATTCCTATTCCCTCACGGCCGATCCACATCCGTGATAAGTGTAGAGGCGTGCGCTCGCCCAGCTTTTCCTTAACCTTATCTCGATAATTCTCATCCTCGCCCGTTGCATCATAGTACGCAGTGCAATGGGGTGGATTATCCCTTAAGTTTTTTATCGAAATTTGGTGCAGTTGTAGCCAATCTCTCAGAACTGAACTGTCCAAACACACATTATCTATGATATGCGTCCAAGTAGCCAGAGCCCCTTCATCCAAGCGCCACCAATACACGGTGGGGCCGGGCCGAGACAATGCCGTCATTACCAAGTCGCGTTTAGATTCCGCGACGTCTACAAAAACTCCCTCCTCAGTACATGAGATTTGACAGCCCAATCGGCACAACAAGTCCCGTCCCAACAAATTTGTCGGGGCGGTAGTGGTCATCAGGAACGCATGTTTAGCCTCCAGCGGGCCGCATGTTACTCGCACTTCCTCCGAAATAGGAAGCGCTTGCGGTAAACCCGAAACACCCAGTATTTGAACGTTCCTCGCCGTGGGGCGCAAAGATGGCAACTGCCCCTTGTTAATTGTGCTGCGAGTCGCGCCCGTATCGACGAGAAATTCTAATTGTCTTCCCTCCACGTCCAACGTCAAGGTCGGTTCCTCTTCCGGTGTCATGGTCAAAAGAGGACACTCCTTGGGCGACCCGCCAGCGTCCCGTCAATAGGCCCCTCTATTGTATTGGGGCGGAAACCCCTTACGAGCCTTTGGGCAATCACGTATCCAGTGTCCCATTTGCTTGCAATAATGGCACGGTTCCTGCGGAACCGGTGGTGCGGAGGGCATAGGTCGTCCCTCTACAGCGCCCCTTCCGCCCAGCCGGCGTTCTGGCGGCCCCCAATGTGACTGGTTTACTGGTTGCCATTGCGGCGGACCCCGAGGCGGGGCCCAGTTCCCCCTTGGTCCATTCTGCATCCCACTATTGGGGGGTGGTCCAGGGGTTTGGAGAAGGGGTCTTGGTGGATACCAATTTTGGGGAGGGGGCCCTTCTACGGTCCAAGTTTGGGGGTTTTGAGGAGGAGGGGGAAGAGGGGGTGGTATTGTCCATTGTTGTTTTACCTCGTCCATATTAATTAGTCCAAAGTCTTCCTCAGTACAACCGTCGCAGTTTTCATTTTCGTGGTGGATCCACTCTCCGTTGGGGAATTGGCCCCTATAGAAAGAAGGCCAACAACTCCTCCTATGTTCCTCTAAACCTCGAACAGGCCCCCACTTCTGGCACTGTTCGCGTATGTAGTTCTGACTCTGATCCCCCTTTTTATTTTGATTAAATTGAGCCCGTTTCTCTTGGACAAACATTTGCAATATTTCCTCCTTAATATCCTTCTTCTCCTCTAGGGAGGAGCCCGGGCATTGTTCCAGTTTGTCGCATAATTCGTTGGTTGTCATTCCCTTCCAGCCGAAGAGGACGGACTGTACCTGTTTCTTTAATATCGGCCGAAGCCCCTCGATTAGATATTGATTTACCAATGGTTGGGGTAGCCCTCCCAGCTGCATCGGACCCAGTCCTCCCCAGCGCGCGATGGCCTTTTCCAACCTTTCTCGGTACTCTCCAATTGGTTCTCCTGGTTTTTGTTTTATGGCCCCGATTTTTCCCCAATCCGGACCCCCTGCTGGCAACAGCGCATGTTCGATGGCACCCAGCAGCCGGACCTTCAGTGCGTCCCATTGCGCTGGTGTTATCTGGCCCGCTCCTGCTGCCCTTGGATCGTCGTGCGGCCAGTGTGCTCTTAGTCTAGCCCTTTCCCATACTTTGGGTGGGAGCACGGATACTCCCATATGAGTTATGTCTCGATAGTCGCACTCGCCAGCTATAACCCAATTCGACATGGTTGGCACTATCTGTCGTGGATCCTCAATAAGCAAATGTTGAATCCTTTCCCGCATTACCGTTAAAGAGGATTCTTTCCATGGTACCCTTTCTCGAACCCCATGACCTGCTGCGTCAACTCCGATAACTTGTAGGGGGCACAATGTTTTCCTTCCCTCTATTTCCTGACATTCCAATGGGGTAGTTTGTGAGGTCTCTTTCCCATTACAGCCTACCAGTGAGGGATATAACCCATCCTGTCCTATCGGTGGCGGGAACCCTGCGATGTCGGTCCCGTCATCTATTCCGTTAGCCCCGAGTTGTGCAAACGGTCTTCCCTGGCTCGGGTGGTTCTGGGGTATCTGGGGCGCGATGGTAGCGGGGTTATAGGGAGGTGGTGGCGGGAGCGCAGAAAGGATAGGTGGTGCCTGAAGCCCCGGGACAGGGCTTAGGTCTGGGGCTGGGGAGGGTAGATTGGTCACTACTTCCCCTACCGCGGGGTCTGAGTTTTCAACGAGCGACATCAGTCGCGCGTTGGCCTGCCTCTCTATTTCTTTAATCGCTTCATCCTGTATTTTAGTCGCCTGTTTCCTCAGACCCTTGAGTTTTGTTACCTCACCGGCCAAGCTGGCCTGTTTCGACTTTGCGTGTCGCTTCATCGCTTCTTCCTTCCACCAACCAAAGACTTTCCAATAGTCAGGCGGGAAGTGTTTCGTGGCCTGTTCCAACTTTTCTAATGCCTCATACAACGCGTCCAATTTTTCCAGCGCAAAAGACCCTCCTTCGGGCCACGGTTCACCTAAATCCTTCGTCAGCGCAACCCATGACTTCCCTGGTCTCGCAGCATCATAGCCATACCTCCGAAACATGAAAAATGCTGGGGTATTTCTAAGCGGTTCACCTGCTTTTACAGTCTTATTACCCATCCTGTTCCCCATCCTAGGAAAATTTAGTTTATCGACGTAGCCTTGTACCCGTGAGGATCGCCCGCCTCGCGGTACAGCCGTCTACCTAACTCTGAGAGGCTCGCAGCCTTGTACCCGTGAGGATCGCCCGCCTCGCGGTACAGCCACGCTACCTACTCTCCTGAGAGGATCGCCCGCCTACTCAGCCGTCTAACCTACCCTTACTGTGCTTTCCTGGCGTCCTACGCCCGTGTAATACTTCTAACCTTACTTATAATTCCAACGTCTCTCGGGTAGGCCTCGGATCGGGACGCCGCCCTTATCCTTACCCTCACAACCCAGAGATCTATTACTCCTTACCCTCAGGCGCCCAACGTGGGGCACTTCCCCTTACGTAACGTTACCCTGACGAGTCCATAAACAGTCAGTTGCTCCGGGACCCAAGCGGTCCGTATTTAAATTTAGGTTCGTGGATCAGGTTTGAGCAGGGAACGGAACAAACGGCACCCGAGCAAGAGAGTGGGTTACAATTTGGACTGACCCCCAGGCTAAAAAGGAAAAACAAAAGAAAACCACAGCTCACCTGACCCGGATCAATTGCCAGCTGGTCTCACCACTCACTTGCCTGGGACCGCGTCCCGGACTGCACAGACTGATCCCACCGCTGCCACCACTTGTTGGATTGAGACTTAGAACTTGGGACTCAGAAGACTCAGAGAAAGGAGCAACGGATATATTTATTAGAACTCGATTACACAAGCTTGCGGGGAGCAGGTGTCACAGGAAGGTTCACATGGAATGACCAACACTACAACAAGATGCTCTGAAATAATTCGATTTAAACTTGCTTTATATAAGGAATATCGGGTGTGGTTTTAGCTCACAAGATACAGAGACAGAATGGGCTCATTGGCCCTCCCACCATAGTCCCATCCTGTTGTTCAGTTAGTTAGAGGAAGCTCATCAAGGCCACTCATAGTTTAACTCAGATAAGGAGATGGTCAGCCATATGTGGCAACATGTTTACAACTTTCTGTATAGAAACCTTGGTTGGGAAAGTACAAAGGGAGGGGACACTCGTAAATGTGTCAGCCCACAGGATATTGGCAAAGTCTAGAGGGAGGCTGAGAGATAACAGTTGCCACCAAGGCCAGGGAAGGCAGAACGAGAGATTGTGCCCACACAGGCCAAGAGCTCACAGGCACAGAACTCCTTATTAGGATATTACACATCCTCAATGCACAAGAAAGGACTAAGTATTATAAAGAGTACAGCAATCAGTCAAAACAAAACATATAATTGGTTATACTTGGTAATTGGTAAAGCAGCAAGGATATACAAAGGGGGAGGGGCATTACAGCTCCCTACATATATATATATATATATATATATATATCTCGTGAGACTATATATATATATATATATCTCGCGAGACTATATATATATATATATATATATATATATATATATATATACACAAAGAATTAAGTTAAGCACCCCCCCCGTTTTTTTACAACCTCGCACATTACAAGTTTGTTGTCGTCACAACAGTGTAATATACCCATGTTATTGCTATATTTTCTGGAGAAGTGATATTATGGTCACATAAAAACATAACAATCATGCCGTTTTCAATATTTTATTCTGAATAATTTAAGGTGAAATTTTTTGGGAATTTTAGGCATATTTTCACCTCAATTTAAGTATGGAGCTATAGGTCCATCACGGACAGTGTGGATGACGTTTATGTTTTCTAACGTACAGTCATTGTTCTGAGAAGACCTCTAGCGATCTTTGCGTCAATAACGTGTGTAGGACCCACGTGATCGGATCACTGACTCAACCCTACGTCTCATAGACCCTGTAAGCCGTCGTATGCGTTGCTGTGGCAGGTTGTTCCATTCCCGATGTAATGCACGTTCCAATTCATCCAGATTGGCTATTGGAGGGACCATCTTCGCAATTTGTCGTCCCAACATGTCCCGAACGTGCATTACATCGGGAATGGAACAACCTGCCACAGCAACGCATACGACGGCTTACAGGGTCTATGAGACGTAGGGTTGAGTCAGTGATCCGATCACGTGGGTCCTACACACGTTATTGACGCAAAGATCGCTAGAGGTCTTCTCAGAACAATGACTGTACGTTAGAAAACATAAACGTCATCCACACTGTCCGTGATGGACCTATTATAGCTCCATACTTAAATTGAGGTGAAAATATGCCTAAAATTCCCAGAAAATTTCACCTTAAATTATTCAGAATAAAATATTGCAAACGGCATGATTGTTATGTTTTTATGTGACCATAATATCACTTCTCCAGAAAATATAGCAATAACATGGGTATATTACACTGTTTTGACGACAACAAACTTGTAATGTGCGAGGTTGTAAAAAAACGGGGGGGGTGCTTAACTTAATTCTTTGTGTATATATATATATATATATACAGACTTGGCATTTAATATGGAATATTTTTTTTGTGGGGGTGAACCTACTTTTCAAGATGTCTTAGAACCAAAAGTTCATTGGAATTATGTTGAAATTATTCTAGATTTTGTTAATGTGACCTTTAAAAGAAACAAAAACCACATTTGACATTTCGAAACAAATAAATTGATCCTTGAAAGTGATGTAAACTTATATCGAACTCAATTCATGGACAGTACTGTGTTAAACTTCTGTACGTTTTCCAGAAGTATCTCTATTTTGCACATTAGCCCAAAATTTTTAAACAAAAACAAAAGTTAAATTACGACTGGGATTACGGACAGTAAAATTACAGTTCAGTACTTCGTGTAACCCCCACGAGCATTCAGGAGAGCACGTACACGTTGAGGCATGCTGTTCACGAGATTTGCCAAGGTTTGGACAGGAATCGCTTGCCATGCAGTGACAATAGCCTGCTGCAATTCACGCACAGAGGTCGGCTGCTGGTCCAAGTGGTCGATTTGACGCGTTAATTCTGCCCACAAGTTCTCTATCGGATTCATATCCGGGGACATGGCAGGCCACTCCATATGCTCGACACCACGGTCAGCAAGAACGTGTTGGATCATGCGAGCACGATGAGGCCGTGCATTGTCATCTTGGAAGACAAAGTTTCCTCGAAAGGCTGCACGAGCAAATGGAAGCAATGTTTCTTCCAGAATGGCCCTGCACTCCATTCAGAACAACCAGGTCAGTTTTGCCCCCTGCATGAAAAGCAGCCCAAACGGTCACCCCACCACCTCCAGCTTGGACTCTTGGCACTATACAATCTTCGTTGTGGGCTTCATGCACTTGTCTGCGCACTCGGACGCGGCCATCTTGACGATAGACCAGAAATCTAGACTCGTCACTGAAGATCACGTGATTCCAGTGTCCTGGCTGCCAATGATGGTGCTCTCTGGCCCACTGCAATGGGCGCTGGCGGTGTTGTCTGGTCAGGCGTGGCTTTCTCAGGGGACGCCTGGCACGATAGCCTGCTTGAACCAGTCGTTGGTTGACTAGCCTTCTGGATACAAGCACATTTGTCAGTTGCTGCCACTCAGCCCTAAGCCGATTAGCTGACTTGGTACGGCCATTGCGGACTAACGGCAGCTGGCGATCATCCCTCCTTGTGGTTCTGCGGGGACGTCCTGGCCTCGGTATTGGAGTAGGGACACCCTTCTGAGCATTTCGTTTCAGGATCTATGACACCTGACCTTGAGTGATGCTATACTGCCGAGCAATAGCACGCTGTTTCATGCCGTAATTTCGTAAAGCCACCACTCCATGACAAACAGCATTGTCGAGTTGACGGACCATCTCCAGAGGAAGCAGCAATAACTTTTGGAGACGTGCAGCAGTTGTTTTCCACTAATACAGAACGCAACAACCCTTGTATACCCGAATGTGAAGCCAATCATCAAATGCACCTGTCCATACATTTTGCCACGCCACCTGTGATATAATCCTGTTGTTGACTTCTTGCTGCGACAGACAATCAGTGACATGGTTCTTTTAACAAATAAATCACCAAAGTGTAAAAGAAACTCACCAGATTGATATACTGAGTTAAGAAAGTATATATATATATATATATATATATATATATATATATATATATATATATATATATATATATATATATATATATATATATATATATATATATATATATATATATATATATATATATATATATATATATATATATATATATATATATATATATATATATATATATATATATATATATATATATATATATATATATATATATATATATATATATATATATATATATATATATATATATATATATATATATATATATATATATATATATATATATATATATATATATATATATATATATATATATATATATATTTATATATACTAGGGCATTGCCCGTACGTGGGTGCCCGTTCCTTGCCAAAAAAAAAAAAAACGCTACCCGTACGCTCTACCCCGCCCGTACGCCCGTAAACAAAAAAAACAACGCTCTTCGCTTCCGCCCTTCGCTCTGACTGAATTGGGAGAAATAATGCGCATAAGAAATCGAATTACGAACCGTAATGGCGGTCAGCTCGTAACGCGCTCAGCTCCGCTCGCTCTCACATCGGCCACGCCTACGCAACAAAGCGTTCTGTGATTGGCTGCCGGAAATGAAGTCCGGAAGTTCGCAAATCGCAGTTACGATGAATCGTTTTAATTTAATCGCAGTTTGAATTCGTTTTAAAACATAGTTTAACGCCAACATAGTTTTCCAACGTGAAATAAATGAATACGCTCTCAAATGTGCCATCCGAGGCAGAGTGTGTCCGCCACGTTCGGCACACGCGATAGTTCGCTGCTCTCTGATTGGTTGAA
>NC_136272.1:51715052-51745052 GCF_964187855.1 Myxine glutinosa | reverse complement strand
AATAAATTGCCCTGTTCTTTCTGGTTTCTCCTTAATCCGATCGTCCTAGTCTTTTCTCCATTGGGTAAACGTGGCAAGATCGGAACCGCCATAATCGGGTCTAGTCCTTGTTAACGGCCCGAATCGCGGCTCGCTTCGCTCGGCGTGTCCACTAACGCCGTGGTTCGGGCGGGAGTTATTTCCTTGCTTCACGGTCGGTGTTAATAATTAGGTATTAGGACTAAGTCGACCAATAACCCTATTTAATACCGACCGGAAGGAACGTTATAACTTCCAGGACTCGCGTCGGCCAGATAAAAGGACAAGGGGATTAACCCCCCCCCCCCCCCCCCACCCCCTTGATAAGGGGAGAGCTGACGTTTGAGATCTGCAACAATATATATATATACAGTGAAACCTTGACTTAGGAGTTTAATTCGTTCTGTGACCGAGCTCGTAACTCAATTTGCTCGTTTCTCAAATTAAATTTCCCCATTAAAATGAATTGAAATGCTATTAATCCGTTCTAGCCCCCCAAAAACCACACCATTTTGTTACGTGTTTTTAAATAAGAAAAATGTACTTTATAAATAACAAATAATGTATAAACAAGCATGACCTCGTATATACTGTACATAATAAAAGAGAATGTAAAGAAATAAACTGGTTTTATTAAGTGTATTTACTCACACTCCTCACTGTATTTACTCACTGTATTTACTGACACTGTCAACCACACAAACAACAACTTCTCCATCTCTTCATGGACAGAGGTCCGGAGCTTTGAAATAATCTTAACGCCCTTGGCTGGCGTTATAGCCTTTATCGACTCCTTCTGCTTCAAAATCGTACATATCGTAGAAGTACTACGATCGTATTGCCTCGCCAAGTCGACAACACGCACACCTCGCTCATGTTTTTCGACGATTACGTGTTTTATATCCAAGCACATCATCCTTTTCTTCTTCTCAGCACTGCCCTTGGCACTCAATTTCTTAGGACCCATGGTTAAAACTAAGAAAATTTCCAAAATAAACAAAATGCAAAAACAAAGCAACAGCGATACGGCAGAGATGCTTGCACGGCAAGATAACCACGTGACCTGAACGCTCGCTGGGCCACCTAGTGGTGGGTGGCGTAAGCTCGCTCGCTCGTAACTCAGATCTCGGCTCGCATCACAAAGCAAAAAATCGACCGAGCGACGGCTCGTATCTCGGAAAACTCGTAAGTTGGTGCACTCGTAAGTCAAGGTTTCACTGTATATATATATATATATATATATATATATATATATATATATATATATATATATATATATATATATATATATATATATATATATATATGTTTATTATAAGCCTGTTTGAGAATGCATCAACAGTTCTGAAGATGGCATTTTCTGCACTATCTCAGAGCCGTCTTCATACAGTTTGTAATAGCTGAGGCAATGTTTGTTATCACAATGTCTTCTACAGTTGTCAAGGGATGTTACTGAGGCGTTCCTGTCGCTGTGTTTGGTACATGGTTTTTGTTATTTTGGTAGCTGAAGCTTGTATCAACTGATGCTTACTCTGGACTTGTGTGCGTTTTGTACTGCAGAATTGGAGAATTCTTACGAGAGGGCACTTAGCATCCATAAGGTCATCCTGACCATGCCTCCTTCTGTCATTGTAGTCATGCGCTACCTCTTTGCCTTCCTTAACCAGTGAGTATCATCCCGATTTACTTTGTCACTCCTTTAACTAACGCACACTTTCTGCAATTGTATAAATTAATTGGTTGAACACAGCTTCCTGCAAGATCTCTCATGAGGTCACGTACTGTACACATCTTTGGACTGTCTACCCTGTGCTCCAATCTCGACTCAATTGTAAACTCTCACCCTGGTTTTTCACAGAACATTGCATTAACGTGTGGAATATCCCACGGATTATATTTTAAGCTGGATACCCTTCTGCTTGCATTAGTTGGTGGGCATTGAAGATCACATGGTGTCTTTTGTGAGTAGTAGCCATGTTACAAATGTCTCCCTCAACTACGCCTACGGGTGAACAACGTTGCCAACTTCATAAGGTTCTCAGTAGTTCCAGTACATGACAGGGGTAAAAAAAGTTTCTGTACTACCCGGATAATTGGTTGTTATATTGGTGGCCATCTGAATGAGAGGCTAATTATATACAGTAACTTAAGTCATTCATAATGTCCCAGAACAAAGGAGCCAGCAGACAGTCATTCTTCATGGCATATGCCAGACAACTCGTGCAAGTGTTGATTGTGGAGGGTTTCTTCTTCATTAATTTAATCGTATAAAGTGTTACTGTTTAAATAGTAAAACCTGACGAGGAGGTGATTGGGTGGTGTAGCTCAGCAAATTAAAATAAACGAAACAAAATATTTTAGTGGTCGCAAATCTTCAACAACCGACGCACCTGCTGAGCAGGGAACAGACAAGAGTTCTCCACTTCCGCCTGATAAACTGTGCACGAATCAGTGTTTCAAACCACACTGACTGTGATGAATCAGCTTTACATAAGTGGCCGAACAGACGGTCACAGGTGATTCACTTTTATTAGCGCCTCAATTGTGTGAATCCAAACAGCATGACATATGCGTTATCTGTGAATTCTCTACGCGAGTATGGAGTTCTCATTTCAAGATGACCACACATAGGTTCTTTTTAACCAACAGCATTTATTAACAAAATGGTTGGGAGAAAAAGAAGAACATGATCCCACATACGGTAAAACAAACTGATACCAATGATACAGCGCACCCCTACTAATTGATACAGCGAATCATGTCGGCTTAAATGAATATGGCCTTATCTTATTCACTTGGGGTAACGGGACTGATAGAGAAGATGACAAGGCAGAACAAAACATGAGGCGTGAGTGGGCCTTGCCCACGCGTGGGCTTGGTGCAAATTGGGCCGGTACGCTGCAGTCTGGGGCGACTTGTCCACGTAGCCATTCCTCCTGGCTTTGTGAAACCACACACCACAAACAGCCTGTTAGTGATGAACAACAAAGAAAGCACTAGATAATGGAGAGCATGCCCGCATCCAGCAGCAGCCATCAGAGAGAGAGAGAGAGAGAGAGAGAGAGAGAGAGAGAGAGAGAGAGATAGAGAGAGATAGAGATAGAGATCCCATCTTGTTCCACAATTTTATAAACCCATCCCAAGGGGTGTGGGGTATGGGGTGACCTGAACTATCTATGGCTCATGCTCATTGGTCACAAAGTGTGGGAAGAGGAACCCCACCTGCCAGTCCAGTAACAGTTGGCCCACTTTGCCATCAATTTGTGGGTGTGCTGATTCATGCTGATTATGGAAACGTACATGAGGACAGTTGTACCATGGGGGAGCATTCAGGATGTAGGGAGGGGGAATATGGGGCCTTAAAAACAGACATTTGAGTGGGGAGTACAAGAGCTCGCTAAACACTACTCGACACTATTTTGGTAATTACAGCAATTACATCATGCTTATGCTGACATGCACTATGAAATAACGATTGTGATATATTACCCATTTATCCCCGAGACTAGATTTTTTTTAATGCTTTGTGGAGGCTCGTTTAAGAGCTAATACATAGAACATATAATAAAGGGAGCGGGAGACAAGAGGGAAGAGAGGGAGAAGCACAGCAACAGCGGGGAACAAGGACATTGGAAGATCTGTGGAAGGGAGAATGTTGGGGCAGGGCACACGGGATAAACAAGATGTTCACTACAGGGGATTTCAGGAAAGAAAACAGGGAATTTTGAAGGAGGTGGGGTTGGGGTGGATTAATGGGGGTAGAAAAGATTTCGGTTTTGCATGGGGATATGAGATATATGAGATAGTGGTGAACAGCTGTTTTGAAGACCTGGATGTAGGAGTGGGATTGAAGAGAGTGTGGGAGTTTGTTCCAAAGGCGGTAATTGTTTTGTGTACTTCGTCTGGACTCGTATAAGAGCTAACACATATTAACAAAATATTCTGTAACAATATTGTGATAGTTCCTGACGCCAAAGACACCAGATCAACGGATGTCACCTCTGGATAACTCAGTGAGGCTGACGTGTCTAAAAAATGACCACGGATGCCGTCCACAACACTCGCCTCTGGATATATCTTCACACCCAGTGTCGGTTTTCCATACCTGTGAGATGACTGCAGCAGATGGGGAACCGTGCCGACAGCCACACAACGGATGTCAATTAGCCGAGCGAACCAACATTACACTTCTTATCCTATCGTCTGTTATATAATAATCAATCGTCTTAAAAAAACACCCATCCGGTTGGACCACTTTTTTAGGTAGTATATTGTAGACAGCAACAGCCCAGGGTAGAACTACCATTCGGACTTAGGAGTGTTAAAGTGGTGTCCGGAACCATCTTACACTCTCCATGTCATGATTGCTGATCTTACTTTCTGCCTCACTCAAGATACAGCTACCAGGCAGCTTTAATCTCTCTTTCTTACAAACAAACATACACTCTTCATCATAAACGTTTCTTACTCATTTTTACTACTCACCTTTATTTAAGGCCTGGCCTTGATGAGGACTATATAGTCAGTGACTGAAGCCTTCAACATTAAAAAAACAAACAAAAAAAACTGGCTAATTGCCCCCAGGGGTGCTATATCACGACCAAAACCCAAACAGGATAAGTCAAAACACTGTTCTTTATTCCTCATGGGTTTACTTAAAGTAAGCAAGGCAAGAAATGACGGGAAAACAAGCTATGGCGATACAGGCAAGTATATACAAATGTTATAGGCACTTATACATTCCCCAAATTACCCCTAACATGGCATTGCACCCTCGAATCTTAATTACTTATCCCCTTTTCACTTACATGGGACCAAACATTCACCCGAAAGAAGTGAGGAATGGGAGAGGGGCAAGACAAACAAGACCGAAAGTCTAACAGCGGCGTAGCTGAGCTTGTAAAATATTATAAACCACAAACACATTTTATTAGCTTTTCAAACAGTCACTAATGCTGCTTATCACATTAAACAAAGAAATTTGGAGGAATCCCGACATCCGTGAGGGAAGTTTTACTTGCAGAACTGAGCGAAGATCTACTGTAATCTATATCCCCAACAAGGGTTGGAGGTGTGCTCATTTACCAAGCAGCTAGCTAGCGCTCGCCAAGCCAGCCGTTCCTTAACGGATTTGAATGGAGTGCTTGCTTGAATGCTTAAGCTTGGCGATCTCTTCACAATAAACTTGGTAAATTAACACACACCCAATGTTCTTGAGACCCGAACATAGATCGACTGTAATCTATATACCCCAACGATGAATGACCCTTCCTGCATCTCCCATAGTGAGCGGGTGTACTTGTAAATTAAAATGTCGGTCGGTGGAGTCAGCCGTCGTAATGACATCATAGACGTAACGGACACAAAACTGCCGCTACTTTAATGTGTAGAACATGATATATTTTAACTTCCAGTACGTTTGCAGTCACTACGAAGGGATTTGTGTTATGATTCGATTTACTATTTGTGTTATGATTAGATTTATTAGAAAATGATATTACTATTTTAAAAAACCGAGGTGAATTCCTTACTTCCTTGGTTATTAATATTTGTGCCGAACAACGCTCATCACTGATCATGAACCATACACCACTTCAATCCATTAACCTTCATTCACAACATTGGGATTAAAGTATTATGGTTATATTTACTATATTATTATTATTATTATTATTATTATTATTATTTATTACGAAAATGATACCACTGAAACGATACACTACTGTATTAAGAAACCTGGGCTTAACTTGTCTGAAGCGGTCCGAAGATGAGGCATAAACCAAAGGCCTATACCTACCGTATTGTTGGAAGAGACGTAACGCCGATACTTTGTTCACGGCATTAAAAAAATCGGGGTCTAAGGGGGTTTACCGGGCATCAAAGTGGATTAAGGTTTGACTCTTCCCCCCCCCCCCCCCCCCCCGTTCCCCCAAAATAGGTATTTGCTTTCTTCTCCAAAACTACACACATGATTTCGATGAAACTTTACCACAGCCTTCATCACCCATGATGTACCAAAGTTTGTTCATGGCATTAAAAAAATCTGCCCCTTTGGGGATCTACAGGGGGGTTTCCCCCCAAAATAGGTATTTGCTTTTTTCTCAGAACCTACACACACAATTTTGATGAAACTTCACCGCAACCTTCATCATCAGTGATGTACCAATGTTTGTTCAAGGCATTGGAAAAATTGGGGTCTGAGGAGGTTCACTGGGTGGGAGGAGGAGGAAGGTGGGGTTGCCCCCCAAAATAAGTATTTTGTTGTTTGTTTGTTTAAAGTCTTATGATTATGTTAGTGTGATTCTACATGCTGCCCTGTCTTCTAGCAACCATTGAAATTGGTTTAATATACCTTTAGTCAGTGCAGTGTACTGTTTATTCTACCAGGTGAGCACCAGGGGTATTGCCCCTATGTTTTTAGCTCTTCAATGAAAGTCAAACATAAACACATAAATAGACATCGTGTTGCCATCAAAAGGGCCTCTCACCGTGTATGGCAAATTGTTTTATTTTCGTAATGACACCGACGTCATCACTTCAACTGTCCATGAATCACATTTTTCCACATTATTTCCTCCATTCATTGTGATGGTCTTTGATTGAGAAATTCTCATAACGATAATTATCTTCTCTTGCTGTTGTATCCACGTTCAGTTTGTCGCAGTTCAGTGATGAAAACATGATGGATGCTTACAACCTGGCTGTGTGCTTTGGGCCAACGTTGATGCCAGTGCCCGAGGGCGAGGACCAGGTGGCGTGCCAAGCACCAGTGAACGAGCTTATGAAGAGCATTATCCAGCTCCATGAAGCCGTGTTTCCTGGCCCACATGAAGTCCTGGGCCCCATCTATGAGAAGTGCATGATGGGAGAAGACTTCTGGTGCGACACGTTTTATACAATATTTTTATTTGATTACGACAGGTCGCCAGGTCAGAATGCTAGGAATATTTTTAGTTGGTCTTCTTGCCAGGCCGTCTTCATTTCAGAGCGCATCTCCAATATAGAATAACTTATTTCGCAAAACACATGTTCACCTGAAATGTATCCTAAATATTTGCTTCAATTACTTTTCTTTTACCTTGTAGTGATGTTATCACCGAGTCGGTGATTCCCGAAGAAGCCGACCAGGACATGGAACCTCGTTCGAGTGATGATGGTAATGAACTCCAACTGGGGAAGCAGGTTTACAAGATCTCTACATGATTCATGATTTATATTTGCCTCGATCAAAATTTTCCAATGTTTGTTTGTTTCTACTGAGGCTACCTTTAGTTGAGACTTAAACCACATGGTGAAGATATTTTTTGACTCAATATTGGTCAATCATTTTAAATATACATTTTGCTGATATCAAAACGATATCAATTGTGCTGGTGAGAATTGGTTTTATATGGTAAGTTAAAAAAAAGAATTTCATCCTTTCCAGTGTGCCTTTAATGCTCTGTACATTAGGATTACACTCGATCGTGCATTCCAAAAAAACCTAAATTCCGTTTTGTGTTATCCATGCCATGGAAAAATACAATTTTCTTCAAGTATCTTCACCTAAAATCCTCCATGGCAATGCTGGGCGGTGTATTTTGCCATCAGGGTGACACAAAAATGCGGGGAATTTTAAAATGGACTTTTTAAAACTAGAAAGGGAGTGGGGGAGAGTGGTGGGGAAGGGTGGGGTGGGGGGGGGGGGTAGTGAGGGGAAGAAAGAGATGGTCATGTGGACACCATGCGGACCATGGTTTGTTAATACTCTTCTTCTTTAACGGCGATCATTATTCCCACGTTAATTTGGGGTTGGCTGAGGGAAGCTTGGCCCAAGTCTTTCACGAGCGGGCTGGCCAGGCCTGACGTTCAACTTAGGTAAATGCAGGAATTTGTAATTTGTTCAGGGTGCCACTGTTAGCTCACCTACTCTTTGTGACGGACACCATGGGATCTGTAAAGTCCACCAATTGATGCTGGCATATGAGATACCATTTTAACATCCATCCAAGGAATGGCACACCCATTGATGAACCACCCTGCCTGATAACGGGATGATAGCTGGGTTGGGATTCAAACCCAGGCTAGACAGCTTAGAGGAGAGTGTGCGCAGCTCTAGGCTATCCTGCCAGCCCCCATGTTAATATTATTATCATTATTACCATGTTAATATTATTATCATATCGTTGAACCGAATTGACCGATTAATTTGTGGGTATAATAATTTTGACGAAAAATACTCTTAAAACTTGGATGGCCTAGATGCTGGAGTCAGGATTGGAGGAAGATGTACAGGTATTAACAATCTATGGTATGCTGATGATACCACTCTGTTGGCAGAAAGTAAAGAGGACTTGATGAAACTGCTGCAGACAATGGATAAGGAAAGTGAAAAGGCCTGTCTTTATTTAAACCTAAAAAACGACTAAAATCTTGCCAATTGAGAAGATGGACGTGTTCAGATAGGGTGTGTTTGATTACCATTCAACTTGTAGAGCACTCGCCAAATGGCTCGCTTGATTTTAAGCGCTCAAGCAAGCACTCCAACGAAACGGTTGATTAGGAACGGCTGGCTTGGCAAGCGATAGTAAGCTCATTGGTAATGAAGCACACCTCCGATGGAGGGGGTAAAGGCTTGCAGCCAAGCTGTCTCTGCCAGAGCTTCAGAAAGCAGTGCAGGATAGGGATGTTTGGAGACATTTGATCATGAATATCACCAGAATTCGGCCCCGACTTGACGGAACTGGATAACTGGTTGTAATCTTTTTTTACTTCCGATAGGTGTGTGGACCAGGTGATGGTCCGATAGGTGATGATGAATTGTGAAAGATGATGGGAATAGAGCCTGTGATTGATGCTGTGAAGAGGAACACGTTGAGATGGTTTGGTCATGTGTTGAGGAAGGATGAAAGTGACTGGTTGAGAAGAGTGATGGAAATGAATGTAGAAGGAAGTAGAGGACGGGGAAGACCGGGAAAGACTTGGCTAAAGATGGTGGAAGAAGAAATGCGGGCAAGGGGGTTAACAAGGGCAGATGCAGAAAATAGGGCAAAATGTAGAAGATTGTCATGGGGACTGCAAGGCTAACCCCTGCTCTAGCAGGGAAAATGGCCTTAAAATGCATGTTGTTGTTGTTGTTTTGTGTGGACCAGCCACTGTTGGCCGATACACCGCCCATGCGTAACTATGTCGAATTCTTTCCAAATTTCCCTCTGGCGAGTGTCTAAATGCTAACAAACCTTAGGAGTATGGTTATGCATCAAATAATGGTCACAATTTGGCCTCAAGGGTGTCGGTGGCAATATCGTACGTCTCTCTTGAAACCATTGCTGGGAGAATTCGCATATGCGGCCCAAAGTTACAAGTTATAAACAATCCATATACTAGTCAGGTTCACTATGTTCTTTCGTTCAAAATCATGGTAGATTAGCAAACCTATACATTTTTGGAAACGTTATTACATGGAAAATCTGAAAATCAATGTTTACATTTGCCAATTCCGACCAATTCGATTCGACCAATTCGACCAATCGCTTCGATCGACCATTCGACCAATTCGATTTGCCAATCAACTTGCACCGACCTTTGCTTGTGTGGAACGGACTGTGAAAACGATGCGGACTATATTGTCGGATACGACACACAGGACAGTGATGACGAACTCTAAATGGCATATTCTGTAATCGTGTATGTTTGATGCCATTGACTGCCTGTGTATATTTTGTCATTGACTGCCTGTGTAGATGTGAAGTTATACTGACTGCATGTGTATATATGATTTTGCTGACTGCCTGTGTATGTTTGGTGATATGAATTATTGTGACACATTTTGATGTTATTAACTGCCTGTACAAAATGATAACATGTATTTGATTATGCAACTTATCGCGAATATAAAGACAGTATTTTGCAATTCAAAACCTTTGATTCGTGTCTTACCATTCCCCATAGCACTAATTTGATACTTTCATTGGATTCCTTGTCCCTGAAAATATAGGTTTAGTATATTTTAAAAAGTTGTTAGGGTAATTAGAGGCAGAAATAGAACAAAATATGTATTTTACAGTGGCCATTTTGAAAATCCAAAATGGCCGCCATACAGGTATCTCTCCAAATGTAAACATCGATTTTTAGTTTCCTTATGTTATAACCTTTCCAAAAATGTATAGGTTTGCTAATCTACCATGATTTTGAACGAAATATAATTTATTGACATTGTGAACCTGACTATACTGTCCACATATAATATGGTGGCGAGAAAAAAATCAGCCAGGCAATGGGATTCATCATTCATGCATAAACACTCATGTAAGCAGCTTTGTAAGCTAAAGATCAATGCCGCTTATCTAGGGCTAGCAAGTCGAGACAGCTCTGATCTGTTCATTTGAGGGGGAGTGTGTGTGTGGATGTGTGTGTGTTGGGGGGGGGGGGATGTGTGTGTGTGTGGGGGGGGGGGGGGATGTGTGTGTGTGGGGGGGGGGGGAAGTGTGTGGGGGGGGGGATGTGTGTGTGTGGGGGGGGGGAGGGATGTGTGTGTGTGTGTGTGTGGGGGGGGGGAGGTTTGGTGTGTGAGTGTGTGTGTGTGTGTGTGTGTGTGTGTTAGGGATGGGTGTGTGTGTGTGTGTGTTAGGGGTGGGGGGATGTGTGTGTGTGTGTGTGTGTGTGTGTGTGTGTGTGTGTGTGTGTGTGTGTGTGTGTGTGTGTGTGTGTGTGTGTGTGTGTGTGTGTGTGTTAGGGGTGGGGGGATGTGTGCGTGTGTTTGTGTGGGGGTCTGTCTGTGTGTGTGGGTGGGTGTAGGGGGGATGTGTGTGTGTGTGTGTGTGTGTGTGTGTGTGTGTCGGGGTAGGGGTGTGTGTGTGTGTGTGTGTGTGTGTGTGTGTGTGTGTGTGTATCTGTGTATCGGTGTTGTATCCAAGGGGGTTGTGTCAAAGCATGTCCAATGAAAGTGGGGTTGTATCAAAAGTGGGGTTGTATCAAAAGTGGGGTTGGGTCAAAAGTGGGGTTGTATCAAAAGTGGGGTTGTGTCAAAAGTGGGGTTGTGTCAAAAGTGGGTGCGAGTAAACCGGTCATCACTGCCAGCAGTTTTAAAGTGGCAGTTCTTGAGTACTCTTAGAACTACTATAGTACTCTTAAGCATGTCGAGTTTCCTCCAATATTCTTCTCGTTTAGTAGCGTCTGTTTAAAAATGTAATTGTACATTGCACATAATTGACTGAATCGTTTGTGGTTATAATAATTTTTACGTATGGTCGGTGTGCTAATTTCATCAGTATTGTCATGTCTGTTAAATCGCACATTCTGCCCCCGCACCCTCTTTTTCATTCGTCTGCAACTGCACAACTCAATCTTACATATGTGTAATATACGTGAATGCTTTTTCAAAGTCCGACACTTGTTATGAAATTGTCACAGAGTCTGAGCCCATTGAGGCCATCGCCAAGTTTGACTACATCGGCCGCACAGCACGTGAGCTGAGCTTCAAGAAGGGCGCATCTCTCCTCCTGCACTCCCGCGCCTCAGCGGACTGGTGGGAGGGTCGTCACAACGGAGTGGACGGACTGATCCCACATCAGTACATCGTGGTGCAGGACACGTATGTGAGACTTGAGGGATATCTGTTGGGCTTGCAGGAAATTTTGTTTGTTATGTTAACACCCCTGTTTGTTTTGACGAAAATTTCCAATTTTCATTGAGGAAACATTTCATTCATTGAGACATTCATTGAGGAAACATTAATTGAGGAAACAACATTTCATTGAAAATTTTCAATTTTCGTCACATCAGTATTGTCAAATATTGTTTGTTTGTCGGTGAGTGTGACAACTCGTGAATGCTTTCAATTCACTTTGTCAAACTTTGCCAGGGGATGCTGAAGGCCAAAAGTGAGGCTGTCAATGTTTTTTGACTGTATAGATCAAAGGTCAAGGTTCTCTCATTTGACCCGGAGATATCTCAGCTATCCCTTGAGCTGGGAAGCTGAAATTTGTGCACAATAGTGATCAAATGCTTTTGGCAAAAACAATATTTTTTGATTAATCAATCAATCAATTAACTACTTAACTGTTATCGATTTATTAAGCACATATTTATTTCCTTTCTCATCTGGGTAATACCTCAGGCACGATTTGAGCGAGAAAGCTAATATTTGGAGACGACAGTGACCAAGTGATTTGGCTGTAAAGGGTATTTTTGATTTATTGATTTATCAATTAATCGATTAAATATTTAATTTTTGATAAATTACTTAAATTTCAAAAAGTTACAGATTTGGATGAAACAGTGGTGGTCTAGCTATGCTGTTAGCCAATTGATTAATAAATTAATTATTTTATGATTATTATTTATTTATTTTAATTGCACAATAAATCGATCAATTTATTATTGATTCTCTTGATTTTTGTAATACCTGTCTGGCCTGACGATTTCCTGTCTGTTTGTCTGTCAGCAGGATTTCTCAAAAAGTTAAGGACGGATTCGGACGAGACTTGTTGGGCAGGTTGGGTGTGTGACAAGGACAAATTGATTCGATTTTGGTGAAGATCCAGATCCGAGAATCTTTAAAGTGATTCTTCACCATTGAGTGATAGGGCCAAAAACGATATGTAGCACGATATCTCAAACAGTTATGGATGGATTCAGAAGAAACTTGGTGGATGAAGAAACTTAGGTGACATGAACAAGCTCATTAGATGTTGGTTAGGGTACAGATTCAGATCCGCCTATCAGTGGGATACAAAACGTAAACTGTTCAGCCTGGCGGAATCGCACACCTTTGGGGAATCACAACAACAACAACAACAACAACATGCATTTTAAGGCCATTTTCCCTGCTAGAGCGGGGGTTAGCCTTGCGGTCCCCATGACAATCTTCTCCATGACAACAATAAAAATACAAAGAATATTATTATTAATTTAGAAGATAATAATGGGAATGGTTCTCATTGGGTTTGTATTTATTACAGTCAGGGAAAAAATTATTTTGATAGTTATGGTCTTCCACCACCTCTTGAAATAATAAAATTCTTACAGAATGGTGTTTATCAAACATTTCAAGTCCAAGACATTAATTCTAAATGTTGTGGTCAATTATGTTTGTATGTATTATTTCAACTCAATAATAATGAACATTTTTATGATGTCATTTTTAATCTAATATAAATGACTTATGTTGGAAAAGATGATTCTATCTTTGGAGTATCCCGAGGGTTGGATATTGATTTTTCAATTTATTATACAAAGGCACAGTCTGAACGACAAAAATATAATATAACAAAAAATATGAATATGAAAAATACTCATAAATTAATCAATTATCCAAGCCCCACAGATGCCAATGACTTGGTCAGATTAAATAATTTATCACAATATATATTTATAAATAAAATGGCTATATATTCAAAAGATGTAGAAATGTTAAATACATCCAAAGGTCACACACAATTCACAGTTACATTCACACATAAATAATAAAGCAAATTAAAAGAACTTATAAAAGTTTGGTCAGGACATGTATGCCAAAATATTTGTTGACAGTGCTTAAACGCAACAGGTATGTCCTGTGTCGGGGAGCTGGTGATGGCTGGAAAACCTGAACATCATTAGGAAGGAATACTTGGCAAATAGTTTTGTAGCTACTGTTACGGATCCCGGATTTAGAGGAGTTACTATTTATGTCATTGCTTATTAATGTTTATTCTATTAAAGGTTGTTGTGGTTAAAGGGTTAGAGAGGCTCCGGATAACAGGAGACCGGAAACGGGATAGTGAACCGGAAGAAGAAAAAGACACGAGGTCCGGGAGAAGCGGCGATCTTCCTCTTCCTCGCCCAGCTCCGACGCGAGCGGTGTCGATATTGAGCAGCGTGGGGAACGCTGCGTTTGAAAGCCCGTCTGGCGAGAGAAGTTACCTGCGTGGGGTAATTACCGGTTACGCGTCAAGTTGCCGTGGGTTCGTGCACGGAACCAAGCGCCCGGCACAGTTCGCCTCAACGTCTACAAGGACGCGTACGGGTCGCACCTTGGGCCTCGCGCGCTTTGCGAGCCGCGCCTTGCTTTGCCCGCTTTGCTTTGCAAGGAGGTGTGCGCTGCAGCAGCTGTTCCCGGTACGCGACGTGCACGTTTGGAGCACGTCAGCCAGGGGTTCGTTCAACCGCCCGTGTGCGGAGAAGTCGACCTTCACCTTGGTCTGGAGGGGCCCAGAGACATTGTGAGGGACAGTGACCATTGAGGGGTCGTGAGTGGGGAAAGGGGGGAAATATATGAGATGGCCAGTAATATTGGTGATTGATTGTTGATGGTTGTGGATTGATTAGGGAATATATTATTGAGTAATCCGGATCCTTGGTGTGGGGTTTCTTATTGACTTGAATTATTGTGTCTTTCATATTGATTGCGCTACGAAAGCGTATAAATCAGAGATCTTTCTGGCGGGGTCCTCCCACGGTCCGGGGGGTCACCAAGACCAGGTAGTTACCGGGAGGACCACGTAACACTACAGACGCTCAAACGTTGTAATAGTTAATGACAAGAATTATGCGATTAATCAACGTTCCTTGTTCGGTGGGTCATTCGTGATTTACTTGATCAAATTGAGGAACCATATCCACAATATTAAAGCTGATTTGCGAAAGGTCTCCATTTTGCAGTAGACCAACCTTGCGCCTTCTTGTTGGTCTCACAATGTTGGCCGAATATTTGACAGACTACAGGTAATAGCCATAAGCTATTGATGGAGTATCTTCTTTTGAACCTTGCAGTTTGTGTCGAGTTGTTAAGCTTTAAGCGTGTCCTTGACAACTTTAGATATAGCATGGTCAATGGTTTGTGCCCCAAATGCCCCAAATATGTTTATGGCCAATTCTCATTCATACAAAATGATACATTCTGCATTCCAATACTAGAATGGATGAATGCTGTGCTGCCTTCTAGCCTTCTAGGGGTCCAGCACAGCCATGTTTGCGCTGGCATGTTCTTCTAGCCGAGAAGCTAGACCAAAGTGTGTCAAACATCAGAAACGTCCCATAAAACTTACTGCTTCACTTTCTGTTATGGAATCAAAAGGAAGAACCTGGGAGGCTGTCATAAACTTACAGCCATGCAGAGATGGATTCACTGTGAGCATAAAATACTTGCCAGCTATCGCACAAACAGTTTTAAGAAGAGAGCAAGGTTTTTTTTTTGATATTTTAAAAGATCTTTTTAGATTTAATTAATTTTTTGAGATTTTTTTTTCGATTTTTATTCTTTTTTATTTTATGTATTGTCGCATCCCTGGGTTTAACACCCCAGATGATGAATGACCGAAACGAGCTTTAACTCCGAGGCGTATTTCGAACTTGGGATTATTTCTGGCACACGCGGGAAGGTTCGAAGTCTTACCTGAGACGGACGGCCAACACTGGGTTAATCCGAACCCACAAACAAATGAACCAGGACAAGAAAAGTAAAATTCAACAAATAATGGTTTTATTAAAATTAATTGTAACACAAATAAAATTAATGTGAGGTAAAAACTACTTCCTAATTTGAGACGTCTCCCCTCAGACTCATATACAAACAAGGGAATGATAAAAGAAAATAAAATGATTTGGTAATCGGCCGGCACTCATCTCTGCATCCCCAAATGGCTGTTAAGGCTTGCTGGTTGTTCGTTGCCTCCAAACCATCGCGTGGGAAGCGCACAAAACAACGTGGAGTCACGCTTCCTCGACATCCCAAAGTGAGGTCCTTCTCGCAATGCCGACTGCCCCGAATCTCTCTTGTTCAGTCTCTTTCCACAAGCGCACACAAGCCAAAGATGCACCACCGCCTGCGACCAAGCCAGAACAAAGAGGAAATGTGACCGCCTCCAACAACTGCCAGCACAAAGAGAAGCGTGCGACCGCCTTCAACGAATGTCAGGACAAAAGAGAGAGACCAAAATGGTGAGACCGAGCCTTCTTGCCTTCAGCTCTCGAATGTTCCACGCTGACGTCGCAGTGTCCAATCATCGAGCGCTACTCAATCATCCCATCGCGCCTCCACCAATCACGAAGGCCGGGGTGTGGCCTCCCTGTTACGAGTCATCAGGGGGCGGAGTCTAATCTCTGTTCGGGAATGTTTGGATGACGTCGTTCTCTTGCCGATCGGCAACTGCTGTTTCTGTCAGCCCTGCCGGCGCTGTGAGCGAATGAGTCCATTTGTTATAGTTGTTTGACTAAGCCCTCAATTTACTGGCTGGCCAAATGTAATTAAACCTAAGGAAAGACCACAGGAGGCAAATTACACACTGGGGAATTAATCTTTAAGCCCGACAATTAATTAGCACAAAGCCACGCCCCTTATGGTGACATGCAAACGCTCTTACCCGAACAGGCCTACTTACGTACATCGAGATGACTTCGCGGCATACGGAGCATGCTAATCTATACTTTTCTAAACTTTCTTATGAGGTATTTCATGCCTACTCTCACAAACATAACAACATATATATATATGTATATGTATGTATATATATATATATATATATATATATATATATATATATATATATATATATATATATTAGATTTTTTAAAGATAAGATTTCTTTCTCCTCGATCGACTCGGTCTTTAGGTATGCATCTTATCTTTCTCACTCGTTTTGAACACGAGAAGTGAAAATACGATGAAGCAAAAATTCAACAAGCACCGAAGTCATGAGGCAAAGTGTGTTGTGAAGGAAGATCTTTGTCTCTATAGGTTTTTGGGGATACGCTCTACTTGTCTTTGTAGATATTGCTGTACATCTTTCTCTCTTAGTGCAGCATCACTCTGTTTGGAGTTGAAAACGCTCTTTTGTAAAGAGTGTACTGGACAGTTAAATGGGCGATATTTACCTTCTTTCCCATGCCTATTAGCATACCTCTGTTGTTATGGTCTGTCTTTCTGTCCCCATGTACTGTCTTTCCCTTTCCCTCGCGGTCCCCATGTACTGTCTTTGTCTTTCCCTCGCGGTCCCCATGTGCTGTTTTTGTCTTTCCCTCGCGGTCCCCATGTACTGTCTTTGTCTTTCCCTCGTGGTCCCCATGTACTGTTTTTGTCTTTCCCTCGCGGTCCCCATGTACTGTCTTTCCCTCGCGGTCCCCATGTACTGTCTTTGTCTTTCCCTCGCGGTCCCCATGTGCTGTTTTTGTCTTTCCCTCGCGGTCCCCATGTACTGTCTTTGTCTTTCCCTCGCGGTCCCTATGTGCTGCCTTTGTCTTTCCCTCGCGGTCCCCATGTACTGTCTTTGTCTTTCCCTCGCGGTCCCTATGTGCTGCCTTTGTCTTTCCCTCGCGGTCCCTATGTGCTGCCTTTGTCTTTCCCTCGCGGTCCCCATGTACTGTCTTTGTCTTTCCCTCGCGGTCCCTATGTGCTGTCTTTGTCTTTCCCTCGTGGTCCCCATGTACTGTCTTTGTCTTTCCCTCGCGGTCCCCATGTGCTGTTTTTGTCTTTCCCTCGCGGTCCCCATGTACTGTCTTTCCCTCGCGGTCCCCATGTACTGTCTTTGTCTTTCCCTCGTGGTCCCCATGTACTGTCTTTGTCTTTCCCTCGCGGTCCCTATGTGCTGTCTTTGTCTTTCCCTCGCGGTCCCTATGTGCTGTCTTTGTCTTTCCCTCGCGGTCCCCATGTGCTGTCTTTGTCTTTCCCTCGCGGTCCCTATGTGCTGTCTTTGTCTTTCCCTCGCGGTCCCTATGTGCTGTCTTTGTCTTTCCCTCGCAGTCCCCATGTACTGTCTTTGTCTTTCCCTCGCGGTCCCTATGTGCTGTCTTTGTCTTTCCCTCGCGGTCCCCATGTACTGTCTTTGTCTTTCCCTCGCGGTCCCTATGTGCTGTCTTTGTCTTTCCCTCGCGGTCCCCATGTACTGTCTTTCCCTCGCGGTCCCTATGTGCTGTCTTTGTCTTTCCCTCGTGGTCCCCATGTGCTGTTTTTGTCTTTCCCTCGCGGTCCCCATGTACTGTCTTTCCCTCGCGGTCCCCATGTGCTGTTTTTGTCTTTCCCTCGCGGTCCCCATGTACTGTCTTTCCCTCGCGGTCCCTATATGCTGTCTTTGTCTTTCCCTCGTGGTCCCCATGTGCTGTTTTTGTCTTTCCCTCGCGGTCCCCATGTACTGTCTTTCCCTCGCGGTCCCCATGTACTGTCTTTGTCTTTCCCTCGCGGTCCCCATGTGCTGTTTTTGTCTTTCCCTCGCGGTCCCCATGTACTGTCTTTGTCTTTCCCTCGCGGTCCCTATGTGCTGTCTTTGTCTTTCCCTCGCGGTCCCCATGTGCTGTCTTTGTCTTTCCCTCGCGGTCCCCATGTGCTGTTTTTGTCTTTCCCTCGCGGTCCCCATGTACTGTCTTTGTCTTTCCCTCGCGGTCCCTATGTGCTGTCTTTGTCTTTCCCTCGCGGTCCCCATGTGCTGTCTTTGTCTTTCCCTCGTGGTCCCCATGTACTGTCTTTGTCTTTCCCTCGCGGTCCCCATGTGCTGTTTTTGTCTTTCCCTCGCGGTCCCCATGTACTGTCTTTCCCTCGCGGTCACCATGTACTGTCTTTCCCTCGCGGTCCCCATGTACTGTCTTTGTCTTTCCCTCGCGGTCCCCATGTGCTGTTTTTGTCTTTCCCTCGCGGTCCCCATGTACTGTCTTTGTCTTTCCCTCGCAGTCCCCATGTACTGTCTTTGTCTTTCCCTCGCGGTCCCCATGTGCTGTTTTTGTCTTTCCCTCGCGGTCCCCATGTACTGTCTTTCCCTCGTGGTCCCCATGTGCTGTTTTTGTCTTTCCCTCGCGGTCCCCATGTACTGTCTTTGTCTTTCCCTCGCGGTCCCCATGTACTGTCTTTCCCTCGCGGTCCCTATGTACTGTCTTTCCCTCGCGGTCCCTATGTACTGTCTTTCCCTCGCGGTCCCCATGTACTGTCTTTCCCTCGCGGTCCCCATGTACTGTCTTTGTCTTTCCCTCGCGGTTGTCAGCTCTTTCACGAGCCTCGATTCAGTATAGGAAAAAAAAATAAAAAAATAAAAAAAATGGTAGATCATGTATACCATGAGCTGAGTTGTGGGGACTTGTGGTGTATATTGTGCCAGTGATTAGTGTGTTGATTGTTGGAGATGATGGAATTCTTTTTCTTGTTTATTTTTTCAGATGTGAATGTGTTTTGGTGTATGTATTGCAAATGCTTGTTTATGGGATTGTTAATATGGAACAAGTTTGGAGAGCTGGTTACTAATTTGTTTTGTGGGTATAAATTGGTAATTGGTCTACTTTCCTGCATGTGTAAATATTGCCAGCAGGCATGAATGAGTATAAAAAAAAAAATTAAGTGAGGAATGGAGAAGCAGGGTAGAATAAGATTATGAAGAAAGAAAACACAAAGACAGTCAACCCAATTAAAGCCAAAGGCTGGCTGCTCACATGATGGAGATGGGTAATTAACATTACTTGGAACTTTTGTTCGTACTTTTGTATTATTATTTTGTTCAAATTTTCTGACTATTATAAGTTTCCTTGTTTACATCCTCAAGTATTTGTGCCTTTTGGTTATCACTCATTCTTTTCATAATAGCTGAGATTGAGATTCACCTTGCAGGGATGACACGTTTTCTGACAGCCTGAGTCAGAAGGGTGAAAGTGAGGCAAGCAGTGGTCCACTACAGGAGGATAAGGCCTCTAAGCATGATATACATTCACCCATTGAGCACTTTCAAGAAGCTCCCTATGACAGGTGTGCAGTTACGCATTATAATCGAGGCCACATGGTCCCCCAATGGCTGTAGATCAACCCTCATTTGTTCATTGGTTGACATAGACTGATATTGCTCTTTGTGTCTGTTCGGCTGTCCTTTTCTCAGGTTCCGGTGGCGTACCGACAGCAGTCTGAGCATGCACGAGATGCCACGACGTGGCAGTGATGGCCGTAGCCCTGCACATTGTCCTGGTGGATATTCCGAGGGCATACCACGCACTCTATCAGTGCCACCGCCTGGGTTGCAATCTGTGGCACGTGTTGGCAGTCGTCGGTCAGCTGGCATACCGCCTCCGCTAGACAGCCCAGAACGTCGGCGCTTGGGCAGCACGGGAAGCTGTGTGGGGATTGTGGGCCTGCAGCCATTCCGTGGTGTTACTGGTACACCTGAGAGCCCAACAAGCCGCAGTTCCACATCATCAAGCCGTCACAGCAGTACGGATGAACCGAGACCCTTCCTTGATATGGTAATATGTGGTACAAATCATGTCCTGTTTGTTACTCATCAACTTATCAACCATTACAAAGTTGTCATCATCATTGTTTGTCACCAACACTTTTAGTCATGATTTTTTTTGGTCATACGATTTGATGCACAATTGTGAAATAAATAAATGGGTTTGTGCTATTGGCAAAAATCTCCATATTCACTTCCTGAAAACGACAACAAATGTGAGGCTTCGTCCCCAGTTTGTGATTGAGAAAGAAAAAGCAATTATTGATTAACAGCTGCCTATGTATATGTAAACGGAAATCAGCTTTTTGCGTTAAGCTCTTGCACACACCGCCATAACAGAATATTGATGAACTTGGGCTGATCGATGATGATGAGGATCCGCTCTCCACTGTGGGAGTCACAAAGGCAAAGATGTTTGACCAACTCGATAAACCTTTCATCATTGGGATTGTTTGTTTTGAAGACCTTGTGGCTTTCTTTTCACACGATTATCCACATTTTCATTCAGGCAAACCCAGAAATCATACATGAAAGCTCCGTCCTGTTGATTGCTCTGCCTAGTCACCAGGGCCCGGTTGCTAGAAGCCATGATAAGCCTATCCAGTGGAGAAATCACCATCCGGCGCATTAAATTTATTCTCGAAACTGGGCCCAGGTCTTGGATAAGGTATACAAGTAATGTAATCGACCATTTTTATGCCTCCGCCCCCGAAGGTGGCCGGGGGCATTATGTTTTCGGGTTGTCCGTCCGCATGGGCTATACCTCGTTTTCTCAGCAACCACATGTCCGATCGAGAGGAAACTTTCAGGGTAGGAGTGACACCCATGCAGAATGTTTCTATGATAATTGTGACATAATAGGTCATGTGGTATGGCAGCCATCTTGGATTAAACGCAAATAATTCAAAAAATATTTCTCGGAAACCGCTGAATGGAAAAATTTTCAACTTGGCACATTGTCAAGTACTCCCAATGTGGAACAAAAGTATCTAATGATGACATCAGTGAAGTGGTATACCAGCCATAAATGTTTTAAATGAATGCCTTATCCTAAAAATCTGAAATTGCATGCACATGATCTCTGAACCATTTATATTGAAATATTAAATTTATGACATCATAGGTCATATGGTTTGGCAGCCATATTGGATTGAAGGAAAATATGAAATAATTATATCTCTGAAACCGTTTACCCTATCGATGCAAAATTTTACAAATATCATCTAACCCCATTGTTGCATATAGTTTGGAAATGACATCGTAGGTCACGTGGTTTCGCAGCCATCTTGGATAGAAAAACGAACCTAATCCGATCAACACGAAACTTCACAGACTTGATCACCTACCCATAAATATGCAGAGTGTACATTTTTTATGTCATATGTCACGTGGTTTGGCAACCATATTAGCTTGAAAGCCGATATTTAAAAAAATCCCTTCTCTGAAAACGCTTCACCGATCGATGTGAGACCTGTCCTGTGGTAAAAAAAAAATGATGCTTCAAAACAGCTGAAGGGATTTAAACCAAATTTGTTTATTCTTTGGACAGTGAACGAGGGTATTCACCCATTGTCATGAACAGGGACTACGCGGAGGCATATTGGCGACGCAGTCGCATTGCTCTAGTCTTGATTGCTTCATAAAACGAGGCACTTTTTCAACTTATTTGATAATGTGCTTATGCTTTATTTATTTTATTATATTTTGCACATACCTTTGGGATAATATTTTATTGCTATCTTCTGTGTTTCCATGCCTGTATGCATTGAAAGTATGTATAGTTTTATTAGGATACTTCACTTGTATCACTACAAGGAAATTGTTTTCTTTTTATATTCCATGTTCCTGTGTGCAGGACATTGAGGACAAGATGAGGCTGGAACTAAGCGGCCTGAGGGAGATTCAGCGTCAGAGTTCAGCACGTCACACGCCTGACCTTGTGCTGGATACACTTGACACATTAAAGCAGCAACCTGGCCCTCCGGTTTTATCCACCTTTGTTGTGCCTCCCAGTAGTCCTGGGCCTCGGGCATGTGCGCCGAGCATTGCATCATCTATGCACTCTGCCACCACCACGGTCACGGGTCCGGGCCTGGCAGTCAACACATCCGTGCGGCGCAGTGCGAGCTCTGCCAGTGAAATAATGACTACGTTTCGCCCGGTTCTCGAGGCTAAGCTCAGCTCACAGCTGAAGACACAAGGATCCTATAAAGCAAGACCACCGGCTCCGCCAAACGCACCTGCACCGAGCCAGGCCCGTCTGGGGGGAGGAGGAACACCCCCTGGATCCTGCACTATGTGATTGGCCTGCTTGGCCTGCGTGTTGAGTGGAATGGTTTCTAATGTGCAATTTGACGTGTTGGAACCATTTGTCAAAACGAATACGTTAATTTGGTGTTAAAATTTTGATCTTGTTTAAGATCATCTTTTCATCATTCAACAGATATGGTGAAATCTTAGCTTGCTCTGTAAAGGTACATGGTACATATACAGAACGTAACGTGCTCATTACATTGTATGGTTAGCCTGTCGAGGGGGAGAGAGAGAGAGTGAGAAACTAGAAAAGAGTTGTGGGGAAGGGAGTGGGCGAGTGATGGTCGACGTAAAAAGAAACAGATGACTTAGAAAGAAGAAAAGGTGTGGTCGAGAAAGGGGACAAATAAATCGCTCCACCTCTGCATAGCAGTACCATCATCTAACACCTGAAAGTGTGTGAAAGGGGTAGAGAGAAGAAGCTAGAAAAATAAACTTTGAGGTAAGAGGATGATGGCAGTCAAGGTGAGGAGAGATGATGTGGATTTGCGATAGATCGCATCATTAGCA
Organism: Myxine glutinosa; assembly: GCF_964187855.1. Taxonomy (NCBI): domain Eukaryota; kingdom Metazoa; phylum Chordata; class Myxini; order Myxiniformes; family Myxinidae; genus Myxine; species Myxine glutinosa. Next base: position 51,722,055 of record NC_136272.1, on the reverse strand, counting down.
GTCACCGACAGCACCGGTTTGGATTCCGTGATGGAACGGAGATCAAAGTTGGTAGGCACAAGGGTAAAGAGTATGGAGAACATAGTTTGCATGACTTTGTAAACCAGGCTTTGCTTCCACAGGGTTCTATGGTATCTTACCTGCAATTAACAGAAAAAAGGACCAATTGCTAATTATAGAGCACGCCTATTCTTGCTTTTAATTTAAAGGCCTAACCAAGAAAGGGATAGTAAAACTGTTTGTGGTTACTTAGAGGTGAATGACTGTTGTTTATTCAAGTAAATACTTAATGCAGTACCTACATGCAAATGGCTTCTGATATGTAGCATCTCCATGTGATCAAATGTGACTCCTTGAAACTTTCATCCCCCTTCTCACTTAGACACAGCACAAGCTTAAGAAAAGCGACTGACAAATATTCCACGTCTACAGTCTACTTATGCAGCCGTCACGGATCCCCAGGTAGTCTGTGTCGATCCACATGCAATGCCGGTTATAATGGCACCTATATTGCCTGTCTCTTCGATGACGTACTTGTACTTGTTTTTCTTTTTTCCTAATAGTTTTTGCATGTCTGGAACATGTGCGAGACTCGGTACCTTGAATTTGTCATGAGCGAAGCACTAGTGACGAGTCTCGTGCGTAACGCATTGGTTTGCTCACGTTTGGCGTTGACTTGATCGATCAAAAGTTTACATGGTAAATTTTTAATGCGTTTGTTTCTGACAAAGGTGGGAGTGATGAGGGTAGATGGATAAAAGGTGTTTTTATTTTTTATTTTTACCTGAGTGATCAATTTGTTACAGGTAATGTATAACCATTCGTTTTAACTGCGAACATGTTTTTATTTTGATAAGATTTTGTAAATGTTTCTCATAACCGTGTGTGTGTGTGTCTGTGTGCATGCGTGCATGCACATGCATGTGCGTGTGCGTGTGTAAACATTTCGTTGTAAAAATCCACCACTCTTGTTTCACCCAGAGCATCACGTCAAGCATTTCCAAACCCATCAACAATGGTGGACGTGGATGGGGAGTGTGGGTGGTGGGGCATCGGAGGGGGGGGGGGAGGGGGGATGGAAAAGGGGTGGGGAAGAGTTGGTGGGGGGCAGGAGGGGAGTTGTGGGGAGAGGACGAGTTGACTGTTCCGATTTCTCGCTAAGGTTTACGGCAGTGGTGTGGATGAGTAAAATCTATCGATTCCTTTAATGATTACTGAACCCATGATAATAATGTTCAGCCTCCTTAGTTTGTATGGTAAGGTCACGTGATTGTGTGTGAAATGGTGTAAATATGGCAAAGTGCAAAATAAATAAGGCTGAAGAATATGGCCATTGAATGCTTAAGGTTTTCCAGCAATGGTTGCTGTTTGCTGAAATACATCCAGATGCCAGAGTCCCATCTTTGAATCGTGTGTGTGTGTGTGTGTGTGTGTGTGTGTGTGTGTGTGTGTGTGTGTGTGTGTGTGTGTGTGTGTGTGTGTGTGTGTGTGTGTGTGTGTGTGTGTGTGTGTGTGTGTGTGTGTGTACGTACGCACGTGCGTGCGCGTGCTCTATCCACTTCTAAACTGCTGGTCAGAATGAGTTGAAAACTTTGGATTGTATACGCTATACGGCAAGGTTTTTGGCACTATAAAAACAATTGTACTTCAAGGTGGATGGAGGACCCTCATTCTCTCAACGTAAATGTGTATGGCCAAGCTCCACTCTCCATGAGACGGGGTAATACAAGTCATACTAAAATACACCAATATTAGGAGCATTGACCCATGAGTATGAATTGGTTCCTTATTAATTACATAAATAAACTGAAACAACTTTTAAAAGTGATACAAATAAATAAAGTAAATGAAAAATAAGTAATAGTAATTAAAAATCGAAAGTGTTATAAAGGAGAAGGTGCAAAGCACAAATGGAAAACTTCTACTGACTTGACATTGCCACCTGCACTTGTCAGCATCGGTAAGCACTCATCATTCTGGTAAGCCTGTTGTTGGCTTAAGGGTTAAGGTGGCCGGCTTACGATCTCAGGGTCTTGAGTGTTGTTGAAATAACACCAAGTGGGTTTACTCAACCCGTCATCCTTTCCAGGTCAGCAAAATGTACACCAGCTTACTGGTAACAGGGGCACTGCATCATCGCCACAGCCGCGCTTCCAGAAAACGATGCAACTAGCAGCCACAGGCTGCAGACAGAACAACTACGGTATCATTGTATGGAATAAATGAGTGGAGGTGAGCAGTGTTTCTGAATAAAGGCAGTTTCACTCGGAGGGCATCGCTGGTCGACTGCATCCTGCAGACACCTGAGGAGGGGAGAGGGTGGTGGGCATAGGGCAAAGCATGGAGAGGGCAGAGGGTGCTTGACCAGAAATGAGGTGGAAGAAGACTGGCACAAGCGGAAAAAGAAGACCGGATCTACATGCCTGTTGTTTGTGTCCTTAAAAACAGCAAGTTTCCTGTTTGGTATGATTTTTAATTTTGTTTGACTGCCAGGCAGACAGTAAAAAAAATCTCTGCAAATGTGATCGGGACAAATTCAGAGCCAAAGTACGGTTAAACGGCAGACTCGTCTTCCGATGCGTGTTTCGATTTGTGTTTCAAATATAACATTAAATTAAAACAAGTTGTTCCTCGAACATAAACTAACGGTCGTGACCTGATTGGACGGACATGAACCATTTGTATAACGTCGCTTTTCGCTTCGCGTGCATGGGGTAATCGGGTGGTGTAAAAGACGCTGCATCAACAGCGGCAAACTTCTGCATTTATTTTTCTACGGCCTTTAAAATCTTTAATTTATTTCAATTGATTTATAAACTTTGTAGAACAAATAAACACTGCAGAACACAAATCTCCTAGAACTCAAAAATGAGGTATTGCGATGTTTAAGGTAATGAAGGGTATGGATATGATAGGTGCAGTGGAGTTTTTGGTGTTTTTTGACCAGGAGCCATAGCTTGAAGGTAAAGAAGATGAAAGTTAGGACAGTTTTAAGGGAGGGATATTTCAGTTAGAGAGTGGTTAATGCATTGAATGGTCACCCTGGCAAGGTCGTGGCAGCGGAGGGGTTGATAGGTTTTAATGTGAATTAGATAGTTAGTTACCTGGATGCATTGGAGATATAGGGTAATGGGGATATTGGTAAGGCTTGTAGGATAGGTGATGGATACTGGGGTTGCTAGCACACAGGTGTGATGGGCCTAATTGCCACCCTCTTCGCCAAAGCTCCTTGTGTGTATTGTGATTGATGGTTCAGTAATAGGAATACCACATTACAGTAATAAATCCCAGTCCCTCTTCACTCATCATCGGGTTATTTAACCTGGAATACGTTTCTTCGTGCTGACCGGTAGCCAACATCTTCCCATTTGTTGTGCCGTTCACAAAAGTTTAATTCAATTTTTTTTTTGTGCCTTTTCGCATCACAGACAGGTTGGTGACCTGATTTGTATTCTATCAGGATGATCCTTTTGGTCTTGCACCTTCTGCCTTCTCTTGACTGTGCTTCTCCCAGGTTTCTGCAGGACAAACATGGTTTGCCAGTGACCCTCTTCTTGTTAAACTCCCAAAATCCAGGCTCACTGCTCACCTCCACTCATTTGCTCCTCTTTTATCTCATCTGTGGAACCAGCTTCCCTAGTCTGCTAAGTCCCATGAACTTCCCTTCAGGACTTCAAGACAGCTGTTCATCACTACCTTAGGTCACCCCCGCTCCATCCATGCCCATGATCTCTTCTACCCCCAAGTTACCCCATTCCTTTCCAGGTTATTGTGATTTTCCCCTCTCCCTCATCTTTTTGTTTGTTAGTTGCTGGTTGGTTTGTTCCTTTTCTGTTTCATCCCCCCTTCCCCTTGCACTTCTTGCTGTGGTTCAGCTTGATTGCCCCACGTGTCTTCCTACCTACCTAACCTTGATTTCACTCACACCAAACTCTTCTGTTGGTGTTTCTCCCTTTCCATGTTGTTCCATTCCATTTTCTTCAATGAGCCTTGACCAAATATATTGTTACGGTTCTCCGCCGCCCTTCTCACCCTTACCAAGGGGGGATTAAGCCCCTTGTTCTTTCTGGGCTTGGCGGAACCGAGAGACTTGAAACGCCTCTTCCGGGCAAACGCAAGGTAGGGTTTCGGGACCAAGTCTCACTCGTACCTAACTCCCTGCGCCGCCACGGAAGCAGGGAAGCAAGCCTCGCACGAGCCACGTGTAATTTGGGGTACACCGAGCGGATTGAGTACCACGTGGTCCGTGCAGTCACCGTTAATTATTGGACCCCGATTCGAGCGGTTCTACTCGTACCACGCTAAGCCAATGAGGAAATCACGAGAACGATCGAATGGAAAGGAAGAACACAAGTTTAATTATTATTCCCACACGTATGTACAAGGATCGGTACGCAGAGACACAGAGCAGCACTTAACCAGTCTTATTCCTAACCCCAAGACTCGGGCCCGTCACACTCACACAGGGAATTGCAGGTAGGTTGATGTTCAGGCCAACCGAGCCGACGTGGTCGTCCAGGATCGGCCCCGTCCGGCTCTCCACGGTCCCAGCACGTCCCGCGAAGAAGGCAAGCAGGCGGTGGAAGGATCCTCGTAGCGAGTCTCCCGAACAAAAGGCAGCCGATGAGGTAGGAAGGAAAATGCGCGGCTGACGGTTACACAGCGCGTTATCACTCGCGTAACTCAATGCACTGTACGCGGCTCGGCTTCAAGCCCAAACCGAGCGTTGCTTTATATTAGCGCGTATCCTGGTTCATGCGCGTCCTTCTTCACTCAATGCCAACTCAGTCCTTGTACCTCTCTCTTCAATCCAGCTGCTCGCAAGTCCTCCCAAGTCCTACTGCTCACGCACTCTTTCAACTCTCGAGTCCTTTGACGCTCTGCACTTGCGAGTCCGTTGACTCTCTCCACTTGCGAGTCCTTTGACGCTCTCCACTTGCGAGTCCTTTGACGCTCTCCACTTGCGAGTCCCCCTGGGGGCTTTGCGCAACCGCTTATATAGATACGCCCTGAACCTTCTCGAACCCTCTCGAACCTTCCAACCACGCCCTGTGACGCAGTGCTGCCGCCACACCCTGTGAGCTCTGATTGGCGGCTTGCGCTGACCGTCAGCTCCTCTGCTGCCCTCATTCGGTCCCGCCCCGACCCTCCTAGGCCTGCTTCGTGTTAATTCGCGCCAAAATGAACCAAAGGCAGCGCAAAGGGGCATGAGGTTAGGGAGGCGAGATAGTCAATGGAAGTAGAAGAAGGACCTATTCTCCTTACTCCACTCAATGCAAAACTAACACAGGAAAAGGACGAAGCTCACAAATACTATGAAATAACTAAACTATCGCGAGGCTACATGTTGTTCGTGTGACTAACTATGAGGGGGAAATTTAACCTTTATTATACAGACTGTTACCAAAACTCAAAACCGCAACAATATTTTTCAAAAACATCCGGCACCTTTGCGATAACAATGCAACCAACCATTGCTTTTTTTTTTTTGCATTTGGTTATACAGTGTGTGTGTGTGTGTGTGTGTGTGTGTGTGTGTGTGTGTGTGTGTGTGTGTGTGTGTGTGTGTGTGTGTGTGTGTGTGTGTGTGTGTGTGTGTGTGTGTGTGTGTGTGTGTGTGTGTGTGTGTGTGTGTGTGTGTGTGTGTATGTATGTGTATATATATATATATATATATATATATATATGTATGTATATATATATATATATATATATATATATATATATATATATATATATATATATATATATATATAGTTATATACAGACTTGGCATTTAATATGGAATTTTTTTTTTTTCTTGACTTGGGTTTACTTTCTGAACTCAGTGTATCAATCTGGTGAGTTTCTTTTACCCTTCGGTGATGTCTTTGTTGAAAGAACCATGTCACTGATTGTCTTTCGCAGCAAGAAGTCAATAACAGGATTATATCACAGGTGGCGTGACAAAATGTAATGACAGGTACATTTGACGATTGGCTTCACAATCGGGTATATAAGGGTTGTTGCGTTCCGTATTAGTGGAAAACAACTGCTGCACGTCTACAAAAGTTATTGCCGCTTCCTCTGGAGATGGTCCGTCAACTTGACAATGCTGTTTGTCATGGAGTGGTGGCTTTCCGAAATTCTGGCATGAAACCGTGCTATTGCTCGGCAGTATGGCATCACTCAAGGTCTGGTGTCAAAGATCCTGAAACGAAATGCTCAGAGGGGTGTCCCTACTCCAATATCGAGGCCAGGACGTCCACGCAGAACCACAAGGAAAGATGATCGCCAGCTGCACCGGTTAGTCTGCAATGGCCGTACCAAGTCATCTAATCGGCTTAGGGCTGAATGGCAGCAACTGACAAATGTGCCTGTATCCAGAAGGCTAGTCAACCAACGACTGGTTCAAGCAGGCTATCGTGCCAGGCATCCCCTGAGAAAGCCACGCCTGACCAGACAACACAGCCAGTGCCGATTGCAGTGGGCCAGAGAGCACCGTCAATGGCAGCCAGGACACTGGAATCACGTGACCTTCAGTGACGAGTCTAGATTTCTGGTCTATCGTCAAGATGGCCACGTCCAAGTGTGCAGACAACTGCATGAAGCCCACAACGAAGATTGTATCGTGCCAAGAGTCCAAGCTGGAGGTGGTGGGGTGACCGTTTGGGCTGCTTTTCATGCGGGGGGCAAAACTGACCTGGTTGTTCTGAATGGAAACCTGAACCAGTTCAAGTACAGGGTCATTCTGGAAGAAACATTGCTTTTCAGCAGCCTTTCGAGGAAACTTTGTCTTCCAAGATGACAATGCACGGCCTCATCGTGCTCGCATGATCCAACACTTTCTTGCTGACCGTGGTGTAGAGCATATGGAGTGGCTTGCCATGCCCCCGGATATTAATCCGATAGAGAACTTGTGGGCAGAATTAACGCGTCAAATCGACAACTTGGACCAGCAGCCTACCTCTGTGCGTGAATTGCAGCAGACTATTGTCACTGCATGGCAAGCGATTCCTGTCCA
>NC_136272.1:51450052-51712552 GCF_964187855.1 Myxine glutinosa | reverse complement strand
CTGGACAGTTTAGAGTCAAGTGTGCGTACCTCCAGTCCAGGCCATCCTGCCAACTTGTATGCTGCATACAGGTGAAATATAAAGCGCGAGATATTTATCTATCTATAATTCCAGTAATCTCTGTGTGTGTGTCTGTGTGTGTGTCTGTGTGTTTGTTTGTCTGTGACCGCTGTTTCTCGACAACCACGGGTCCGATATACTTGAAACTTGCCAGGTATATTGCTGGGGACCTGAGGATGTGCCTTTTCAAGGTTTCATATTAATCGGAGAAGTAGTTACCGAGCTATGTCCAAAAAACGATTCAACCAATCAGAGAGCAGCGAGCTATCACGTGTGCCGAACGTGGCGAACAGACTCTGCCTCGGACGGCACATTTGAGAGCGTATTCATTTATTTCACGTTGGCAAACTATGTTGGCGCTATGTTGGCGTTAAACTATGTTTTAAAACTAATTAAAACTAATTTGCGATTCATCGTAACTGCGATATGCGACCTTCCGGACAGTCAAATGAGGACGTCACTTCCGGACTTACGGATAGTCATAGTGACGCTGAACGTGGCGAGCAGACGCTGCCTCTGACGGCACATTTGAGAGCGTATTCATTTATTTGACGTTGCAATCTGTGTTGATTGTTGTAAGGTACGATCGATTGTAGTACACGTTTATAATAACTCTGCCGATACAGGCCCGATTAACTGCAGCGCCATCCGAGCTGCGGCGTCGGGACGATACATTCATTGTACGGTCACATCGCGCACTTACGGGCACGCCCATGCATGCATGGGCGAAGACATTTTTTTTTTTTTTTTTGGCAAGGAACGGGCACCCACGTACGGGCACGTCCTAGTATATATATATTTCAAAAAAAATTGGTGTGGTTTTTGGGGGCTGGAACGGATTAATAGCATTTCAATTCATTTTAATGGGGAAATTTAATTTGAGAAACGAGCAAATTGAGTTACGAGCTCGGTCACAGAACGAATTAAACTCGTAAGTCAAGGTTTCACTGTATATATATATATATATATATATAGTTTATATATATATATATATATATATATATATATATGTATATATATATATGTATATATATATATATATATATATATATATATATCTATCTATAATTCCAGTAATCTCTGTGTGTGTGTGTGTGTGTCTGTGTGTCTGTGTGTCTGTGTGTTTGTTTGTCTGTGACCGCTGTTTCTCGACAACCACGGGTCCGATATACTTGAAACTTGCCAGGTATATTGCTGGGGACCCGAGGATGTGCCTTTTCAAGGTTTCATATTAATCGGAGAAGTAGTTACCGAGCTATGTCCAAAAAACGATTCAACCAATCAGAGAGCAGCGAGCTATCACGTGTGCCGAACGTGGCGAACAGACTCTGCCTCGGACGGCACATTTGAGAGCGTATTCATTTATTTCACGTTGGCAAACTATGTTGGCGCTATGTTGGCGTTAAACTATGTTTTAAAACTAATTTGCGATTCATCGTAACTGCGATATGCGACCTTCCGGACAGTCAAATGAGGACGTCACTTCCGGACTTACGGATAGTCATAGTGACGACGTACTGATGCTGAACGTGGCGAGCAGACGCTGTAAGGTACGATCGATTGTAGTACACGTTTATAATAACTCTGCCGATACAGGCCCGATTAACTGCAGCGCCATCCGAGCTGCGGCGTCGGGACGATACATTCATTGTACGGTCACATCACGCACTTACGGGCACGCCCATGCATGCATGGGCGAAGACATTTTTTTTTTTTTTTTTGGCAAGGAACGGGCACCCACGTACGGGCACGTCCTAGTATATATAATCGGGAGATTGAATAAGACGCGGACGTAGCTTCAGGGCTTCGATCTTTAATTTGACAAGCTTTCGACCAACAAAGGTCTTCTCCTGAGTCTACAAAAACAGCAGGCATGTATATCAGTCAAGTATGTGTAGTGATATGTGAGTAAGATGTGTGATATGTGTAGAAAATGCATACAGAAGGAAGAGCCACGCCAAAGCTCACTCACCGGCCCCAAGTTCAACGGAAGTGAAGCGCAGCTTACAGTTACGGTTTGCGTTACATTTCCGGTGCAAGTGCATATACAAATATAGGGATACATACATACCTAAACACACAAGCATATATTCATATGCCATTTATATTCATATAATATATTTATATATTTATATAAATGACATACAAAGGTAGAATGAATGAATGGGTGAATGAATGAATGAATGAATGAATGGGTTACGGTTAACAATTTGATTGGGTTGATGTAGGAACATGCTTTAATCATCAAAATTTATGCCATGAGGGATTTTTGTCCGAAGTTTATGTATCCAAAAGGACTCACGTTTCAGAATCGTGGTGTGTGATCGATTTGTGATTGATTCAATGGCAGAGATCTGAATGTCATTTATAGAGTGATCCGGTTGATTGAAGTGTATCGTGTAAGGTAGAGATTTGCCCTGACTGGTGTGGAAGTTATTGATTTCTGACCGGGTGTTATTAAATCGTGTGTAGAGTGTATTCTCAGTTTTTCCAACATATTGTTTGGTGCACTTTTGGCAAGTGATTAGGTATATGACCCATGTAGATTTGCAGTTCATATAGGAGGTCTTCACTCACAAGTGAAGCCCTGGTGTTGGGCTAGCGGCTAGGGTGCCGGCTTAGGATCCTAGGATCCTGGGTTCGAATCCCGGTCAATCGCTGAATTAACGCCAGGGGGGTTGACTCAGCCTGTCATCCTTCCGAGGTCGGCAAATTGAGCACCAGTTCACTGGTAATTCCCTGCTTGTCGTTAAAGGCGGCAAAAAGGGTTGGCGTCAGGAAGGGCATCCGGCCGTAAAACATTGCTTCAAAAAGGGGACCAAAAAACAACAACAACCACAGTTCCCGAAAAAGGCCAACCCCCGCTTGCGGGGAAAAATGGCCTCTAAACGGTGGTTTTATAGGAGGTGATGGGGAATTTTTGTCCAGTGCTAGAACTACAAAATTTGTTTCCTTCTAGTAAATGCTTGTGAATAATGCATTTGTTTGCTGTGCATTTATAGAAGCCAGGGATCCTAGTTTCTTTGTTGTGGGGCTGTGGGTGCTTTGCTTTTACCAAGAGGTCCCTGAGTGTCCGACCACGTCGAAATGATGTCAGTGGAGGTTGAGGAAATGTGGTGCTGAGTGTTTCTGATTGATGGAGGAGAGGAAGGGCCTTATTCAGAATACTTGGCAATTGGGATGAGGTAGCAGAGTAAGTGGTTACCAGTGGGACACGGTTAGTTGCAGGTTTGGGTTTGTAAGTCAGAAGGTCTGCTCTCGGTATGCGTTTTGTTCGGGTTATTGCTTCTTTCACAGAGTGAGGGTCATAGTTTCTTGCAATGAAGTGTGTTTCTAATTGGCAGAGAGAAGTTTCTTCTGCCATTTTTGTTGAGCAAATGCGTCTTACTCTGAGTGCTTGACTGTATGGTATGCTTGCAATAGTATGTTTAGGATGAGATGAAGAAGGGAGAAGGTAAGATTGAGTCTCTGTTGGTTTGGTGTATAGTTCTGTTTTGAGTCTGTTATTTTGAAGCGTGAGTGATGTGTCTAGAAAGTGAACTTCGGACTGTGAGCTGTCGAATGTGAACTTGATGGTCGGATGAATCAAATTTAATTCATTTTTGAATTGGGTGAGACTACGGGGGGATTATGCGCCTATTAGAACTGACACTCAAACTGAATAATTTTCAATTCAACGGACAACATTACATTCAAACTCAAGGTACCGCTATGGGTACCCCTGTTGCACCGTCATACGCGAACATCTTCATGGGAATGATAGAGGCCAAGATCAATGCACAACCTCATCACGGCATCTTGGAAAAATCCTGGGTACGTTATATGGGTACCTGGGTACACTAAAAATTTGAGAAACATATTACAAATAAATAATTTCTAAGTATTTTAAAATAGGGAGTTACTTTTCAATCACCCTGTATATATATATATATATATATATATATATATATATAACTGTGAGAAATAGTAGAAACCTCACATCGGTGGGTTTGTGAACCGTCACAACTGCTATTACTGGGCAGGAGAAGATCCTCGTGTTATTTCTGAAAAAACGCAATATCGGCCCAAGGTAACGGTGTGGTGTGGAATGACTTGGAAAGGATTGTAGGTCCCTTCATTCTTCGTGATACCATGAATGCCAAAAGGTACCTCACCATGCTGCAAGACGAAATCTGGCCAATTATCAGTGCTTCGGAGAATGTTGAAGATTTGATTTTCATGCAAGATGGCGCTCCTCCACATTTTGCTATTGTTGTTTGTGAATGGCTGAATGCCCACTTCCCTGGGAGATGGATGGGTCGTCGTGGTCCGTATGAGTGGCCAGCCAGGAGCCCTGACTTAACACCAGGTGACTTTTTTCTTTGGGGCTGGGTAAAAGAGCAAGTCTACTGTCCCAAACCAACGACTTTGGAAGAACTTGAAGGGCGAATACGAGAAGTTATGTCTTCCATCCCACAAGAGTTCCTGGTGAAATCAGTTGACGCGGTTCCCGGGCGGCTTGAGAAGCTGGTGGCGAATTCTGGTGCCCATATCGAATTTTAAATAAAACGTCATGCTATACGCTTTCTTCTTATATCCATTTCTTGTAAAAAGTATAGTTAAGAAATAAATTATAAGTATTTTAAAATAGGGAGTTACTTTTCAATCACCCTATATATATATACAGTATATATATATATATATATATATATATATATATATATATATATGTATGTATGTATCATTCTACCCACTCACTGACTGATTTAATGTTCGGTACCTTCTGGGTGACATAGGAAGCATAAATTTTGCATGCCGACGGACATCGAAGCTGATACTGGGAAAAAAATCACAGAACCGTCGGAAAGCGTCCATAAATGGTCCGTAACTCGGACACAAATTTGTAAAAAAAAAAACAAGAGAAAAATGACCACCGTGTGGTCACCACCTGCAACATGTAGAATCATGAGGATATCCGTTGCAATATGCGCTACCAAATTCGACCAGTCATTAAATTATACACATGCACTCGCGTCTTTTTGTCTTTCAGCTAAATTTATTCTGGTTTCTTCAAACAAATCGCGATTTTAGTCCGCGATGTTCTTACCTCATACCAATGCACGTCCGAGTGTATGCGCATGCGCTATTCAATAATTACACCTAATTTGTGTCGAGTTCTGTGAAACGAGATTGGTATGAAAACATTCATGTTGTCTTTGTTGCTAAATTTATTCTGGTTTCTTCAAACAAATCGCGATTTTAGTCCGCGATGTTCTTACCTCATACCAACGCACGTCCGAGTGTATGCGCATGCGCTATTCAAAAAGGCACCCCAACAAGAAGAACAACAACGCGGTCCTCTCATAGAGCTGCTCGTCGCAGCTGAAAAACGTAAACACGTCCGGACACCATGCAAAGGACACCATGTGATCTCTAGCGTCCTTTGGCAGACTGGACGCCCAGTGTAACATCCATCTGAGGGACGGCACACAAATTGATGAGACACCCTGCTGTGGAATGTCAGTTTATAGCCAGATCAGGATTTAAACCCAGACTAAGCTTAGAGGTGAGTGTGCATACCACTAAGGCCTAGGCCATCCTGCCAGTCTGGCAGGGGCACTGTTTGTGGGAATAGGATGCACCTGTGAACTCGTAAACAATATATCTGCATCGGAACACATGGGCCGCCATTGCGCTCCCACACCGTCACAGTCAGGTATCAGTTGTAGCATTCCTCAGGACTGTAAGTAGGCCCAAAGGGAGTGAGTCCCGCCACGACTCGGCTATCGTTTACGATAAACTTGTGAAGATGGCGGTGCCCAGTATAGCAATTTTACAACATTTAGACATGGTACACTTAACTTGGAATCGAAAATTTAATTTTGCAACTTGAATTCAGCGAGGTTACAAGATGAGGGGACATTTAACTGTTCGACCTTTCCGAGCAAGAATGCAATCTTTCTAAGCTACGATTTAAGGTTTAGGTGATTTTTGGCGATTCATTACTTGCCCTCCTTGTTCGTCATTTTACTCTGAAATCATCTCAACTCATTCCATGTTTTCCTCAAATGGCCTCTAACTCTCCTTCCATTCACATTCATACACCTCTTCACACAGCTGCCCTCCTCCATCCTTTCCATGTGTCCGAACCACCTCAACCTACCCCTACGCATAACCTCACTAATGCTCTCTATACCTAACCTATCCCCTCATTCCACATTTGGTTTCCTATCTCATTTCATTTTGTTCACACCTCCGTTCATTCTCATTTTTTATCACCCAGGTTTTACTGCCATACAACATTGTGCTTCGAAGGCAAGCTGCATAAAGTTTTCTCTTTAGCTGGAGAGAGATTCCCCTTGATGTCAACTTCCAATTCTTCCTCCAAGCACTTCTAATTCTTGCAATCACTGCTGCCTCTGCACCACCACCTGCAGCAATTATATGGAATTAGTTCCATCGACTGGAGAAGCGAAGAGTAAAAGAGTTGGTGTGCAGTCACTCTGCATTTTGGAAGTCTAACGAGGAGGTGGTTACTGGAAGACAGCGTACATCCTGGAGTCGCTTCTTTAAGCAAATTATTAATTTCTAATCAAGTTGGTGCAATTGAGCTCCAAATGAAACCAGAGAATTGGTGTCTGCTCCACCACACCGGTTGTCCAAACCTGCATTTATTAGAGCTCCGGTTTCTGCAAGTTGGAAACTGCCAATGGGAGGTGCAGAACAAAATTTATTAGAGACTGCAGCTTACTTATGATGATTTTGATTCCCGAAGTTGAGACATTGGTGAAGGTCTTCATTTCTTCGAATAAAAGTCCAAAATGTTCATTAATAATATTGTTGCGTTTCCGGCCCCTACAGACGCTCGTCTGCACTAGTCTGGACTGCTTGTTTTATTGATGTGTATGTGCTTCCGTGTCGAGTCGCCATCTTGACCAGGGGCTGTTCGTTGTCTGCATTCAACCTGATTGGATCTGAGCATCACTGTGGCATCTTCTTAACAAGTACTGACACTGGTGGTGGTACTGAAATTTGTTCCTTGTGGTTGTCCACATACATATATAGATTAGCCTAGAATGGATTGTCGCCACATACGGAGAATTCCTGGAACCACAGGAGAAGCTCCCAGACCGCATGCCTGGTCAGTCACCTCGGCCCCATCGCTGGCCCTTCATGATGCTGCCACAAACGGCTCGGGCACATCTCCTCCTAGTGGTCCTCCCAGCCATACCTCTTTCAGATGACTAGGACTAGGAGGAATCACCTGAGCCGCTTCCCCTCCATCCCACTCCCTCCCAGAGAGACTTAACCCCCACCGTGGTCTAGTCACTGGTGACTCCACGAGACTATGTCTATGGGGAATAACTAGGGATGTAGAATGGCTTGAGATGCTGACATACCACCAACCTGAAGCCCAGATGGAAAAGTTGGATTGAACAGTTTCAGGAAGATTGTTCCATAAACAGGACAAAAGAGGATCAACAGAGTTGAGGTGGGAGGTAAGCCTGGATTTTGTGAGTTTAACCAAGAGAGTTTGCCATGCATACAGTGCATTCAGAAAGTATTCAGACCCCTTCACTTTTTTCACATTTTGTTATGTTGCAGCCTTATGCTGAAATCGTTTAAATTCGTTTTTTCCCTCATCAATCTACACTCAATACCCCCATAATGACAGAGAAAACAGGATTTTAGAAAGTTTTGCAGATTTATTAAAAAGAAAAAACTGAAATATCACATTTACATAAGTATTCAGACCCTTTGCTGTGACACTTGAAATTTAGCTCAGGTGCCTCCCATTTCTCTTGATCATCTTTGAGATGTTTCCACACCTTGAATGGAGTCCACCTGTGGTAAATTCAATTGATTGGACATGATTTGGAAAGGCACACACCTGTCAAAAAAGGTCTCACAGCTGACAATGCATATCAGAGCAAAAACCAAGCCATGAGGTCGAAGGAACTGCCTGCAGAGCTCAGAGACAGGATTGTGTCGAGGCACAGATCTGGGGAAGCCAACAAAAAAAATTCTGCTCCATTGAAGGTTCCCAAGAGCATAGTGGCCTCCATAATTCTTAAATGGAAGAAGTTTGGAACAACCAGGACTCTTCCTAGAGCTGGCCGCCCGGCCAAACTGAGCAATCGGGGGAGAAGGGCCTTGGTAAGAGAGGTGACCAAGAACCCGATGGTCATTTTGGCTGAGCTCCAGAGATCCTGTGTGGAGATGGGAGAAACTTCCCGAAGGACAACCATCACTGCAACACTCCACCGATCTGGGCTATATGGTAGAGTGGCCAGACAGAAGCCAAACAGTTCAATCTTGGTTTCATCAGACCACAGAATTTTGTTTCTCACAGTCTGAGAGTCCTTTAGGTGCCTTTTTGCAAACTCCAAGCGGGCTTTAATGTGTCTTTCACTGAGGAGAGGCTTCCGTCTGGCCACTCTGCCAGGAAGCCCAGATCAGTGGAGTGTTTCAGTGATGGTTGTCCTTCTGGAAGTTTCTCCCATCTCCACACAGGATCTCTGGAGCTCAGCCAGAATGGCCATCGGGTTCTTGGTCACCTCTCTTACCAAGGCCCTTCTCCCCCGATTGCTCAGTTTGGCCGGGCGGCCAGCTCTAGGAAGAGTCCTGGTTGTTCCAAACTTCTTCCATTTAAGAATTATGGAGGATACTGTGCTCTTGGGAACCTTCAATAGAGCAGAAATTTTTTTGTTGGCTTCCCCAGATCTGTGCCTCGACACAATCTTGTCTCTGAGCTCTGCAGGCAGTTCCTTCGACCTCATGGCTTGGTTTTTGCTCTGATATGCATTGTCAGCTGTGAGACCTTACATAGATAGACAGGTGTGTGCCTTTCCAAATCATGTCCAGTCAATTGAATTTACCACAGGTGGACTCCAATCAAGGTGTAGAACCATCTCAAAGATGAACAAGAGAAATGGGAGGCACCTGAGCTAAATTTCAAGTGTCGTGGCAAAGGGTATGAATACTTATGTCAATGTGATATTTCAGTGTTTTCTTTTTAATAAATCTGCAAAACTTTCTAAAATCCTGTTTTCTCTTTGTCATTATGGGGTATTGAGTGGAGATTGATGAGGGAAAAAATGAATTTAAACGATTTCAGCATAAGGCTGCAACATAACAAAATGTGAAAAAAGTGAAGGGGTCTGAATACTTTCTGAATGCACTGCATATCCTGGACTTGGTTGGAAGGGTCATGGGGCTGAGAGTACAACACAACAACCACAGGCATTTTACGGCCATTTTCCCTGCAAGAGCGGGGGTTAGCCTTGCGGTCCCCATGACAATCTTCTCCATTTTGCCCTATTTTCTGCATCTCCCCTTGTTAACCCCCTTGCCCGCATTTCTTCTTCGACCATCTTTAGTCAAGTCTTTCTTGGTCTTCCCCGTCCTCTACTTCCTTCTACATTCATTTCCCTCGCTCTTCTCAGTCACTTTCATCCTTCCTCAACACATGACCAAACCATCTCAAACTGTTTCTCTTCACAGCATCCATCACAGGCTCTATTCCCATCATCTTTCGCAATTCATCATTTGTCTTCCTCTCTCTCAACGATACTCCACACATCCACCAAACCATTCGCATTTCCACCCTTTCCAGCCTCCGTTGCTGCTCTACGTTCATTACCCATGTCTCGCTCCCATAAATCGTAACACTTCTCACACATGCAGCATACACCTTTCCCTTCAGCTTCAACGATACTCCCCTCCTCGTCAGCACGCCACTCAGTTCCCGAAACTTCTTCCATGCACATCTCACTCTAGCAACTGGTGCCGAGTCTGATCCACCTTCTCCATTCAGCATGTCTCCTAGGTAACAAAATGTTTTCACACTTTCCAGCTTCACGCCGTCTCCAAGATCCAACTCAACATTTCCTCCATCTGCAGCTCCCTCTGTGCAGAACTTACACTTGAATGTAGCTGCAATACTGGTTAATGACCCTCTCAAACCACTACATTTTTGATGAACCCACTCAGCGCACATTGTACATTGAATGGAATTCACTCCGACACCCTTCCTGCACACAGCACACAGCCACTTCCCAGTTCTTTCCCCCTCACCACATGCTTTACCACTTGCCATCACCTTCGTTTTTCCGATATTCACCTTCAGACCTTTTGTCTCCATACATTCCTTCCACTTGTTCATCTTCTCCTTCAGTCCATCCATACTTTCTGCAATCAACACCAGATCATCTGCATACAACAACTCCCACGGTAAACCCTCCTTTACGTTCTGAGCCAGCACCCTCCATCACAGCTACAAATAGTAGTGGCCTTAGTACCGACCCCTGATGCACTCCCACCTTCACCTCAAACTCACCACTGTTCCCGTCCTTCATCCTTACAGCTGTGCACGCTCTTTTGTACATTGCCATCACTACTCTGATCAACCATTCCTCCACTCCTAACTTCCTCAATGCCCATGTCACTACTTCACGTGGAACCCTATTGAATGCTTTCTCCAGATCAACAAACCCAAGAAACAACTTCTTCCTCTTTTCCATGTACTTCTCCTGCAACTGCCTCAATAAAAAGCGCGTCTGTCGTTCCTCTTCCTGGCATAAATCCAAACTGCATTTCGTCAATCTTCACTTTCTTCCTTATCCTCCTCTCCAACACCCTTTCCAATACCTTCATTCCATGCTCCAATAACTTTATCGCTCGATACGAGCCACAGTCCAGAGGGTCGCCTTTCCCCTGTATAGAGGGACGAGGGTACTCAGTTTCCAATCCACTGGAATGTGGCCTTCTTTCACCACCAGATTGCAGATCTCTGTCATTCTCTTCACACCCCAATTTCCCGCTGCCTTCAACATATCTCCCGCAACTCCCGTCGGCCCTCCCGCTTTTCTACTCTTCATTGCTTTTTTCGCTTCCTCAACTTCCTTCTCAGTTATCTTCTCTGCCGGTCCTAAAACTGGGTTACTCTCTGTGTTGCCATCCCATTCATTCTCTGTATTCAACAGCATTTCCATATATCTTTTCCATCTTCCTTTAATTCCATCTGGGTCCACAACGATTTGTCCCACTTCATCCTTCAAGCAACTCACCCCCATCACATCACACCTCTCTTTCGCTATCTGCTTTGCAATCCTGAATACCGCTCTCTGACCCTCTTCCGAATCCAAGCGTTCTCCGAACATTTTCCTACAAGACTCCTGCACCTTTGCTACCTCTTTCTTTGCAGCCTTCTTGGCTGCCTTAAAGCTTTCATGCTCTGCTTTTTATGCTCCCGTACCCTTCGCCTTCTGCCACTCCTTGAACTTCTTCCTCTTCTCGTCAATCCTCTTTCCAACTTCATCATCCCACCACCATGTTTCCGATTGCCTCGGTGGTCCTTTTGTCCATCCACATACATACCTCACCAACGGCTCCCAACAGACTATCTTTCGTTGACATCCAACCACGTTCAAGCTCAACCACATCATCCCCTACCCTACTCAGCCTCTCTTTTAATGCCTCCCTTACTGTCACCTCTTTCAACCTCCACACCTTCATTCTTGGTTGGTACTTCACCCGCCGAGCTCTCTTCGCACCTTTCACCCTTATGTCGCAGACAACCAAGTGGTGCTTTGAAACAGCCTCCTCCCCCGGGATCACCTTTGTGTCCCGGAGGTGCCCCCTATCTCACCTACGCACCATCAGGTAGTCAACGGTTGTCGTCGACCCACCTGACGTGTATGTAACAAGCTTATTATCCCCTTTCTGGAACTGAGTATTACAAATCAACAAATCAGCTCCATCAGCAAACTCCAAAATCCTTTCACCTTCTCCATTTCTCACACCATATCCGTAACCCCCATGAACTCCCTCAAAACCGTCCATACTCCTTCCCACATGTCCATTTAGGCCTCCTCCTACCACAACAACTTCTTCATCTTTCATGTTTTCCATCAGCTTCTCGATCGCACACCAGAACTTGTCTTTCTCTTCATCGCTCCGACCAACCTGCGGAGCATATCCCGAGATGACGTTCACCAAGAGCTTTCCAATCATCATTTTCACCATCATCAACCTATCACTCACTCTAGTCACACTCATCACAGTGTCTGCAAACTCCTCAGAAAACAGGACACCAACACCATTCACGCCCTCCGGGCACCCTTGACACACAAACTTGTGTTTCTGTCCCTGCCTACCCTTCACCATTCTCACACCACTTCCCTTCCATCTCGTCTCCTGCACACAACATATGTTCACTCTTCTTCTGACCAATACTTCCACCACTTCGCCTGATCTCCCTGTCATTGTCCCGACATTCCATGTCCCAAACCTCAGAAACCGATCTCCACGTCGGGCATCAGGCGTTTCGTCATCATAAATGGAGTGATTTCCACCTTTGCTTCGATCGGGTTCCCCACCTTGAGTTTTGACGAGAGGGAGTGGGGTCCCCCTTGGGGTATTTCGGGCTGTACCCTGCCCATATGTAGTTGTAATTGTCATGGTTCTCTTTTTGAGGCAATGTTTTAATGGCCGGATGCCCTTCCTGACGCCAACCCTTTTAGTCGCCTCTTACGACACGCAGGGATATGGTGTACCTATTCTAAACCGGGGTACACACTGGGTGGCTGAGAGAGTAGAGGGAGCAAAATGTGTGCACTGTATATCCTGGACTTGGTAGGAAGGGTCATGGGGCTGAGAGAGTCGAGGGAGCAAAATGTGATAAGATGCAGTAAAGAAGGAGAAGCCACCAACCTGTCTGCGATTTGACAGCAATAGGCCTTATAGTTCAGCCTCATTACAGAAGATTCCAATGATGGTGGCGGTGGTTTACGTACAGCCTAGGGCTGCTTGGCTGCATAATTTCCTGGGGGTGCGGCTGTGCCGCTGATGCAATGCCCCTTACCAGCTAGCTGGTATTCATTTTGCCAACCTCAGAAGAATGACAGGCTCGGTCAACCCACCTAGAGTTGATTCTACTCCAACTCAAGGCCCCAAGATCTCAAGCCAGCCACCTTAACCATTAAGCCAACACCAGGCTTCCAACAATGTTGAGACCTTTAGATGCAACAAAATCCTGGAGAGAGATGTGATGCTGGAGCCCCAACCCATAGGGGAAGGCAGTACTACATTGAGCTACCTTGAATCTTGTGGACTGAGCACTGATTTTCCAAGGAGGAAATTGGATCTATGGAGGACGCCTCATCTGTGGCTAGCTTTTGTCGGCTAAAGTAGACTTTTGTGAAGTTATTCCCAAGGAATAATCAATCAATCAGATGCTGTGGATGATTAGCAATCATGGCCCTCGCTAGAGGAGAGGATATTGCATTTGGGTTTGTTTGTATCTATCTGTTTGTTTGTCCACCCAAAAAGTATTGGTTCACGAGTTATCAAACAGTGACCACTATATTCGTCATGGGTGTGTGTGTGTGTGTGTGTGTGTGTGTGTGTGTGTGTGTGTGTGTGTGTGTGTGTGTGTGTGTGTGTGTGTGTGTGTGTGTGTGTGTGTGTGTGTGTGTGTGTGTGTGTGTGTGTGTGTGTGTGTGTGTGTGTGTGTGTGTGTGTGTGTGTGTGTGTGTGTGTGTGTGTGTGTGTCTGTCTGTCTGTCCGCAGCATAACTTCCCGATGATATCATCTGATCTTGATGAAACTTGGGTGGGAGGTTGATATCATGATCTAGTTGTGTCCTGCCTAGAGTGGGCGTATTGCGCCCATTGTGGGCGGAGCCACGCCCGAAAAAGATGTCTTTTTAGGGGGTAATCAATTTCAAGCTACATCTTCTCCGAGGGGGTTGGTGGAATCTGACAGGGGTTTCCGTGTTTGGTTAGGTCAATGTCATGTGTCTAGCCCCACGGAGCTCGATTTTTCATTTTCGCCCCAAGGTCAAGGTCAGAAGGTCACGAAATTTAGAAAAGTCGATTTTTGATGGTTTTATTACATTGTTCGCTTCCTGATAGGGTGAAATGTCATACATGATCTTATATTATCACATACATCATGAAATACAAGTTTTCCAACAAATTTCAGAATCTTTGACCTTTGAAGGTCACAAAGGTCAAATTTTCAAAGTTGTCGGAATCGAACCGAATTTTCAGTATTGTGTAGCTAATTAACATCATGACTGATTATACATTATTTTCTATCTCATTTCAAGGGCAGTAACCTTCGTTTTGACATTTCCAGGCCAGCACCACACAATTACGTACAGCTGGCTCTTGAATGCCTGCGCACGCAGGACATTGGTGCCCTTTGTAAATAGGCATGTACACCGCATGTCGGGGGCCAACACCTGCCACGTGGGCCCCCTACCCCCCAGTCCGGGCCTGTTTCGGTTACAGTCCGTCCTTTGTCATTAAATACCGCTCGCTCGTGGACCATCGTCGTCTCCTGACTTGTGTGTATTAATTGTATTAGACCCTTAATAACACTAAGACCCTTTATGACCACTAAGACCCTTTCAAACCTTTACAACCATGAGATCCATACCACGAAGACCTTAAGGCCATGAAGACCCACCCTTTAAAACTATTAGGATGCCTAAGATCCCTACAACACACATAAAACACTTTAGAGCCTTAAGACCCTTTGAGACCATTCAGACGCTTTATCAGCCTAAGACCATTTCAGACCCCGAAAACCACATCAGACTCAAGATTATTTAAGACCCATTAGAACCATAACACCCTTTAAGACCCTTAATAACTCTAAAAGCTGCTAAGACCCAAAATACCCTGAAGACCCTTAAAGGCCATGAAGACCCCAAGGACCCAAAATATCAGGAAGACCCAAAACGACCCGAAGACCTAAAAATACCATGAAGACCTTGAGGACTCGAAGGACAAAACCACACACGTCCTGGTGAGGGTCTGCAATCTCTGATTGCTCTTTCTTGTTACCTCGGCCACCAAAGGTGGATGGAGGTTATGTTTTCACCCGTCTGTCCGTTTGTGAACAAAATATCTCAAAGTTGTGGACGGATTCAGACGAAATTTGGCAGAGAGGTGGCGTCTGTGACGACGAAATGATTAGATTTTGGTGAAGATCCGGATTCGAAGATACGTCCTTGTCACACACACAACCTCCACCAAGTTTCGTCCTAAATCCGTCCATAACCTTTCGAGCTATCTTGTTCACAGACAAACAGCGGTAAAAACATAACCTCCATGTACCTTCGGTGGCGGAAGTAATGAAAGTATCCGAAAAATCAAAACTATGGAAAATCAATTGATGACATTTATTCCAACAACTGTATCATAATCTTTGCTCCAAAATCAATGGAGTCGTGGCATTTTAGAAACTTGACAATTGATACTCATATGACGCGTCAAAGTCGACCTGATTTATTCATCATCTCGAGCACACCCAGACCTCAACATTTGATCGTCTCGCGGAGGAATGGATCAGCACGAAGGGGCGGGCACTAAAGCGTCACGTGGTTAAATTCCGACAATGAGCATCTTTGCTGTGACGTCGCTGGTGTCGGTGCTGGGTGGGTGCTGGTCGATCCTCGGCTATTTTAATCTTCCCAATTGTTGCTCTCAATGGCGTTTCAGCCGCTGCACGGGTATGTAGGAAACTGTATTCCGTGAACGTGAATTTGAACGTGAACGTGTTATTAAAGCGGGAAAGGCGGGGGTTTGAATGGAACGTGCATGGGTGTGGAGCGAGGTTGGGTTTGGGTGGTTAATGATAATGCAATGGTGTTTACATACCATCACATGTCCTCAAATGACCCCTTTCCTCCTAATGACCCCTTTCCTCCGAATAACCGCATTCCCCCTAAATTCCCTAATGACCCCATTCCCCCTAATGACCCCATTCCCCCTAATGACCCCATTCCCCCTAATGACCCCATTCCCCCTAATGACCCCATTCCCCCTAATGACCCCATTCCCCCTAATGACCCCATTCCCCCTAATGACCCCATTCCCCCTAATGACCCCATTCCCCCTAATCGCCCCATTCCCCCTAATCGCCCCATTCCCCCTAATGGCCCCATTCCCCCTAATGGCCGCATTCCCCCTAATGGCCGCATTCCCCCTAATGGCCGCATTCCCCCTAATGGCCGCATTCCCCCTAATGGCCCCATTCCCCCTAATGACCCTATTCTCCATAATGACCCCATGACCCCATTACCCCGAATGACCGCATTCCCCCAAATGCCCCCTCTCCTCCAAACCACCCACCCCCGCCCCATCCAAACGACTCAATTCCCCCAAATGTCCGCATTCCTCCAATTCACCCCATTCCCCCAACCGACCCCATTCTTCCTAATGCCCGCATTCCCCCAAATGACCCCATTCCACCAAATGCCTCCTCTTCTTAAAATTACCCCATTTCCCCCAACCTCCCCGCCCCCCATCCAAACGACCCCATTCTCCCAAACGACCCCATTCCCCCAAATGTCCGCATTCCCTCAATTGACTGCATTCCTCCAAATGTCCGCATTCCTCCAACCGACCCCAGTCCCCCAACTGACCCCAGTCCCCCAACTGACCCCAGTCCCCCAACTGACCCCAGTCCCCCAACTGACCCCAGTCCCCCAACTGACCCCAGTCCCCCAACTGACCCCAGTCCCCCAACTGACCCCAGTCCCCCAACTGACCCCAGTCCCCCAACAGACCCCAGTCCCCCAACAGACCCCAGTCCCCCAACAGACCCCAGTCCCCCAACAGACCCCAGTCCCCCAACAGACCCCAGTCCCCCAACAGACCCCAGTCCCCCAACAGACCCCAGTCCCCCAACAGACCCCAGTCCCCCAACAGACCCCAGTCCCCCAACAGACCCCAGTCCCCCAACAGACCCCAGTCCCCCAACAGACCCCAGTCCCCCAACAGACCCCATTCCCCCTAATGGCCGCATTCCCCCTAATGGCCGCATTCCCCCTAATGGCCGCATTCCCCCTAATGGCCCCATTCCCCCTAATGACCCCATTCCCCCTAATGACCCCATTCTCCCTAATGACCCCATTACCCCGAATGACCGCATTCCCCCAAATGCCCCCTCTCCTCCAAACCACCCACCCCCGCCCCATCCAAACGACTCAATTCCCCCAAATGTCCGCATTCCTCCAATTCACCCCATTCCCCCAACCGACCCCATTCCTCTTAATGCCCGCATTCCCCCAAATGACCCCATTCCACCAAATGCCTCCTCTTCTTAAAATTACCCCATTTCCCCCAACCTCCCCGCCCCCCATCCAAACGACCCCATTCTCCCAAACGACCCCATTCCCCCAAATGTCCGCATTCCCTCAATTGACTGCATTCCTCCAAATGTCCGCATTCCTCCAACCGACCCCAGTCCCCCAACCGACCCCAGTCCCCCAACTGACCCCAGTCCCCCAACTGACCCCAGTCCCCCAACTGACCCCAGTCCCCCCAACAGACCCCAGTCCCCCAACAGACCCCAGTCCCCCAACAGACCCCAGTCCCCCAACAGACCCCAGTCCCCCAACAGACCCCAGTCCCCCAACAGACCCCAGTTCCCCAACCGACCCCAGTCCCCAAACCGGCCCCAGTCCCCCAACCGGCCCCATTCCCCCAAATGACCCCAACTTCCAAATTACCTCATCCACCAAATCGACCCCATTTTCAAGCACTCCTTTTTCCAGGTTATTGTGGTCCTCCCCTCTCCTTCACCCATTTTATTTTGTTCGTTGTCGGTTGCTTTGTTCCCTTTCTATTTCATCCCCACCTTTCCCTTCCCCTTCTTCACGTGCTTCATTCAGCTATTGTGCAGCTTGTTCACCCCCACGTGTCCATCTCCCCTTCCCTTGATCCCACTTCTACCCTGGTGTTGGTTTTTCCCCCTTTCCTTTCCATTTTGCTCCCTTCCCTTCTGCTCTCGTTCTTCCACGAGCCTCGATCACGGACAGAAGACAACAATATTGTTTCATATTCCTTACACAACATGAGCACGTGACAATGACGCCCCTCCCACAAAGTGGAATGTTGATTCATTCATGGATGTCGAGGAGATCAGGACCTGATGGAGATGTTTAAGCTAATGAAAGGTACAGAACGAACGAGTGCAGAATGGAGAGTGATAGGACTAGGGGGGCCACAGCTGCAAAGTTATGACATCATTGAGGCATATAGTTAAAGATAGTAGATTGGCAAATGATTGGCAGATATGTACTTTTATAACAGAAATAAATGTACAGTGCAGGAGATGTAATGGGTTAATAATAATGAAAATACAAAATATGGATTATATAAAGCGAGGGGCAGTCTTGGATGCTCTCCCTGTTTGGGAAGCTCTCCTTGGCTGGTGGATGGTTTTAAACTGGAATTAGATCCTGACCTAGAAGCACTGGGGATAGAGGGGTACACGAATATTGGCAAGATAGCCCAGGCTTGATACGGGCCGAATGGCAGCCTGTGTTGAAATTCCTTCTGAAACTTGCTCCTTTGTCCACATGCAGTGTTTTGTTTATGGGAATGTAGCTTTACGCCTGCTGTTTGTACATTTTGATCAGTGGTTGCCAGATTTATACTTTTGTAGAATTTACAAGAAAATTAGAGTGGACGAGACAATGGACTAGTGCATATATGGTATCGGTGTAGGGAATGTGAAATGGGGTTCAGATCGAATGGAGTACAGAACGTCATAAAGTTTCTCCTTGGCTTCAACATAATGTTAAACTTTTGTACACCGCTCCTTTCCTATGCCAACTCCAGGGCCCGCATGACGTCATCGCCGGGCACCGAAGGGGGCCCGGCGATGATGCGCGCTGAAAGGGAGTACGTACTCAGTTTTCACTCCAGTTTCTTGTTTGTTTGTTTGTCCGGGCGATATCTCAGCCATCCTTTGAGCTAGGAAGCTGAAATTTGGGCAGAATAGTGAGCACGTGCTTTGGTAAAAACTGTATTTTTGTTTTTTTGATTAATCAATTAATTACTTAATTATTATCGATTAATGAAGTTCATATTTATTTCCTTTCTCATCTCGGCAATATCTCGGGCACCTTTTGAGTTAGGAAGCTGATATTTGGACACGATAATGACCACATGATTTGGTTGTAAAGGGTATTTTTGATTAATTGATTCATCAATTAATTGATTAATTATTTAATTATACAATTAATGACTTAATTGGGGTTTTTTTGGTTTTTTAGTTACAGATTACAATGAAAGGGTGGTGGTTTAGATATTTTATTAGCCAATTGATTAATAGTTTAATTATTTTATGATTAATATTGTTGCGGATCTCTGACGTCGGCCTCCCCCTTATCAAGAGGGGGTTAATCCCCTTGTCCTTTTACTGGCCGACGTGATCCTGGGGGGCTATAACGTCCTTCCCGGGCAGCGTTAAATAGGGTTGTTGGTCGAATTTAGTCCTATTACCTAAGTACTAACGCTGACCGGAAACGAGGAAATAACTCCCGCCCGAACCACGGCGTTAGTGTGACATGCCGAGCGAAGCGAGCCGCGATTCGGGCCGTTAGCAGGTACTAAACCCGATTCTAAGCGGTTCCTAATCGTGCCATGCTTACCCAATGGAGAAATGACTAGGACGATCGAATTAGGAAGAAACCAGGAAGAACAAGGAATTTATTAACACTTTGTACACTAATAAGAAGAGGAGAATGTACAAAGAAGAGGAAGAATCAGATACACAAGGCAGCCTTAATATCAGTCTTAACTTATTCCCTGGACACGGGCCCGTTCACTCTCAGACTCACTCTCAGAGTCACTCACACGGGGTTTGAAGATGGTCGGGTTGAGGGTCCAAGGGTCCACAGCTCGTTCGGTCCCCGACTCGTACTGTGCGGAAGGTTAGGATATGGCAGGCAGCTCTCCGCAGGGCGTAAACGCGATACGGACAATTGTATAGCGGGGGATAGGTAAGCTGGCGATCAGACGGCGTACGTAATATGTGTCCCGGCGCCTTTACACACCTCCCGGTATTACTATGATCGATCCAAGCATCCATTCCCCAATGTCCTTCTGCACGCTGCAGTCCTCGGCAATGCCTGCCGCGCGCTCGCCCTTTGTAAAGCTGGTTGCCACAGCGCGTCTCTCCCTCTCGTAACTACTTCACAATGATCACAGTTGCATCCGTTCTCACAACTCAGGTACAATGTTCAACGAGCGCTTCTCCCCTCATAACTCTATACTCAAACCAGGCGCCTCTCCCATCATAACTGAGGTGGGGGCCTCACGCAAGGGGTTATATTACCACACCCAGCGAACCCTCTCGAATGTCCAGCCACACCCTGTCGGGCGATGTCACCTCAGCCCTGATTGGCTCGGTGAGGGCTTACCCGGCTCCGCCTTGATGCCTGCTTGACGTGGCCGCACCTCCACCCTTGCGCTCCGCCCCCTTTTCGGGCCTTACCTCGTGGCCTTTGGGCTGGTTTGAGCGGAAGCCCAACGAGGTCGCGACGGCTGCTGGCAACCTAAAGGGCGAGGGCGATGTAAAGACTGGCTAGCGCCTAATGGCGTCGATGGAAGGGAGGCTGCAAAAATGAACGAACGGGGCCTACTCTTATTTGTTCTACACAACGCAGATGCAACTATTGGGAATGGCCTTATCCTAACCACATACTAAGAAATAACTACCGTCCTAAGGTGACCTACGTGTTGCATGTGGCCTATCTATGGGGTGCAACCTTTAACCTTTAATGATGTTACCTGTGTGGGTTCTCAAAACCGCAACAATATTTACTTATTTTCATTATTAATCATTTATTTATTTCCTTTCTCATCTGGGCAATATCTCAGGCACCATTTGAGCTAGGAAGCTGATATTTGGACACGACAGTGACCAAGTGATGTGGCTATAAAGGATATTTTTGATTAATCAATTAATTATTTATTGATTAATCGATTAATTATTTAAAATTTTTGATTAATGAATTATTTAATTAATTTTCAAAAAGTTAAAGCTTCAGATGAAACACTGGTGGTTGAGGTATGCTGTATACACAATTAGCCAATTGATTAAGAAATTATTTTACGATTATTATTTATTGATTTTAATTATGCAATTAATCAATCAATTATTGTACACCTCTCCCTTCCAATACCGTCTCTATGTGCTGCATTTGCATGGTGGTATCGCCAGGCGCTGAAGGTGCATCCTCCGCTGAAGGAGAATGTTATTTATTTATTTGGCATGGGGGCGGTGTACGAGGTGGGAGGTATCTGTACTTGTATCTGTACTTGTTCTCTCTTCTTCTCTCTTCTTTTCTTTTCTTTTTATTACGATTTTAATCTTCCTACAGATCAGATGGAACTCCTGCCTATGGTGCTACAGTTTATAACGCCTCCCCAGGTAACATTTGATTTCTGAAATCAATTTGAGCCGATAACTGGTTTTATTTATTGATTTATTTTGTGTTGTGGCGGAGAAGTGCGATGTGATGAAATCGGAGCATTTCAATATTTTGACTCGTTTATTGTGCAATGAGTCGTGTCCTCCAGCAAGGCCTTTTGATAAAGTGGTCAGAAGAATTGGAGTGGAGAGTGGGGTAGGTGTGGTCAGGGGATGGGCAAGATACCTCATCAGAATCTACTTCCAAGAAGGAACTTGAGGATACTGAAACAAAATATTGCACGGGTTATTCATTTTTGTTCCCCGTCGCACCGCGGACCGAAAGGGGGACTTTGGTTTTCCCGTGCGTGCGTGTGTGCGTGAATGCGTTGAACCTTGTGAGCGGAATATCTTGAAAAATAAATGAACTACTAACTTCTAATCCGGTGTGTGGGTGTATCTAGACATAAGGAAGAACGCTATTGAAAATTTGGTCGCCACGTCAAAATCCAAGATGGCCGCCACCATATATGTCAACCTTGTGAGCGGAATATCTTGAAAAATATACGAACTACTAACTTCTAATCTGGTGTGTGGGTGTGTCTCCAACCCACTCGCAAATATTATCGACTCTTCCATGTTTCCTGCGTCTTCCACTTTGTCAACTCACATCACTTCACCGACGGGGGACCTAGGCGTAATGCTTGTTTTCATTATGTTTTGTATGAAATGGAGGTTGATCGAAGAGCATAGGGCCAAAACTGATATATAGCACGATATTTCAAAATGTTGTGGACGGATTCGGACGAAGCTTGGTCGACATGTTGAGTGTGTCACAAGGATGAATTGATTTGTTTTTGGTGAGGATCCAGATCCGGCCCATCAGTGGGCTAGAAATCATAAAATGTTCGGTCTTGCGGAGGTATGCGCTCTATAGAGTGCCGCCATTCTAGTTCCCTCTGTGATAGGCATACTTAATTGTTCGCCATTGGCCTTTCTGGACTCCTGCACTTATTTAGAGGAACATGGTGCTACACGGGTGTGACGCCTGCACTACTTCTTGTAAAATGGCGCCACAAGGGTAGGGGGGTGGGGGTGGGTGACTTTTTGGTGGAGTACCCTCATTACGAAGGCTTTGACAGCCACACTGCCACACTGACACAGCAGCAGCGAAGAGGTTTGAACTGAGTGTTAGCTGCTGTCCACGGCCCTGCTCTTTCTACAAGCGACTCTGTCTCTCTGTCTCTCTGTCTTTCTGTCTCTCTGTCTTGTCTCTCTGTCTCTCTGTCTCTCTGTCTCTCTGTCTCTCTATGTGTATATGTGTGTGTATATATATGTATATATATATATGTATATATATATATGTATTGTTACAGACGTGGCTTGGATGTTATTTACCGAGCGGTTTTATGGTATGACCACGTCTGCACAAGTTACCCGATTGTGCCCGAACGTTGACTAGTCGCGCTATGCTAGACCAATGAAGGAAAAAGAAGACACACGGCTGGAATTAATACGACACGACACCAGGGATACGGTTCTCAAAGGTTGTTATTACAATAATGCGGAAGGTTTAGATTACAGGGACAAGAGGGAAACATAGGAAGGTGGGCACTTAAACACACTTATATTAACCCCAACGGACGACAGATAAACGGGACAAGGCTCACTCACACGGGGTTTGATGGCAAAGAAAGCGGGTAGCGATCGCTCCAGGTGCACCTGGGCTCAGGGCAGGATCACGTACGGTCCAGTTTAAGAGATGCGGTGGAGGTATTGCAGCGCTCGAGGGGTGGCGACTTCTCTCTCCAGGCTGGGGGCGCATCTGACGTCACATCCGGCGCGGGGCCGCGTATATCCGGCGGGGAGTGACACGCCCTCGGCTCGTTAGCTCCGCCTCGTGGAATCGGCACGTTGCTTCTCATTGGGTGCGTGGGGGGGTTACTGGCTCCGCCCCTGACGAGGAGCTGACAGCCAGCCCCTTCGGGGTAACGCCGTGGAGCGTATGGTCATGGCGGGTAACCGAGCCGGTGTGAGGACGCACACTCCCCGCCCCTCTGTTGTTGTAGTCGTAGTTGTAGTTGTAATTGTTGTTGTAGTTGTTGTTATTGTTGTTGTTTGGGGAAGAAGATGGGAGGAGGTATGGGAAAGGTCCTAAACTCACTACTGATGCCATATAATCACATTCTGGTGCAACGAAGAGTCATAATTAATGGAAACGAGGCCTTACCTGACATAGATTAAGAATAACTAGGAAGATGTCCGAAAGTTGGCTACGTGTGGTGCGGTGGACCTGGGCACGACATTTAATGGGGGAATAAGGGGAAGGTCGGCTCTACTGATTGTTATTTACATGCAATGGGACTAGGGAATGGGGGATTGGGGAAAGTTGGGGAGTATTGGAGAAAATAGGGGAATATTTACAAGCGGATATGGAGGCCAAATTCCATATTCGCAACATTGCACCCTTCTCTACCCTCGGGGCGTCCCGACCCGATAAATTTTTACCTACTTTAGTGTGGCACGCAATGTAGTTCCCTCTACTATTAACTCTACCCTGAGTGCGACAGTTTTACAGATATTCACAAATGAGTAAATATGTCCCCCTGCGACGTTGCACCCTTCTCCTCACAGAAACACACCCACAGGATAACCGAATCCGGAAAGAATTCTCAAACTAAACATACAGCCGGTAGGGAGCATTATTTACAAGACTACGCTGCTATTTACACTACGATCCAGGACCTGTTTTTGGAGGAACACATGCAGATGTTATGCATAGAGAGAGCGCGCTTGCCAACATCGATACACCAACCCACGAGTGCTCTGTGGCCGACGGCCTTTAATAACGTGCAGAGCACCCTTTCCCAGCATCAAAAGCACCACCCCACCACCAATCGGTGCAGTCACCATTGTTCAATGATTAAAAATAAATGCGACAACCCCTAACCCTGCAGGTGTCTCTTGCTCTTCGTGTGGCCTTCAGTGGTGTTAATTAACAGTGGTTCACCTTTATGGCATAGGTGCCACGTTGACCCATAGGTCCATCCCCTGGTGGTGCTTGGCCGCAAACGAACTGCGGTCCATTGTGGGTGGCCACAAACATTGCGGTCCATATGGTGTATCGATCCCGGCAGCAAACAGCGAAAGTGCAGGCCCACAACTGCGCAGCCAGCACCTCTCTCTCCTCTCTCTCTACCCCAAAGCCAGATCCTCGGAGGTGGGAGACAAAAGAAGCAGACAAGTGAGTAAGGTGGTAAGGGCACAAAAGTGCACGCAATGTAAGGTGATGCACACTGGGGGCACATGGGAACCAGGTGAGACAGGTACGTTCCTATCGTACGCCCCCCCCCCCACCAGGTAACCTACATGGCCCCTCCCTTACCCCTTACTGCATCCACAAAACACAACACTACCCATAAACATCTACTTTACAAATCGACAAACATCCCTACTGTCTTCCCCGTTCCTCCCATAAACCAAATTCGTCTTCTCTCCCTCCTAACCAATCAAATTTGCCATTTTCAACTCTCATCAAAATTTGCCATCTCCAACTGCACATCAAAATTTGCCATCACCAATTCATCATCAGTCCCTCCTAAGGAGGGAGAGATGGAATCACCCCAATGTCTCATCCACGTCGTGATGCGTCTCACAAATCCACAGCAATCTCATTTCCTGCACACAGAACAAAGAAAACACAGGTGTGGAGTCATCATCATCACCACAGGTAAGTGGCTGCGTATGGTGCGACAGGTTCATCAATCCTAACTATCTCCTAAATGACTTTAACAACTTTACACTACCCGGGGGCTTTCTCCGGCCAAACCATTGGCCCTCTTACACTATGGGTTCTAAAAACCAATTCCCATTGGCCAAACTGTGGTGCTCTTCAATTTGGGGTCTCACTCCCCCGATTCATCTCCCGGTGCCCTCGCACAATTTCTGGGCTGTGGCGTGTACCTCTCCCAGTGGGTCTACCCACCTGCACACCTCCACCACTGCAGTTGCCTCCGAGCTTACCTGCTCCTTACCCTAACCTAACTACCTGGGGAAGGCCCTCTGGCACTCTCCCCACTCGGTGCCCTCTCTGGCACTGGGCTACCCGGGTCCGTCCTCCGGATCCTCGGGCCCCATCCACAACTCTACCGGCTCCCAGAGCCCACCTGCGGCCTCACCTGGCCGACATCCTCACAGTGGTGGAGTGCCCAACCAACTACACACACTAACAGGCTACACGCCCAGCCATTTCCACAACACTAATGCACCCATTCACAACACCATTCTGCAACCGCACCACAAATGCCAATATCCAACCACAATTTACCTGTACCCTCTACCTAACACTTACACTACCCGCCCCGGGTACTCGTGAAAGGGGTCTACTCTTCCCCCATCCACACCTTCGCACCATGCACACCACTCCGTACCACTCACTCCAACTCTCTCCACACACCTGTACTTGCACACCTGTGCTCTCACACCTGGTGCCACCGGCACCCTTCTCTCCCCAAGCGCATTCGCGCTGATCCACACACTCATTACTCATACACTGCTCCACACACCTGTCCAGTTGCACACCTGTGCAATCACATCTGTTCAATTCTCACACACACAGCATCATCTCGGCTAACTACTCCCTTCTGAAACTTGCGCTTCCCAGTCGTCCCTTTAAACTATTGCGCTCCCACGTCATTATCATCCACACTAATCTACCTGCGTCCCCACTACAGGTATCAGTCACTAACTAACCTTAACGTTACCTAAGGTCATCTTCTCTAGATCCCTACACACAATATCCTAACCCACCCGGGCTAGTTTTCACTGCCATACACCCCATAAGCTATTGCTCCTTTGCCCCCCCATGGGAAGGATGGTGGATTTGCCATCCCACCACATCGGGGGTCTCTCACTACCAATTTTGCACATCAAATTTCAATAAATCAAAAATTTGCCAATCACTGCCCATCATCTGCCAATCACTACTGCCAATCCCTTGCCAATCATCAAATTTTGTTTTTCTCCAATTTTGGGTCCAAAACACTAACCTCATCACTATCACCATCACCCGTCTACTTATTAGGTCCTCTCGGTGCGCCAATCCCTGTCCAAAGCCCGGCTTCGTAAAGCCAAGCAATGGATGCTGGTTGTTTTGTGCCGGCGGCTGGATGCGTCCGGCACTCGGTGCAGGGACGGGGGCTTACCCGGGCCGAGATCCCACGCATCACCTCGGCGTGGAGCCATCCAATGTCCCGATCTCGACCTGCCGGCACGTCTCACCAAAAAGTGGTCGCCATGACGACCCTTTCTATCGGGCTGCCAGCTCCGCCTATTGGAGCACGGACGCGGCCGTTCAAAGCGAGGCCCAGCGTGGGTCGCGCACGGCGGTCCTTTCGAACCCGCCGTGGCTCGGATCCCCGCTGGTTCTCGCGGCACGCGAAGCCCGGCACGCACCGAGGGCCCGCTTCGGCTAAAAGTCGACCTAACCTTTAACCTGTGTAACGTCGATGCTTCACCTGGATTCTTACACCCCGAAGCCCGTTCCTTGCTCACACATCCAGCCGTGCCCATGCTCCTCGTACCTTTCCTTACACACCCAGGTACCCTCATTCCACTCACAGCCTTGGTCACACACCTGACCACCGAACACTTTGGCACACATTCGTCGCTCGCACACCTCACCAATACACCTCTTCGCGCCCCCTCCTCGGTCACCTCCTCTGTGACAATCACAGGTGTGCTCTCATTCGCACACCCAACCACGTGCCTCACCACCAACTCCAGCGTGCATTCCCACTCACGCTCTACCATTCCAGGTGTACATCCTTCCATCCCAGGTGTACATCCTCGCTCACCTGTCACAACCAGCTCACTCTCCTTGTCACTCTCACTACTCTCACCTCCACTCGTGACAACGCACTCACCCTTACTCTTGACAGCACACTCTTTCCCCATGCACCTGTCCGTCACACACCTTTCTCGCGCACACTCTCCCGTTACACCCTCTGTAACACTCACCACAGGTGGACACTCTTCCTTACTTCTGACAGCGCACTCTTTCCTTATGCACCTGTCCGTCACACACCTTTCTCGCGCACACTCTCCCGTTACACCCTCTGTAACACTCACCACAGGTGGACACTCTTCCTTACTTCTGACAGCGCACTCTTTCCTTATGCACCTGTCCGTCACACACCTTTCTCGCGCACACTCTTGCGCACACTCTCCCGTCACACCCTCTGTAACACTCACCACCCCGCGCTTCCACGTGCTCCCTCGCACACGCGCTACGACCGACTCACTCTCGCCAGCACACTCACTCCTTGGTACACACTTTTTCCTCACACACCCCAGAGTCGGACTTTCTTGCACACCTCCATTTTCGCACACCAGACCTGTCGCACACTTCACCCACGGCCTCTCACGAACACCCGGGTCCATCTCGACCCCCAAGCTCCTTAAATCCCCTGGCGCATCATACGCACGACCATATTGGTCACCACTTACACCGGGTCCTCTTCCTCTTCGCTTCTCCTCCATCACCTGCGAATCCCTCATCCGGTTAATGAGCACATCATCACGATCCAAACACAGACTTTGGACCAATTCTTTTATCTCCTCTTTTATCTCTTTCTTATCCCCTCTCCGTCGCTTCTTAATTTCGCTCATCCCTTCTTCCACTTCTTCTAATTTGTGCTTCACCTCTTTTATTCCCCGGTACGTCTCCTCAAGCTCGTCCTCCAAGGCTACCTTGACCGTTTCCATGTGCGTCCTCACCTGCCGGTCCTTCGTCTCCATTACCTCTACCACCTCGTCCAACCTCGTTGTCAGTCCCTCACGTACCATCTGACATTCCCTCTTCGTCGCTATCAAGTCGTCTTTTAGTTCTTTCTGTGTCACTTTTAACCCTCCTAATACCGCAGTGTTCCTTTGAACCTGCTCCGTTAGTTCTTTTTGTCCCTCCGTCAGCTGTTCCACCTCCTGCGTCAGGACCTCTATGCCCCCCTGTAACTTTACAGTCCCCTTTCTCACCTCCTTCTCCATGTGCTCCCTACAGTGCCTCACCTCCTCGCGCACTCCTCCGACCTCCTCACTCACTCCTCTTCTGATCTGCTCTCCCATCACTTGCATCTCCTGCCCAGATGCCACCCTCATCTGCTCCATTTCCTCCCTGTGAGCATCCAGTTTGGTTTCTACCCCCATTCTGACCCCCTCTATCTGCTGCCCCATTTGTTTAACTTCCCTTTCCGCTTGGTCCCTCATGTCCCTCAATTTGCCTTCCATACTGTTTTCTAACCCCTCTAACCCATTTTTCACTCCCTCTATCTGATTCTCCTGGGCAGCCATTCTATTTTCTACCCCCATTAACCCATTTTTCACTTCTTTTATCCCGTTGTCTAACCCCTCAAAATTATTGTCTAACTTCCCAAATTTCTTGTCTAACCCCTCACTGGTACCCCTCGCTTCGTCCCTCATTACCCCCATTTGGTTTTCCAATCGCTCACTATTCTTTTCCATAAGGGCCGTCATTTGTATAAAAAAAAGTTCCAATCTTCCCAGCGGCGCTACTTCGGTCGCGGGCACGGTGACCAGCGAGGCGCCATTTTGCGCGCCCGCTTCTTCGTGCGTGACGGCGCTATTTTGCGAACCTGCCGCCCTCACTGCTTCGCTCTCCTCCTGTCCCTCATTTTGGTCCTGGATCGACCCTGCTTCACTCTCCCCTACCGGACCCCAGCCGTCTTGACCCGCCATAGCGCGACTTTCAAAATTCGGGTTTTTATTTTTATTTTTTTGTAAAACACAATCAAATTTCGCTGTTATAATTTCGAGCGCGTAAACGCGCTCCGGGTCCAATCTCACTCCTCGACACCAATTGTTACAGACGTGGCTTGGATGTTATTTACCGAGCGGTTTTATGGTATGACCACGTCTGCACAAGTTACCCGATTGTGCCCGAACGTTGACTAGTCGCGCTATGCTAGACCAATGAAGGAAAAAGAAGACACACGGCTGGAATTAATACGACACGACACCAGGGATACGGTTCTCAAAGGTTGTTATTACAATAATGCGGAAGGTTTAGATTACAGGGACAAGAGGGAAACATAGGAAGGTGGGCACTTAAACACACTTGTATTAACCCCAACGGACGACAGATAAACGGGACAAGGCTCACTCACACGGGGTTTGATGGCAAAGAAAGCGGGTAGCGATCGCTCCAGGTGCACCTGGGCTCAGGGCAGGATCACGTACGGTCCAGTTTAAGAGATGCGGTGGAGGTATTGCAGCGCTCGAGGGGTGGCGACTTCTCTCTCCAGGCTGGGGGCGCATCTGACGTCACATCCGGCGCGGGGCCGCGTATATCCGGCGGGGAGTGACACGCCCTCGGCTCGTTAGCTCCGCCTCGTGGAATCGGCACGTTGCTTCTCATTGGGTGCGTGGGGGGGTTACTGGCTCCGCCCCTGACGAGGAGCTGACAGCCAGCCCCTTCGGGGTAACGCCGTGGAGCGTATGGTCATGGCGGGTAACCGAGCCGGTGTGAGGACGCACACTCCCCGCCCCTCTGTTGTTGTAGTCGTAGTTGTAGTTGTAATTGTTGTTGTAGTTGTTGTTATTGTTGTTGTTTGGGGAAGAAGATGGGAGGAGGTATGGGAAAGGTCCTAAACTCACTACTGATGCCATATAATCACATTCTGGTGCAACGAAGAGTCATAATTAATGGAAACGAGGCCTTACCTGACATAGATTAAGAATAACTAGGAAGATGTCCGAAAGTTGGCTACGTGTGGTGCGGTGGACCTGGGCACGACATTTAATGGGGGAATAAGGGGAAGGTCGGCTCTACTGATTGTTATTTACATGCAATGGGACTAGGGAATGGGGGATTGGGGAAAGTTGGGGAGTATTGGAGAAAATAGGGGAATATTTACAAGCGGATATGGAGGCCAAATTCCATATTCGCAACAGTATATATATATATATATATATATATATATATATATATATATATATATATATATATATATATATATATATATATATATATATATATATATATATATATATACTCAGAGGCAAAAGTTATTGTGACATGGAATTTTTTCATTGGTAATCTTGTGAATGAATTTTTGGATTTGAACCAGAGAAAGACTTTGTTAAAATGGTCGAAGAAACGCAACCAAGCAATTGTTGTTCGAATTGCACGAAATCTGCAAGAAGCATGACATATTCGAGAAAAATGGCCAGCAATGTTCACTTCAAATGGCCAGACAACCAGACGCTTATCATTTCCACTCAATGCAGTCTTAAGAAGTGCAGAAGTCAGAAAAACACCTCTATTCATCATTCTGGAACAAGTTCGACATGCCACGCCTCGGGGAAAATGACTGATGGAGAGCTATAGGTATGCTTCAGTCTGGTACCTCGCAGCGTGACGTTGCTCGTCGATTCAACGTCCATAGAAACACCATTTGGCACTTATGGCGACGTTTTCAGCAAAACAATCAAGTTATAGACCATCCCCGTAGTGGCCGCGCACCAGTAACGACCCCATGTCAAGACCGATGCATTCGAACCACGCACCTCCGACACAGGTTCCAGCCAGCAACCCTTACAGCCCGTACCATACCTGGCAACAGAGGTGTATCTGCGAGAACAGTCCGACGACGTCCACGCGTCTACGGCATCCGTGCAAGACGCCCAGCCCGACGGCCAATTCTAACGCCAGAACATCGGCGTCGACGTCTCCAGTGGAGCAGACCACACGTTGCTGGAGCTGTACAGCTGTATCTTAATCAGAACAATGTTAATGTGTTACCCTGGCCCGGAAGATCCCCTGATTTGTCACCCATTGAACATGTCTGGTATGAAATGGAGCGACGTTTACGACGTCATCCGAATCCTCCAACAACGCTGCAGGAACTCCGCCAAATCCTTCCTCGGATATGGAATGATCTTCCCCAGGACTTTCATCGACGTTTAGTGGCCTCAATGAGGCGAAGGTGTCAGGCCTGCATCAATGCACAAGGTGGACACACTCGCTACTGACCGTGTGAACTTGCTTGTGAACCCCCTCTTGTGTTGTGGCTCATTTGCATATGCCAGGTGTGCTGTTCTTATGAACTGTTGATCGTTACCATACCTTGAAACATTTGTCTTTCCATGTAATAACATTTCATTCGCGGCAGTAAAAGTTTAACACTGATTCTGTTTGTTGTTTGTGTGTCACAATAACTTTTGCCTTTGAGTATGTATATATGTATGTATATATGTATATATATATATATATATATATATATATATATTTGTTACGGATCTCGGGGGTCGGCGCTCCCCTTATCAAGGGGGCATTAATCCCCTTGTCTTTTTAGCTGGCCGTCCCGAGTCCTGCAAAGCTGTAACGTCCTTCCCGGCACGGCATTAGGTAGGGTTTGCTAGGCCTAGGGGTTCGCTGCTACCTAAGTAATAACGCCCGCCGGAAACGAGGGAATAACTCCCGCTCGAACCACGGATATGATGGATAATGCCGAGCGGTTAGCGACCCGCGATCCGAGCTATTAACCAAGAGACTAAACCCGATTCTAGCGGTTCCGAATCGTGCCACGTTTACACAATGAAAGGACGGATGCGATCGGATTAGGGAAAACCAAGAAAGAACAAGGTAATTTATTACCAATATACAGGAGGAAAGAGGAAACAAAAGGATGTACAGGAAGAAGAAGAAGAAGCAGGACACAGGGCAGTCTTATTACAGTCTTAACTTATGACCCCAGACAAACATACACACTCACACGGGGATTGTAGCTGGTAGATGGAAGGTCCAGGTGGATGGTCCAGGCGATGGGGTCCAGGCTCCGGTCCCGCGGGCGAAACCTGGCAGGCAGCTCCGCGCGTATTTGGAACGCGACCGGACCATACATTTGGCGGGGGGGGGGGGGGGGTTGTCCGTTGCAAAAGTGCGCTCCTGGATAAGTCCTGTGAAAGGGCTTTTCATTCGCGCTTATATTACGCGAGCCAAGATCACTCCGCGCCTCATAAAGCCATGCCCGCCGGTGATATTCCCTCAGCCCTGGTTGGCTGGTGGGGGCTTACCGGCCACGCCTTTGATGGCTGGTTGACGGGCCACACCTTGTGCTTGGCATCCCTGGTGACCTCAAGAAGATGTCTGGGGGTGACGAGAATGTGCAAATGACCCACAAGGAAGAGTGTACAAGTCGCATCGGTCGAGATGGAGATGGTCACCAATCACTGCGCAGAGCTCTGTTGTTGTGCATTAACCCTATGGATCCAGATACCCATGTAAAAGATTCTCTGCTTAACATCTGGAGCGGTCAGCTGGCTGAACCAAACGTAAATGTTGACAGGGCCTTGGACATCGGAGCTGAGCAGCTGATCCAGTTTGAAAGATTATGGCCAGATGGCTTTTACAACGCACTCTCAAAGGAAATTGTCAGCTTTGACACAAAGAAGAAGCGTCTCACAGTCGGGGAGCATGCTGTTATTGACCAAGAAGCAAGCTCGTGTTATTGGCCTTCTAGTGAGTCAGCGTGACCTCAACTTTCAACAAGTGCTTGCCACAGAGCTGACTGCTTATCCACCATCAATGTTCCATGCTGATGGTCAGATGCAGGTTGCTACCGGAAAGTCCACACTTAAGAAAAATATGCAGGTGGAACTATCTCAACACTTAACCAGAAGCTCAACAGCTATAGTGATGGATGTGTCAGCTGTTATTTGGACAGTTGACTGGCCAGCACATGGAACCGTTGACACGTTCATATCGGGCTTCAAGTTGTGGCTCTCCCTGTGGTTGTCTGAAGCTGATGTTTACCTGTGTTTTGACCGATATCATGACTACTCTACCAAAAGTAGCACTAGGTCTGCTAGAGCAACCGCTAGCCATGTCCATCATCTCATACTGACAACTCCACTGCCTGCTCGAGATGCAGTGCTCAAAAAATACACAAACAAGGTACAACTGAACACACTCATTTGCGAGCAGATCCTAAGTGACAAAGATTTCTTACAAAACGTGACACAAGACCACAAGTTGGTAGTTACAGGCGAAAAGTCAGTACCTACACAAGTGTCTCCAGGACACAAAAATCCTCGTCTGGATCCTGCCGCAACACATGAAGAGGCGGACATCTTCATTACTCAACAAGCCATCCACATTGTAAAAGAAGATCCAGAATCACGAGTTTGTGTGATGTGTGATGACACTGATGTATTTGCCTTACTGCTCTTCTTCTACTTGAGTGAGAAGCTTGAGTCTTCCATGACGATGCAGTCGCCAATCAAACATCGCTCTTGCATTGACATAAAGGCAACTGCTCATAAACATGCAGATATTGTGCCCTCAATCTTAGCACTCCATGCCCTAAATGGTTGCGACTCGGTTGCAGCGACCTATGGAGTGGGCAAGACAACAGCAATTACTTTGTCAAGAAAAGGCTACACACTGGATCAACTTGGCCAACCGACGGCAGATATGATCGAAGTGGTCAAGCAATCGACAGCTTTCATGGCTGCATGCTACGGTTGGAAAACACCATGTTCTTCCATGACAGAGTGCCATCAGCAACAGTGGGCAAAGATAACTGGGAAATCAACAAGTGCACCAAAACTGTGTAATTTGCCACCAACAACTGAAGCATTTGAGCAGAATGTTCGCAGAGCACATTATCAGGTCGCCCAATGGTACAGTGCCCTTAGTGGAGATCCACCTCCTCTTAATGCTGTAGAATATGGATGGGAAACAGATGACACAAATAAGTGCCTAATCCCACGAAACATGAAAGATGGAGTTCCCCTCCACTCCTGAACAAATCCTCAAGTTGATCAAATGTGGTTGTGTATCAGACCGACCATGTAAAGGTGGTAACTGTGGCTGCATGGGCAATCAAATGAAATCAGATGGTGAATTAAAGTTGTTGAGATAAAGCTGTGAGGGAGGCTGAATGGCCTTTATATTACAGGCCTTAATTGAATTTAAAATGCAATTTTGGCCAAAAACGCTAACTTTTGTCCAATTTTCTTCCCTTTCTTTGCAGCCGAGTCTTAAACCGTTTTAGAGAACCGTAGAGTTCCATAGAAGTTTAGAGTCTTAAACCGTATGAAAAATGAAATCAGATATCAACTTAGAGTTTAGATAAAGCTGTGAGAGAGTCAGACAGCACGAACCTTACAAAATAAGATGAAAAGATACCAGATACAGTGAGAAGATGCACCAGATGAAGATGCAGTGAGAAGATGCACCAGATGAAGATGAAAATGCAGTGAGAAGATGCACCAGATGAAGTGAGAAGATACCAGATGAAGATGCAGTGAGAAGATCCCAGTAGATACCTGGTTGCTGATGCAATTTGAGTCTTCTTCAAAAAGCTTACTTAGTAAGTTTATGATGCCTCATGTACATTAAAGTACAATATCTGTCAAAAGTATCTAAATTGATTCTTATTTCCCACATAACAATGCTGGAGAGGAGAGAGTGTACATTTGTCGAACAAAATAAGACACCAACCCATTCACGCACTTAGAACATTCAATTTAGAACACTGAACGGATCAAAACACAACAGGATAAAAGGAACAGTAGAGAGGGGTGAGGGATGGGGGTGAAGGGGGAGGAGGCAGACACCAACAGCAAGGTTGAAGGACAAAATAGCAGGATACTTTGACAAACAATGGGTGTGAGGAGGAACGGGGGCAGGAAAGGACACATGCGGTGGACAGGATAGATACAGAAGGTAACTCTCAGGAAGGAAAAACTGGAAATTTGGAAAGAGGAAGGCTTTGGAGTGGGGGAAGAGGAGGGGTTAACAAGGGTAGAAAAGATAATCGCTTCGTTCTTAATTCAATTAGTGGTGTCATCCATTGTACAAGTAAAACTGACTAACAAGGTTCCGTGTGTTGTATGGGAAGCTAGCTCCAAAGGAACTGCTGGCAACGAAGCAACAAAGACCAAAGAAGGGAACGAAGCAGTGCAATGACATGCACAATAATTGGATCAATTGTAAATCTTTGTAGTTTCACAGTGATACCATTTTGTTGGCAGAAAGTAAAGAGCACTTGATGAAACTGATGCAGACAGTGAAGAAGGAAAGTGAAAAAGCTGTTTTTTATTTAAACTTGAAAAACAACTAAAATCTTGTAAACCAGGGAAGATCGACGTGTTCAGATTGGGAGACTATCATGTGGAAATGGTGGAAGTTTCATCTTCCTGGGTTCTAAGATTGAAGATGGTGGAGAATGTGGAGGAGAAATAGACAGTTAATTTTGGGGAGAACAGCAATGACCGGATTGACAAATGTCTGAAAAGATAAAGATGTGATGAAACACAAACCAAGAGGACGCAGGGGAATTTTCTGGTATTTCCAGTTGCAATGAATAGATGTGAGTCATTGTTAGTGAAAAATGAAGGATGGAAGAAGATAGACAGTTTTGAAATGTGGTTTTGAAGATTAATGTCATTTACATTCCATGGACTGCACGAAGAACAAACAAATCGGTGCTTGAGGAAAGTAAACCATCATGTACATTAGAAGCACTGATGGCTGAAACAGAAACTGTTGCACTTTAGACACATCAGACGTGCAAAAAACGCAACATAGTTATAATAGGAAGAGGAAGACCTCATACAGTGCCTTCAGAAAGTATTCACACCCCTTGACTTTTTCCCCAATTTGTTGTGTAACAGCCTGATTTTAAAATGGATTAAATTGAGATTTTTTGTTTGTTGCTCATCTACACAGAATACCCCATAATGTCAAAGTAGAGTTTCGTTTTTTTATTTTTTTTTACAAAATAATTAAAAATAAAATACACTAATATCTAATTTACATAATTATTCAACCCCCTGAGTGAATACTTCTTAGAAGCGCCTTTGGCAGCGATTACAGCTTCGAGTCTTTTTGGGTATGTCTGTATCAGCATTGAACATCTGGATTAGGGGAGTTTCTCCCATTCTTCTTTGCAGAATTGCTAAAGCTTTGTCTAGTTGGACGGGGAGCGTCCTGAACAGCAATCTTCAAATCTTTCCACAGATTCTAAATGGGATTCAAGTCTGGGCTTTGGCTGGGCCACTGAAGGACCTTCATGTTCTTGTTCTGAAGCCATTGAAGTGTTGCTTTGGCTGTATGCTTGGGGTCATTGTCCAGGTGGAATGTAAATTTTTGCTGCAGTCTAAGGTGATTTACATTCTGAAGCAGGTTCTCCTCCAAGGATTTGCCTGTATTTGACTCCATTAATTGTTCCCTCTTAGTGCGGGAGCCCAGAAACATTTGTTTCACATCTCGAGTACAAAAGGTTTGAGGCCTGGAATATATGCATCTATGATAGGAGACCCCAAAAAGGCAATTCTTAAGTTCTGCAATTCTGCACAGCAACCAGGGGGCGCCACCAAAGACCCCTAAATGTGACTCTTAATTCACAATTTGAGTACATCTTTCAAACTTGTCTTAAAATGTTCTCTATAGGAGTGGAAATCAGAATTCCCAATTCTTAAGTTTTCAATTTGTGTATTAGGTCGCTTAAGAACGACCTAATTAATGCTAATTAACGCTAATTAGCATTTTTAATTCACAATTTGAGTACATCCATGAAACATATGGCAATGTATTCCTTAGGTCATCCTAAATCAAGGTCAGTCATTCTTAAGTATCCATTCTTAAGTCTAAGAAGGATGAGAAGTGTAGCATCTCAAGAGCAAGGGCTAGTATGGGGTGCAATCTCTTGCACCTGTTGAAATGTTTCCCCGTCAAAAATCCGTTTAAGGATCCGGTTGCAAGTACCTCAGATTCAGTCAGCATTTCTGGTCCTCCAGAGTTGGACAGGAGTTTCCCAATAGCCTTGAAGAAAGCCATTTCGATGTGGAATGGGCCTAACATTATGAAAATGTTGTCAAATTTCGGTTTCTCAGTCACTTGTATTTGAAGTGCCGGCTTGGCTGCGCCCAGATCATAACTGACTATTCCGTATTTCTGTCCCGTCTCATTAGCACACCTCTGCGTGATGAGGAGAGTCTCCTGCATGACCTCTAGGCTGGTGATAGGCTGGCGTAAGTTTGGCATATATAGAACCTCTTGTTTTGGAAGGTGGTCACTGCAAATGCTTGCATTAAACCCAACCCACATAATAGGCAATACATCATTGCCAATGGCATGGCTCATCATCCACACGAGGTCCAGGTGGCGAGCCTTGTTGCTAACATCTGGAAGGCTGTAGACTGCAGTGTTTTTGTAACTGAACTTCGTCATCTTTGGTATCTT
Source organism: Myxine glutinosa (assembly GCF_964187855.1). Taxonomy (NCBI): domain Eukaryota; kingdom Metazoa; phylum Chordata; class Myxini; order Myxiniformes; family Myxinidae; genus Myxine; species Myxine glutinosa. Next base: position 51,675,027 of record NC_136272.1, on the reverse strand, counting down.
CCTATATGGCTGGAGTGCAGTATCTGTACTCTCAAGGGTTCTCTTCCTTTTGCCTGTCTTTACTTGCCGAGCACTAGTTGAGGTTGAAACTGCCATGACAGCAGATGCTTCACGTTCTTCATCAGGTGCTGGCACATTTTGGTACAGAATACCCATGGTATCGTGCAGCGAATTGGCTCCAGACATGGTTTGAGTCATCTCATCGAAATTGTCGAAGGCTAATCCGACTGGTTTACCTACGACTGTTCCTTTTGGACAAGCAAGCTTCTGTTCTTGAATGGATTCAGCTGTGGCAGTTTCAACTTCTTCCAATGTGTTGTAGCTTAAACAGTGACCAAACCTGTTCAGGACTTGAACCATTTTTTTACTGCCAGTGACCGACTTAACACTCATACCAAGAGCTACATGTTTTGCAGGTTTTGCGCGACCCCGTTGTACAATGAACAAGGCATCCTGACTAGACGAATTTGCGCGGCGCTTTACTGACTCTGTATATCGCTCTGGTTTTAGCCCTCCGTACAAAATATTGAAAAAATCTACTACAAGTTTTGGGGGTGACGAGTCCCCGTTTCTTAAATCCTCCAATGTCGGACATTCAGGAAGGTCGACCTTTTCAACCTTGAGCAACTGGTTGCGCAAAAGCAATGCTGCTTTGGCGATTGTTCTCTCATCAGTAGATGTGTAATCATATACAACACGAATTGCATCATCTGCGGTTTCTGCATTATATAAGATGTTTCCAAGCCTTTTCCCAAGTGAACTCTGTATCTTTATGCGCGCTTTGAAGTGACTCATCAATGTCCTAGAGAGGCTGAAGGCGCTTCCCCTGGGCGTTTCTGCGGATGCCGAACAAATATCAAGATAACGTTCATATACAGAATTAAGAAGTTCAGGTCTGTTGTCTATTATTACAGATTGCTCAATGTATGCAAAAATGTCCAACACACTGGTCTCAGAAGGCGTTTTTGTTTCACGTGTGTCCTTTTGGGAAACTCGATTGGCTGACAACAAATACGCACTTTTACATGAATGATGGTAGTGGGCCTCCTTGGCAATTAAATCCGTATCAACTACTTTTGGAATAACCTTACTGTCATTTAATGTCTTTGCTGCATTTTGGATCGATACACCGGCTTCAATGGTTTCACATCTTCCCAACAGTTCGACGCTTCCACCTTTGAGTCGTTTTATCTTTTTCTCACAGAATAGACAAACAGGTGGCAAAATCCCGGCAGATGATGTAGAAGGTGCCGACTCCTTGGATGGACGTAAATGTGGGGCATTGCTACGGTGAACATCACTGGCGGCTTTAACAGGCGGCGTTTGGGATGAGATGGCGGTAAAGTTCTTGTAACAAGAAACATGGTAACCATCCATTTCAGCAGGAGACGTAGGCAATCTCTGAACTACACCACAATAGACAGAGTCCTGGAAATGTTGCTTTTGCCGTCTATTAGCTGCTGCTGTTTCTACTGCTTCCCATTGCGTATCCTTGAAAGGTAGAACGTCTGGACGAGCTTTCTTGTCTGCACTGCGTTGGATGTGAAGAATACATCTGCGTTCCAATGATGAAACAGTAGGCTGGACAGTAGGCTGGACAGTAGGCGTAGTATTGGTGGCCGATTCCATGGTTGCATGTTTCAAATCATTGTCTGAAAAATAAAATCACAGCGGGTGGTCAGTGAGCATGGCGAGTCAGTCAGTTTTGGTCAGTGAAATCCAAAAGAAGTTATTTCAAATTTTGAGGCAATAAGTCATTATTTTCTACTCAGCTGTGGTTCGAACCTGAAATCGGTATGCATACAGAACTTTGGATACCCTCATCTGCCTGGACATTTCCTGCGCGCCACCTAGGCCTAGGGCTACATAATTCTGTATCGGCCCCGAATGCTTATTAGGCCTACAGCATAGTATTGTTTGTTGGGTTAGGGTTAGGGTTGGGTTAGGGTTAGGGTTAGGGTTACCATGTTTCTTGTTACAAGAACTTTACCGCCATCTCATCCCAAACGCCACCTGTTAAAGCCGCCAGTGATGTTCACCATAGCAATGCCCCACATTTATGTCCATCCAAGGAGTCGTCACCTTCTACAACCTCTGCCGGGGTTTTGCCACCTAACCCCAAACCCTAACCCTATTTGTTGACTTACCTAAGCAGTGATCTAGGCATTGCAGGCAACATCAGACATTCTGCAGCCGATTCAGAGAATCTATGGAGGGAAAGAGCAGGAGATTCCCCATGATTAGGTCCTATGATAAACCGACAACTCCCTCTACAGGGTGTCCCAGAAAGTTCGTCCCTCAAGATAGTGTCACAAACCTGGATTGATAATGTGTTAATATTTCCCTTTAAGTCACTGGTTATTATTCCCCAAACAATGTTGTATATTGGTCCCAGTTATTCACTGCAGGACAGTCATTTCTGTAGAGAGGCACTTCCTGTTTAGGGTGTAATTGGCTCAAGTTAGGGAAGAAGCCTCCCCATTGGCTGGGAGGCCAAAACTCCTTCCTTAACCAAAACTGAACACCCTCGATCCGGCCAGCCAGACAGGTGTGTGCATGCTCAGCACTGGTGTGGGTGTCTACTTGGGGCCTGCCCTCAGGTCAGCACTCCAGCCCCTCCCTTGCATATAAGGGAGGGCCAGCCAGGGAGTGGAGGGGGGATAGCAGCCAGTGACAACCCAAATTCCGTTACAATACTGACTGCATTCTTAAGTGGGTTGATGCATGAAATGGACACATAAGAATTGCTGTTCTTGATTCACGATGATCTACTGAACAGTTTGGGACCAATTTGAAAGATGTACTCAAATTGTGAATTAACACTCACCTTGCCAGGGACGGGATCAATGAGTACATTTTGCGTTCTTAAGTGGGTTAATACATGAAATGGATACTTAAGAATGACTGATCTTGATTTAGGATGACCTAAGGAATACATTGCCATATGTTTCATGGATGTACTCAAATTGTGAATTAAAAATGCTAATTAGCGTTAATTAGCATTAATTAGGTCGTTCTTAAGCGACCTAATACACAAATTGAAAACTTAAGAATTGGGAATTCTGATTTCCACTCCTATAGAGAACATTTTAAGACAAGTTTGAAAGATGTACTCAAATTGTGAATTAAGAGTCACATTTAGGGGTCTTTGGTGGTGCCCCCTGGTTGCTGTGCAGAATTGCAGAACTTAAGAATTGCCTTTTTGGGGTCTCCTATCATAGATGCATATATTCCAGGCCTCAAACCTTTTGTACTCGAGATGTGAAACAAATGTTTCTGGGCTCCCGCACTATCTATCCTTACAAGTCTCCCAGTCCTTGCTGCTGAAAAGCATCCGCATAGCATGATGCTGCCACCACCACGCTTTACGGTAGGGATGGTGATAGATGGGTGATGAGCTGTGCTCGGTTTCTGCTAGACCTAGCGCTTTGCATTCAAGCCAAAGAGTTCAATTTTCATCTCATCAGACCACAGAATATTTGCCTCCATTTTCTCAGCGTCTTTCCCGTGCGTTTTTGCAAACTCCACGTATGTTGTCATGTGCTTTTATTCTCAGGAGTCGTTTGCATTTGGTCACTCTCTCATAAAGCCTAGATTTGTGAAGTGCTGCAGAGACTATTGTCCTTCTGGCAGGTTCTCCCATCTCAGCTGAGGAACTTTGTAGTTCTGCCAGAGTGGTCATTGGGTTCTTGGTCACCTCCTTAACCAAGGTACTTTTTGCCTGGTTGCTCAGTTTGGTCAGAGGGCCAGATCTATAAAGAGTCTGGGTAGTCCCATATTCTTTGCATTTCCTAATGATGTAGCTCACTGCTCTTGGGAACTTTCAACACTCCAGAAATTGTTTTGTACCCTTCCCCAGATGTATGCCTCCTCAAAATTCTGTCTGCTAAGTACTCACCAGTTCTATGGACATTTCCTTGGACTTCATGGTAGAGTTTCTGCTCTGACCTGCACTGTCAACTGTGGGACCTTATATCGAAAGAATTGGCCACAGGTGGACTCCAATGAAGTTGTAGAGATATCTCAAGGATGATCAAAGGAAATTGGATGTACCTGAGCTCAACTTTTAAGTGTCACATCAAAGGAGTTGAATACTTATTGACTCGAGACATTTCAGCTTTTCATGTTGAATTAATTTGTAAAAACGTTGTAAAAAATATATATTAAAAAATTCCACTTTGATATTATGGGGTATTATGTGTAGATCAGTGACAAAAAATGTCAATTTAATCCATTTTAAATTCAGGCTGTGACACAACAAAATGTGAAAAAGTCAAGGAGTGTGAATACTTTCTGAGGGCACTGTTTGTGATGGATGGATGGGGTGAAGGCTGCAACCAAGCTGTCTCTGCCAGAGCTCTAGGAAGCAGTGCAGGATGGTAATGTTTGGCGAAATTCGATCATGAATGTCACCAGACATCGGACATGACATGATGGAACGAGATAGTTATCTAGTTCCATCATGTGCAATGAGAAGATGCATATCGTTATGGTTGCACAATAGAATTTCTGTCAAATCCAAGCCTAAATGATGACATCATTTGTAGGTGTATAAAAACACTACTGTATTCCCTGTGTTCTTCATTAATCCTGATTGACTATTATAAATACTTAGGTTATTTTACAAAGATAAATTTCATCATATTTATTACAAGAAAGGATAAAAATCGGTTTGTGGTCAATAAACGTGAGAAACACCGTGATATTTGGTATATTCTTTTATACATTTTGGTATTCCAATGATGATCTTTGGTATTCCGCCATTTTCTGGCGGAATCTTATGCCTTTCCCAAAAACGTTTTTCTAGACAAAAAAACAACCAGATTGGGTCAGTGTTGTAAAATATTGCCTCAAAGGAGCTGAGAATGCCCAAGAGAGTACCTAAAACTCGAGGGCTTTCGGGGCCCTAAGGCAAGTCCCGAACCCCACCCATTAAGGCCTGGCTCTCGGCTTGCGCATTCACTGCTGTACCTTTGGCACGGCACAACCGAGTCTTAATTATTTTATTTTTTTAACCTTGACAGGTTGTTAAACCTGTAAAGTATCTTTTGAGAGAAGTCTGTGGAATCATTTTACCTCACGTCCTTAGCTTATATCATAAAAGATAGTAGAGGTATTGCCACCAAGAGCTGCTAACCTATAGGTACAGCATGATACATGGATGCGTTGGACAGGACGAGAGAGGGCGTCCTGCATAAATAATGAATTTTCAACTTTAAATTAATAATTGATGTGCAACTTTCACCACTGATGAGTTTTGTATTGTTGTTAAGCATATTTTTCTTTACCTATGTGTAAAATTCCAAGGAGTTGCAGGAGAGAGGTTTGGGGAGGGAGGGTCACAAACACTAAGCAATTTTGCTGATTACCCTGCAGTCTAATATACCTTTGCCCCATTTGTGTAATATTGCTTTGATACAAGTCTCATAAAAACCCGATTGTAGGTACACAGCCATCTCATGACCTCTGTACTCACATAATCATCATCATCATCACATTAAAAATTGATTTCACTCAGATGCTCTTTGAGCGGTTTGAAGAGTCTCGTGGTGGCATCTGTAATGCGAAACGGGTGTGGTGGTTGCTCCAGACATCACCTGGTGGTCTGCTTGTACCATTTTCACCAGAAAGCTATGATAAATTTCAATATTCAAGGCTTTAAGGCCACGAGCCTCGAGCAAACTTGCCAGCTGTGGAGCGGATGAAGATGAAGATCTCTACATGGAAGCTCATCACTAGCTATCAATAAAGTGCTGACAATCCATATCTAGTCACTATCACTGTCCAATCAGATTGCAGTTGATATCGGACCTAAAGTTCTCATCATGAATGGAGATGCCATGTTGCAGCCTACAAATGTCAGCATAGTGACTGGATGAACTCTGGGGCTAGCTGGACTAAGCTACGAGGAACGGCCGAAGGAGACCGGACATTTTACATTAAAAGGAGCCCATTATGAGGGGATAAGATGGAGATGTTTAAGATAATTAAGGATAAAGATAAAATAAGTGCAGAAGTTTTTCAGCAGAATGGACAGTGACAAGACCAGGAGCCTTCGAGTAAATAAGGTGCAAGTTGGGATGGTCGTAAGGTAGGGGTCTTAAACTGATCAGTCCGTGGAATACTCTTCCTGGAAAGGTAGTGGCAGCAGAAGCAATAGTTTGGTGTAAATTTAGTTGGTTATGTAAAAGCATTGGGGATAGAGGAGTACTTGGACATTAGCAGTAATGGTAGGTAGCTTCTGTACGGATGGCTGATTGTAGTGTAGTGTTGTGATTGTGATGTGCGTGAGAGGGTCTTGTCAAATGGTGAATGTGCTGTCAGTGTTTATTCATACCTCGCCCAAAAACTGTATTCACCCCCTTCCCACTCCAAACCACCCCCAAAACAACAAAAGGGTTTACAAAACTATTTTATAGTTTTATATAATAATTATATATATATATGTGTGCAGTATTTGTTGTAAAGTTGTGCCCATATATAAAAGACCCTGGTGATGTATGTGCTTGCCTCACTCTTCTAATGTGCGCTCCACTCCAACGCCTCTTACCCCAGTGAATGTAAGTTGATAAACTGTTTAACTGAATTAACATGGTCCAGATGTAGGACAGACTTGATCAGCCAAATGACGGCCTCCAGTGACAAAGTTCCTTGTGAGGCGTATTCTGCTCGAACACCAGAGGACTCTCTGTCTAACAGTATGGTGGACAATTTGAAATGAAAAATGTGCAGTTGTGGACAGAAATGTCTAACAGAAAAATGTGCAGCAAAAGGACCGAGGAGGTTAATATCGGCTGCTGAAATCAAAGGGCATTTAATCCTAACTAACCTGCTTTTCTGTTAATAATTACAAGTCAACTGTGTCATGGCAAGCTTCCTGGAAGTTTGCCACCGTCTCCTCCTTCAGTTGTGTAGTTTGTGGTCTGGTCGGTTGAAGTACCGCCAATGGGTTGAAGGATCAACTGGGAACACCAACGAAGTTTGGTAGCACAACCCAAGTTTATCCAACAAGGAGACCTGGACAGGTAGTGGCAGCAGAAGGTAGCACAACCCAAGGTAGCACAACCCAAGGTAGCACAACCCAAGTGTACATTTTTAAAGTTCATATGTCACGTGGTGTGGTAGCTATATTAGTTTGAAAGCCGATATTTAAAAAAAAAAATCCCTTCTCTGAAACTGCCTCACCGATCAATGTGAAACATGCCATGGCTGGTGAAAATGTGATGCTTGAAAACAGCAGAAGGGGTTTAAATCAAATTTGTTTATTTTTAGGACAGTGAACGAGGGCATCTACACGTTGTGGGACTATGCGCAGGCATCTTGGTGACACCGTCACCTTGCTCTAGTTTTATTTACTAGGGCATGCCCGTACTATATCTATATCTAAAATTATATCCCCCCCTCTATTTACATGAAATGGTTTGGTTCATGAAATGTTTTGGTCCATTCGCAACGCCAAAGCGAACGGCGAACGCTTTACATGAAATGGTTTGGTGCATGAAATGTTTTGGTCCATTCGCAACGCCAAAGCGAACGGCGAACGCTTTACATGAAATGGTTTGGTGCATGAAATGTTTTGGTTCATTCGCAACGCCAAAGCGAACGGCGAACGGCTTGCGAGTACAGTGACAATCCCCCCGGGGTTTTTATTAGTTTTAAAACATAGTATAGCGCCAACATAGTTTGCAAACGTGAAATAAATGAATACGCTCTCAAATGTGCCATCCGAGGCAGAGTGTGTCCGCCACGTTCGGCACACGCGATAGTTCGCTGCTCTCTGATTGGTTGAATCGTTTTTTGGACATAGCTCGGTAAGTAATTGTCCGATTAATATGAAACCTTGAAAAGGCACATCCTCGGGTCCCCAGCAATATACCTGGCAAGTTAAAAGTATATCGGACCCGTGGTTGTCGAGAAACAGCGGTCACAGACAAACAAACAAACGTACAAACGTACAAACGTACAAACAAACACAGAGATTACTGGAATTATAGATAGAAGATTACGGTTTGAATTTGGAACAGTAATTTGTGGACACCCTGTATATACAGGGTGAATCAGAATAATGTATAAACACGGAGATGTTGAGTTGATCAACTCAAATGTGAGTTGATTATTTTCCTTGTCGATCAGTCAGGTGATCCCTTGCAAAACATATGAATGTTAAGTGCTTACTTTAACTATATTTTCCAGAAATTTTCATACAAATTAACCATGGCATGGATTACAATCCCAAACAACGATTCTGTGTTATTACATATCTGTTAGTATAATCTCCGCATACCTCCACTCTGCATCGGCATTCAATTCTGGCAACATAAACGAAGTAGCTTTTTAATAGAATACTTTTTATAATTGCATGCCGACACATGTGTTTATAAATGATGTCGTCGTACAAATAATGAACAATCTTGTCGCTGATTGTGGCCTTGGTGATTATAAAGGATTTCATAAAAGGTGGAGTGCAGCATCGATCAGAAAGTTACATTTAACTACATACTTGAAGGTGTTTGCCACCAATCCAAGGTTCTTTGATCGATCAACGTACGACCGTCAGTCTTGAGTTTGAGTTTATTGAACTGAGTTCTGAGTGTGTTTGAGTGTTTTGCCTCCACCTTCTGAGTTCTCAGACTCGGTCTGAACTGAGTTCTAAACTGGGTTTGTGAAACTTGAGTTTATTGAAAGCACGGAACGCAAGCGATACTCGGACACGCCGGCACGGTACCGCAAACAGCAAAGCGAAATATGACTGGCTCTTCTCTCTGCTCCCGGTCCCAGCTCTGTTTTGCTACTTGCATACTCAGCTTATAAACATTCCCTGGAGCCCCCTCTACAAGCACTTTGTAAATTCAACCGATGAGACTGTTCGATTATACAGATCGTCTGAGAAACTATTCATGATGCGAGTGATAGCTCCTTATCCAGAAACGATCAGGAAATGCCTGAACACCTGCAAACGTTCACATGATGTAAAATCTAACTTCAACATCAACACAAGGTCTGTTGCTTTCACATCCTGGGCAGGTCGGTATGATATCTCGTATTTTTTGTACCATCTGTTCTCCAACATTGTTCTCTTTGCTCTCTCGGTTTTCTGACCCGCCACAGAAACTCCAGGATGTACGTGCTATTCCAATAAGTTCCTCCTGATTCAACTTCCAAAGTCCAGACCGACTGCACACCTCCACTCTTATATTCCATACTTTTCCTGTGTATTGAACCACCTTCCAGAGGCTGTTCTGTATTACTTTCCCTCCAGGGTTTCAAGCATGCCATGCACTGCCCTCACCTGTCATCCCCCAGTTCTGTCCTTGATCTTTATTACCTCCATTACCTTTTTGTAACCCAACCATCTTACTTGCTACTTCCATCAGTGTTTCCTCCCCTTCTCCTGCTCCTCTTATCCTGTTAGTTAATTCCCTTGATGCCCCACTGTGAGATCTACCTGGCTATTATTTGAGCCTTGCACCTGTAAAGAAGAAATAATAAATAAAACAATACTTTGCTGCTGGTTGGATATTGATCGGTGGAAGAACCTTGGGTCTGTTACAATCCTTAACTTCAATTTTTATTACCCTCAACGGCCTGTCCTAGCCCAGTCTTCTGCTTGCAGGTTGCTCCTCTTTACCTCCTGGTAGCTTGTGTGTCCAGGAGATCGCCTGCTGCCCAAGTCGCTTTATGCCCTCTACCTCTTGCTTTTCCATGAGCCTTGATCTTGTAGACAGAGCACTGCACCATTTAACAGTCACTCATATAGAATTTGACATTTTATTGACACCGCGCTGACACTGACTCTCTTTATCACCCACATCGATCACCAATGCACCAAATGTGACAACAATTACGTCTTGAGGTTGTTTTTTTTTGGTTTTTTTTGTATACAAGATCGAGGCTCGTGAAAGAGCTAACATTAATCACTAATCACACAAAAAGTCAAACCGACACATAAAACACAATAAGGGGAGCAGTTGACAAGATGGGGAGAGAGGGGGAAGGACACAAACACAACATTTGAGAGCAGGGACATCGAGAGATCTGTGGGAGGGAGAGGGCTTGGGGGGGGGGGGGGTTGGCGGGTAGGAGGCATGGGAAGGGGGGGGGGAGTGGGTGGGAGAGGTATAAAACATATAGACACTGCAAGGACTTCCAGGAAAGAAGTTGGAATTTCGAAAAAATGTATCTGAGGTGAATTAGCAGGGGTAGAAAATATCAAGGTTTTGGAAGGGGGAAGATAAGAGATGGTGGTGAACAGCTGTTTTAAAGACCTGGAGGGAGGAGTGGGATTGAAGGGAGTGGGGGAGTTTGTTCCAGAGGCGGGAGAAAAGGGGAATGAAAGAGTGAAGTTGAGCAGAGAGCCTATATTTTGGCAGTTTAACCATAAGAGGGTTGCTGGCAGATCTTGTGTGACCTGTAGGAATATTTGGGGGACAGAGCACAGAGAGAGCTGGGGGCACAAGGCCAGAGAGGAATCGGTAGAAGACAGAAAGACCACCAACCTGCCTGCGGTGAGTGAGTGAAAGGTCCTCGGAGTTAGCTTCATCGCAGGACATTCCAATGATTCTGAAAGCTTTGGCTTCAACAGCGTGAAGACGAGCGAGGTGTGAGGCAGGAGCACCGGCCCAGAGGGGGGAACAGTATTCCATTTCCACACAATTGATGGTGTCAGAGGATATGTTTTTATAATGCTCATGTTTTACATAACTGAACTGGATTTTGACAAATCAAATTTGCAAAATAGAACGAGTTTTTCAACCTGGAACTCACAAAGATGCCATACCCATGCCCAGACATGTTTTGTGTGGCTTTATAGTACATATTTTATAGACGTACTCACATTCTAAACTGAACGTATTTTATAAACATACTCACATTCTAACTGAACATATTTTATAAACATACTCACATTCTATCTGTACATATTTTATGGACGCACTCACATTCTAACTGTACCTATTTTATAGACGTACTCACATTCTAACTGTACAGAGTGGTCACAAAGTCCCTATGCACGCAGTTAGAATTTAGTTAGAATTTATCTGTATGCTCCCCTCCATCCTCGACACAAATTTGAATTTTTCTCCATGTTCTTCTGGACATCTTCTTCCATGTTGAGGATTGGAGGTCATAAAAGCAGCCCCTGACAGCTGTTTTGAGGTCTTCAACTGTTGTTAGGTGGAGATGAGAAATTTCCTCTTTCACAATGCCCCAAAGCGAGTTGTTAAGTCCGGACTTCGAGGAGGCCACACTATCTCAGATCCACGTCCAATCCATCGTCGACTGAATTTGTTGTCGAGATATTCTCTAACTGCGAAAGAAGAATGTGCTGGTGCACCATGTTGTTGCAGGATAGCTGTTGCCTCGAGACCTCTCTCTCACGCAGTTGTGGAACAAACCACGTCTGAAGCATGTTCAAATAAGCAGTGTGATTGACACTTGTATTGAAAAAATATGGCCCTATGAAGTGATCTTCTGAAATTGCTGCCCACATCATGACATGAGGATACTGTTCAATTTCCTCATAAAAATGAGGATTTTCTTTGCACGAAAAACAAGATTCCTGGGTCGATTGCTGGGTTAAATAGCACACTCATCTGAAAAAAATACGCTTCTTGATTTAATTGTGGGAAATTGCTGCAGAAGAGCTTTGCTCTAAATCAAGTCAAATCAAGGACACTCCCTGTTAAAAAATCCTTCTTCTACCATGCCTGCCTCGTGACGCGCGTCGGAGCTGGCTTATCAAACCTCTGCGAAAATCTTGTCCGACGTCTTCAAAACTTGCTCCGTCTCATGCACGGTAGTGAACCCAAACACAAGTAATCGGTCTCTCTTCTATCGTGTACTCACTGGTGTCCATCATGCTGAAGCCGTACCTGGAAAACAAAGAAGTAATAGAGGACACACTATTATGCATAGGGACTTTGTGGACACTAGTCATATTTTATAGATGTTCTCACATTCTAACTGTACTTATTTTATAGACGTACTCACGTTCTAACTGTACTTATTTTATAGACGTACTCACATTTTAACTGTACATACTTTTTAGACGTACTCACATTCTAATTGTACGTAATTTATAGACGTACTCGCATTCTAGTTGTACATACTTTATAGACGTACGCACATTCTAATTGTACGTAATTTATAGACGTACTCACATTCTAATTGTATGTAATTTATAGCCGTACTCACATTCTAATTCTGCATATTTTATAGACGTACCCACATTATAATTATACAAACTTTATAGACATACTCACATTCTAATTGTACGTAATTTATAGACGTACTCACATTCTAATTGTACGTAATTTATAGACGTACTCACATTCTAATTATGCATATTTTATGGACGTACCCACATTATAATTATACAAACTTTATAGACGTACTCACATTCTAATTGTACGTAACTTATAGACGTACTCACATTCTAATTGTGCATATTTTATAGAGGTACCCACATTATAATTATACAAACTTTATAGACGTACTTTATAGATACCCTGTCTATCTATTGAAAAAAGAGAAAGTGGTCTACTGGCTAAAACTAGGTGGCGTGTATGGCCTGTGTTAGCACGTTTTGTGCGGACGGACAGACAGACAGAAATAAACAGACAAACGGACCCAAATGCAATACCCTCTCCTCTGGCGATGGTAACAATGATGTAGGATATATTTATGATTCGGATTGGATAATTGGCGTGCAGTAACGGCATGCTCTGCGAGAAATGCCATTACAATAGATATTTCTCGATTTCCGGCAGTATTGGTGATTCAGGTCTGGCGTGTAGCCTCTGTTGAGCAGACTGCTCAATAACACAGGTGGCACCCATGGCTGAACCTAGTCTGAAGTGTGCTTGACTTCCTCATAACAACAAGCAATGTGTAAGGACCCCAGCCTGACATGCTCCCAATGATGAGTGATACGAATGCCAAGGTTGGGGCAGGTACTACTGACTGTGACCAAGCTTTGGGGACACACTGATGTGGTGAGACAAATGATAATGGCGAATGCCTCATTGACTTCTGTTTGAACAACAACTGTGTTATTGTAGGTATCATCTTTCCCTACAAGAAGGTGCTTGCTACTTTCAGTGTTTCCTCCCCTCCTTCCTTTCACTTTTTGTTTTTGTAGACATGTACCCATCTGAAAGACAAAACTCACCGGCTAGAGTCCTTCCACAATGGATGCCTTTGGAAAATCTGCTGCAGTTCTTGTTGCTTACTTTTTGTTGAAAGTCTGTTGGTTGCTTTTTTTGTTTAGCAATGTCGGGAAAATTGTGACCCAACTTTTAAAATTATTTCTTTTTAGTTTTTATTTATTTATTGAGGACGCTGAGCTTTATCTTTATTCCGGTTTTTTAACAGGACAAAAAACCCCCCAAAAACCTGTACCTTACTCTATTTACAGAGCACTGGCGCTGCCGAAACAGTTTCTAGGCAAGGGTTATACTGGGTGGTTTGCCATTGCCTTCCCTGCATTCTTTTGTCGATGCTCTATATCCCCTTAAATGTTAAGTGTTTCGCAAGGGGAAGCAGGACGTACCATTTTTACCTCCAACACCAAAGGTGGATGGAGGTTGTGTTTTCACCCCTGTCCGCTTGTCTGTCCGTTTGTCTGTTTGTGAACGAAATATCTCAAAAAGTTGTGGACGGATTCGGACGAGATTTTGCAGAGATGTAGCGTATGTGACATGGACGAAATGATTCGATTTTGGTGAAGATCCGGATTCGGATCCGGTTACTAGAATTTTTTAAGTGATTCTTCACCATTGGGAGATGGGGCCAAACACGATACATAGCGGGATATCTCAAAAAGTTGTGGACGGATTTGGCCGAAACTTGGTGGACACGTTGTGTTTGTGACGAGGACAAATAGATTCAATTTTGGTGAAGATTCGGATCCGCATCCGGCTAGTAGATTCTTCTAAAGTAGGCCAACCAGGTGGAGGTGTGCTCTCCACTGATTGCTGTTTTAGTTGTTTTTTTAAAAGTAAACGTCTTTGGTTTGACTTCAGCCCGAGTTTAAACCACCAACCACCCAAACCCAGAGCGGACGCTCGGACCATTAAACCAGCGAGTCTGGTTTCACCAACACAAGGAAAACCTTTAGTCCATTGACACATCTAACTGAATTTCCAGGCCTTCGTTTTTATTTTTGTTTTGGTTCCCCAAGAGTTTTTACTGATTCCAATCTTTTCCCCATAAGAATTTGTTTTAGCGATGGTCAGGCGACATTTTGTAAACGAGGAAGGCCTCGCTGCCAGACACTGGCAAGGAAGTGGACTTGGGTTGGGCCGGGCCGTGACACGTGACAGACACTGGTGACTACACGCACTGGAGCCATTGCACATTGTGGACTTTCTTCATCCTCTGGACGTTTTGTTTTCCCGCGAAATATATTACCGGTGATGGAAAATCGAGCATTTATTGGTAAGAGCATTTTTATGTTTGCTTGGAATGTCTGCACAGCCATGAAACGCACGTTTAGTGGTTTTGATGGACTCGGTAGTTGCATTTCTACTTTGGTTTGTTGTCCTTGCTTTCACTACACCACACTTTACCTTTTACCCAGGCAATGTTGTGGTGTATATCAATAGAGCGATGTGATTCCTAGTCCATCAGCTTGTTTTTATCCCGTACTTTAATTCATTATTTTGTTTGCTAAATGCGGCTCCTCGTTTCGAGAAACCAATATGGCTCCGCAGAAAGTCGTCGTGTTTTTGTTTTTGTGCTATTTTTCTGCTCGCGTGTACGAGCTTTCACTCCATGCTCGTTGTGTGTGAAACGCCAGCTCGGTGTCCGCCACCATATAATCTGTCCGCAGTTTGGGGAATTCCGAACATGCTGAGGCAGCACTTCCTCCAGGCGCTAACATTCCATCAACAACAAGTTCCACCACTATTTGAGTTCCATTAGACTGTTGTTCAAAGCAAATGCGGAACAATGCACAGAACCTGGGAACCATTTACCTGTCTATCTTTGTGATTGCATTTGATGTATATTCATAGCTACATTGTGGTTGCTTGGGTAGTAGTGTAAAGTTGGTTATGTAAAGTTGGTTAGTACTGTAAAGTTGGTTTGTTAGCAGTGTATTGTTGGTTGAAGTGGTTGGTTGGTTAATTAGTAGTGTATTGTTGGTTGAAGTGGTTGGCTGGGTAGTCGTGTAAAGTTGGTTGAAGTGGTTGGTTAGTAGTGTAAAGTTGGTTGAAGTGGTTGGTTGGTTAGTAGTGTAAAGTTGGTAGAGGTGGTTGGCTGGGTAGTCGTGTATTGTTGGTTGAAGTGGTTGGCTGGGTAGTCGTGTAAAGTTGGTTGAAGTGGTTTGTTGGTTAGTAGTGTATTGTTGGTTGAAGTGGTTGGCTGGGTAGTCGTGTAAAGTTGGTTGAAGTGGTTGGTTGGTTAGTAGTGTAAAGTTGGTTGAAGTGGTTGGTTGGTTAGTAGTGTAAAGTTGGTTGAAGTGGTTGGTTGGTTAGTAGTGTATTGTTGGTTGAAGTGGTTGGCTGGGTAGTCGTGTAAAGTTGGTTTAAGTGGTTGGTTGGTTAGTAGTGTAAAGTTGGTTGAAGTGGTTGGTTGGTTAGTAGTGTATTGTTGGTTGAAGTGGTTGGCTGGGTAGTCGTGTAAAGTTGGTTGAAGTGGTTGGTTGGTTAGTAGTGTATTGTTGGTTGAAGTGGTTGGCTGGGTAGTCGTGTAAAGTTGGTTGAAGTGGTTGGTTGGTTAGTAGTGTAAAGTTGGTTGAAGTGGTTGGTTGGTTAGTAGTGTAAAGTTGGTTGAAGTGGTTGGTTGGTTAGTAGTGTATTGTTGGTTGAAGTGGTTGGCTGGGTAGTCGTGTAAAGTTGGTTGAAGTGGTTGGTTGGTTAGTAGTGTATTGCTGGTTGAAGTGGTTGGTTGGGTAGTAGTGTAAAGTTGGTTGAAGTGGTTGGTTGGGTAGTAGTGTAAAGTTGCTTGGAGTGGTTGGTTGGGTAGTCGTGTAAAGTTGGTTGAAGTGGTTGGTTGGGTAGTAGTGTAAAGTTGCTTGGAGTGGTTGGTTGTGTAGTAGTGCAAAGTTGGTTGAAGTGGTTGGTTGGCTAGTCATATATAGTTACTTGGAGTGGTTGGTTGGGTAGTAGCGTAAAGTTGGTTGAAGTGGTTGGTTGGTTAGTAGTGTAAAGTTGGTTGAAGTGGTTGGTTGGCTCATCATCTATCTATAATTCCAGCAATCTCTGTGTGTGTGTGTGTGTGTCTGTCTGTGTGTTTGTTTGTCTGTGACCGCTGTTTCTCGACAACCACGGGTCCGATATACTTGAAACTTGCCAGGTATATTGCTGGGGACCCGAGGATGTGCCTTTTCAAGGTTTCATATTAATCGGACAATTACTTACCGAGCGATGTCCAAAAAACGATTCAACCAATCAGAGAGCAGCGAACTAGCGCGTGTGCCGAACGTGGCGGACACACTCTGCCTCGGATGGCACATTTGAGAGCGTATTCATTTATTTCACGTTTGCAAACTATGTTGGCGCTATGTTGGCGTTAAACGATGTTTTAAAACTAATAAAAACGAATTTGCGATTCATTCGCTTTCCTGCGCGTTTGTGTACGCGATGGCGATTTCTTTACCAAACTCCGGAAGCCGTTCGCTTTGGACCGAACCATTTCATGTAAATAGAGGGGGGGGTTCTGTGGTCGTTGCGAATGGACCAAACCATTCATGTAAATAGAGGGGGGGGATTGTCACTGTACTCGCAAGCCGTTCGCCGTTCGCTTTGGCGTTGCGAATGGACCAAACCATTTCATGTAAATAGAGGGGGGGGATATAATTTTAGATAGATATATAGTACGGGCATATATATAGTACGGGCATGCCCTAGTATATATAATAGTTGGTTGGTTGGTAGTGTAAAGTTGGTTGAAGTGGTTGGTTGGTTAGTAGTGTAAAGTTGGTTGAAGTGGTTGGTTGGCTAGTCATATATAGTTGCTTGGAGTGGTTGGTTGGGTAGTAGCGTAAAGTTGGTTGAAGTGGTTGGTTGGTTAGTAGTGTAAAGTTGGTTGAAGTGGTTGGTTGGTTAGTAGTGTAAAGTTGGTTGAAGTGGTTGGTTAGTAGTGTATTGTTGGTTGAAGTGGTTGGCTGGGTAGTCGTGTAAAGTTGGTTGAAGTGGTTGGTTGGTTAGTAGTGTAAAGTTGGTTGAAGTGGTTGGTTGGCTAGTCATATATATAATAGTTGCTTGAAGTGGTTGGTTGGTTAGTAGTGTAAAGTTGGTTGAAGTGGTTGGTTGGATAGTAGTGTAAAGTTGGTTGAAGTGGTTGGTTGGCTAGTCATATACACTACTCACAATAAGTTAGGGATACTGTGGGAGTGTTTTTTTTTTTTTTAAAGGTGTTCAGGTTAGGGTATTGAAATCAAGAATGCTGTGTTTTTTCACACATTAATAACCATAGAATTAGGACCAACAACTTTTTTCAACATAATTAATACACAAAATCAACCACACCGAAGAACCTGCCAATAGCCCTAACTTATTGTGAGTAGTGTATAATAGTTGCTTGGAGTGGTTGGTTGGGTTGTAGTGTAAAGTTGGTTGAAGTGGTTGGTTGGATAGTCGTGTATTGTTAGTTGGTTGGTTAGTTAGTAGTATGTTGTTAGTTGGAGTAATTGGCAACAGTTCATGCCTTCATGCGTGATAGACATAAGGGGCATAAGTGAGTTTGTATCCACATGGCAATATTGAAATAAACAAAATTAGGAAGGTCTTTTATTTAGTAATTACTGGAAATAATGAGATTTTCAAAATCTTGATAATGTGTTTTTGTTGCTAAAATGAAGAACAATTGAGAAAGAGCAGGGGCAGAAGAAAATACATAACTTCCTGTACTGTACTTTGAGAATATGTTCTGTCGATGAATTGATCATTGCAATCAATAAAATGGGAATAATCTGAGCAGTCTTGTTGTATAATTATTGTGTTGATGGTCAACAACCCTCCAGTGTCTTGTGTAGAACCAGTAATATTATTCATTTGAATCAGGTATAATTAATTGATTCACCTGCAGCTCGACTCGCTTGGGCGTCAGCACATCATTTATAACAACACTGTGTGTCGAGCCGAGCTGGGGTAACTGATCATGGTGTGCTTGATGAACTGACCATTCATACTTACCGAGTAGTTGTTTTTCTTTCATGGTCAATATTATTCCCACCTTCTCTAGGAGTCGTCCGAGCAAGGTTTGGTCCAAGTCTTTCACGAACTGGCCGGCCCAGCATGACGAGTACACGTAACTCTAGGCCATCCGACCTTTGGATATGAGGGCCTTGTTAAGTTGACAGCAAATTGCTTGTAATTCTAACACCTGTGGAATTATCTTCCAAGCCTGATACGGTATCTTGTTATATCTGGTTGATGGCGATGGCTTTCTCCAATGTGCTTGTGTTATGAGGCTGTTAAAGATTAGTCATTCTGTACCTTGTAAACCACGTGTCTGCCCAGCACCCTGCAATACGTGTCTTAGTCAAATAATAGTTTGGTGGCACATTGTATATTTTTTGCTTCTGAGACAGCCATACCTGTCAAACAAGAAGGTTCGATCATATGTAGCGCACTTGAATCTGAGTTGTCCAATCCAGGTTCGATTCCCACCCAGACTATAAAACTGTTTGATTTGATAGTTTGCAGGCAGGAAGTTGCATCATAAAGGTTGCTGTAACTCAGGTGGCCGTTAAGCTGGGAGTCCCTATCTGCTAGCATTTGCTGGTGGATGTTAAAAATTTTGCTGGTGGATCGATGACGGTGCCATCGATCTGTGTGCGAGTTATCGCAGGCATCCTGATCAAATTCCAATTTCCCCCCTGCCCCAACCAGCTTGTTATGTCAAGCCTGGCCAGCCACTTCGTGAAAGGTTTGTGCCAATCTATGTCTAGCAGCTGACCACACATGGTGGGATTAATTGGAGCTATTAAAAAAGGTAGTGATAGACAGACAACCACCTCTATTTTGTCAAACACAGCAACAGTGTAAAGCATGTAACATGCCATTAGCAGAATGTGACTTGCGCGTATGTTTCTGTCATTCATATCTGGAGTAGCAGATCCTACTGGAATGGATCCAGGAATGCATACTCATCCCACTGCTCCGCCCAATTTTCCTGTAAATGTGGTGGGCTATGAAGGAACGATGATCAATTCAGGTATGTCATCAAAATCTCTGCATTTTGATTTAATGCTGCTTTCTTTTAATATTATTGTTTCCCACCCCTCCATCAAGCTGGGAGACGGGAGATATTAAAATGAGCTCCTTCGGACAGACCGATCGATCGATCTGTCCATGTACTTACTTTTATATACGCGATATTTCAAAAAACGTTGAACATTTAATTTCCATATTGCAGATATCTATTCCACATGACATTATCTCAACTTGATTAGGTCACGGCCGTGATTGGCTGAATTATATTGTCACGGCAACCGTCTCAGTAACTTGGCTTGTGCACGTGATATTCAAAAACCCATCAATATTTAGCATTCATACGACACAGATCTAGTCCTCGTACCACCCACAAAGCGGGGGACCCAGAGTATCGGCTCCTTGTTTAGATTGATTTTCCTGATTTCGACAGAGTGGAGACAATATTCCTATCTCAAATGCAAAAACGTTGGAATTTTCATGAAATGTACAGTTGTGAGGTGTCCCTAATGCTTTTCCATTTCATTTTCGCTCTCCCCCATCACCCTCAACCTCCAGGTCACAACATTCCACCGCCTCCGTTTGCACCACTGCCTGTTGAACCAAACTCTCAAGCACAGGAATGGAGGTACCTTATACACACACTCTTCGTTTACAAGGTATCTACAAGCGTAATTATTATAAAACCATGGTATTATTTATTATATGAGAAATGGGCATGGGCAGTGCCTTCAAAACTTGTGATTTCACGTGGTATGCTTGGTTAGATGTTGACCTCACCTGGCAACAGGTTGTGCGTGACAGCATTTCTCATTCGTTCTTGTTTGTTTGTGCCATGTATTGCGGATGGAAAGTATTAACATGAGTGGAAAACGTCCAGGTTTAATGTGTTCACAGTTATTTTGGCTGCTTTTATTTCTCATACGGTCTGGTCCGTATGCACCAATCCCATGATTTGAATGGCTGGTACCTGATGCTAACCCTAGTACAGGTTGGAAACGAGTTAGGTACAACTCAGCCTATTTGGAGCATAACCATGGGTTTGGGTGTACGTCTGTTTCCCCGATTTTCCACTGCCAAAACACAATAATTGGGGGTCAGGTTGGGGATGGGGTGGGTTGAGGAGAGAGACATTAGATGGTGATGCACTGTTTACTTTGAAGACCTGATCGCCGTCGATGTACGTCAACCACAATGCAGAGCGTAACATTTGTCGCCACCACACCCGCTGGACTCAGAATACTTTTGTTCCATCATTGCGATGAGTAGACACATTAAAATACCAGTGCGAACTTGCGAGTGGGCACGAGGCTTCAACAAAGAATGTATACCTGTCAAAAAACAAGTTTGAAATCTACCATATAAATCACAGTCAGTTTGTGCGTTTGTACAGATGTCTGTCCCTCTTCATAAGGGTATATTTTAAGAACCAATCTTTTAACACAAATGTGTGTTCACTATTGTCTATTTTCGAGGATAAAACAAACTCGAAAAACATTTTCCATAAAAGAGTAATTTTGTCTCCCCTATTGGATTTGGAGATGGTGGCTTGCAAAAACCGGGCCTCATGGGCGGTGTACAAATGCGTTTTTTTAAAATAACAATAAATCCGAGGTGCAGGGAGGTGAAATTCGCTGCACGTGATGTGCAACATGCACAGAGTAAAAAGAGTTCATTTACGTATGTATGATCTGTATGATGTCTGATAAATAAAGAAACTATAAGCACGTCTGACACTAGGCCGAGGCTTCAGAGTTTGGCACGCTGACGAGGCTGCACCGTCAAATAAACTGTTCCAACCCGTCATATTTGACGGACTTTTTACTGGTATCATTATCTTCATTGGGGCTTTTTATATTTGGGTTAAGAGCTGACACACACACACACACACACACACACACACACACACACACACACACACACACACACACACACACACACACACACACACACACTCTGACAAGACAACCACTTAACACAGGGACTGAGCTTGGGGGAAGTGCCCTCATTACCGGCACTTCCCGGGATATTCTGGGTACCAGAGACGTCATAACAATGGCGCCGTTTTTTTCACTGTACTAAGCGGAAGGGGTTTGTCCATGCTCTACCTTTTCAAGCAAGGAAGCAGCATGCTTTGGTATGACTTTTACGTACCATTTTTTAAATCTTTGGTATGACTTCCACATTTGCTAAGATTAACAAACGTCGTGAGAAATGGAAAATTTGCTTGATTCTCTTTTTTTGAATAAGAAGGCCTGCCGTGAGTCTTTGGGCTGGCAGGTTGGCCTCGATGCACACCTTGAGCTGTCTAGCCTGGATTTAAATCCTGAGCCAGCCATAAACTGGCATCCTGGGGTTTTGCGGCAGGACGAGGCATTAATAGTACGAGCAGGTTGTGGCCTTGTAGCATCAAACAAACTTTGATACCTTCCTCAACATTTGTGGATTTAAGCTTTATCTCGACTCTGGAGCAAGCTCCTTTGATAATTTCCATCAGTAATGAATCAAACAGTATTTCGGTGATCTCACTGATTGCATCTGTATGTAGAAATCCAGCACTGAGTGAAGAAGAGGGAAAGGAGGCTCTTCGAGAGTACGTGTCCGGACATTGCTGCTACAGCCAGCAACCTGTAATGGAACTTCAATTCAGCGACATCAAACAACTAAACACATACAGGGTATGCTGCTAATTGATATGTGTAGTAACTGCAGCAGGTGATGCGAAACCCTACAGTTGACGAGCCAGAGCCTTTTGGGGCGGATTGTTAATCTTTCGACCCAATAATGACGTCAGCAGTCACGTGTGGTTAATTCTAAGTCTTTCAAATAGTAAATGGCAAAGTTCCACTCCACCTTCATGATCTGCTTTCTGGGCTCCATTTGCTTTGCTGTGCCGACAGCCGAGGCCGAGAGTCGATGCGCGAGCATTAAAACAAAACAAATCCTGCTGGCTGGGCCAATGTTGAGACTATATGACATACAGAGCTGGTGGCTTTCCGTGTCTCCATATGAGTTTATTATTTTTAAACTTGGATTATAAAAGCTATGATTTATTTTTCCAATCAATTCCATAAAGGGAACCCAAACATTCAGTCCACTTCGACGCTAATCTATCCCTTAATGCCCTACAAAATAGATATGATGTCTTCTCCCGATTTCTAATTTGTAAAGTGCGTAATTTTGAGAATAAATGTCGAAAATCTTCTTCTTCGTCATAAGCAATGATGTCACACTGTGAAGTTGACCGCCATTTCCATATTGTCGATGGGTAACATCGTGGTACGATTTAATTCGAACAGTGATTCATTGTCACCCCGGTGTGTACCCCGGTTCAGAATAGGTACATCGTATCCCTGCGTGTCGTAAGAGGCGACTAAAAGGGTTGGCATCAGGAAGGGCATCTGGCCATAAAACATTGCCTCAAAAAGGGAACCATGACAATTACATATGGGCAGGGTACAGCCCGAAGTACCCCGTGGGGGACCTCACTCCCTCTCGTCAAAAATCAAGGTGGGGAACCCGATCGAAGCAAGGGTGCAAATCACTCCATTTATGACGACGAAATATCTGATGCCCGACGTGGAGATCGGTTTATGAGGTTTGGGACATGGAATGTAGGGACAATGACAGGGAGATCAGGAGAAGTGGTGGAAGTATTGGTCAGAAGAAGAGTGGACATATGTTGTGTGCAAGAGACGAGATGGAAGGGAAATGGTGTGAGAATGGTGAAGGTTAGGCAGGGACAGAAATACAAGTTTGTGTGGCAACGGTGCCCGGAAGGCGTGCATGGTGTTGGTGTCCTGTTTTCTGAGGAGTTTGTAGACAGTGTGGTGAGTGTGACTCGAGTGAGTGAAAGGTTGATGATGGTGAAAATGATGATTGGAAAGCTCTTGGTGAACGTCATCTCGGGATATGCTCCGCAGGTCGGTCGGAGCGATGAAGAGAAGGACAAGTTCTGGTGTGCGATAGAGAAGCTGATGGAAAACGTGAAAGATGAGGAAGTTGTTCTGGTAGGAGGAGACCTAAATGGACATGTGGGAAGGAGTATGGACGGTTTTGAGGGAGTTCATGGGGGTTACAGATATGGTGTGAGGAATGGAGAAGGTGAAAGGATTTTGGAATTTGCTGATGGAGCTGGTTTGTTAATTTGTAATACTCTGTTCCAGAAAGAGGATAATAAGCTTGTTACATACACGTCAGGTGGGTTGACGACAACCGTTGACTACCTGATGGTGCGTAGGCGAGATAGGGGGCACCTCCGGGACACAAAGGTGATCCCGGGGGAGGAGGCTGTTTCACAGCATCACTTGGTTGTCTGTGACATAAGGGTGAAAGGTGCGAGGAGAGCTCGGCAGGTGAAGTACCAACCGAGAATGAAGGTGTGGAGGTTGAAAGAGGTGACAGTGAGGGAGGCATTGAAAGAGAGGCTGAGTATGGTCGAGGATGATGTGGTTGAGCTTGAAAGTGGTTGGATGTCAATGAAAGATAGTCTGTTGGGAGCGGTTGGTGAGGTATGTGGATCGACAAAAGGACCACCGAGGCAATCGGAAACATGGTGGTGGGATGATGACGTTGGAAAGAGGATTGACGAGAAAAGGAAGAAGTTCAAGGAGTGGCAGAAGGCGAAGGGTACGGGAGCAGAAAAGGCAGAGCATGAAAGTATAAGGCAGCCAAGAAGGCTGCAAAGAAAGAGGTAGCAAAGGCGCAGGAGGCATGTAGGAAAATGTTCGGAAAACGCTTGGATTTGGAAGAGGGTCAGAGAGCGGTATTCAGGATTGCAAAGCAGATAGCGAAAGAGAGGTGTGATGTGATGGGGGTGAGTTGCTTGAAGGATGAAGTGGGACAAATCGTTGTGGACCCTGATGGAATTAAAGGAAGATTGGAAAGATATATGGAAATGCTGTTGAATACAGAGAATGAATGGGATGGCAACATAGAGAGTAACCCAGTTTTAGGACCGGCAGAGAAGATAACTGAGAAGGAAGTTGAGGAAGCGATAAAAGCAATGAAGAGTAGAAAAGGGGGAGGGCCGACCGGAGTTGTGGGAGATATGTTGAAGGCAGCGGGAGGTTGGGGGTGTGAAGAGAATGACAGATCTGTAATCTGGTGGTGAAAGAAGGCTGCATTCCAGTGGATTGGGAACTGAGTACCCTCGTCCCTCTATGCAAGGGGAAAGGTGACCCTTTGGAATGTGGCTCGTATCGAGCGATAAAGTTATTGGAGCATGGAATGAAGGTATTGGAAAGGGTGTTGGAGAAGAGGAGGAGGAAGAAAGTGAATATCGACAAAATGCAGTTTGGATTTATGCCAGGAAGAGGAACGACAGACGCGCTTTTTATTGTGAGGCAGTTGCAGGAGAAGTACATGGAGAAAAGGAAGAAGTTGTTTCTTGGGTTTGTTAATCTGGAGAAAGCATTCAATAGGGTTCCACACGAAGGAGTGACATGGGCATTGAGGAAGTTAGGAGTGGAGGAATGGTTGATCAGAGTAGTGATGGCAATGTATGAGAGAGCGTGCACAGCTGTAAGGACGAAGGACGGGAACAGTGGTGAGTTTGAGGTGAAGGCTGGAGTGCATCAGGGGTCGGTACTAAGTCCACTACTATTTGTAGCTGTGATGGAGGTGCTGGCTCGGAACGTAAAAGAGGGTTTGCCGTGGGAGTTGTTGTTGGCAGATGATCTGGTGTTGATTGGGGAGAGTATGGATGGACTGAAGGAGAAGATGAACAAGTGGAAGGAATGTATGGAGACAAAAGGTCTGAAGGTGAATATCGGAAAGACGAAGGTGATGGCAAGTGGTAAAGCATGTGGTGAGGTGGAAAGAACTGGGAAGTGGCCATGTGCTGTGTGCAGGAAGGGTGTCGGAGTGAACTCCATTCAGTGCACAATGTGCACTGAGTGGCTTCATCAAAAATGTCGTAGTCTGAGAGGGTCATTAACCAGTGTGGCAGCTCCATTCAAGTGTAAGGTGTGCACAGAGGGAGCTGCAGATGGGGGAAATGTTGAGTTGGATCTTAGAGACGGCGTGAAGCTGGAAGGTGTGAAAACATTTTGCTGCCTCGGAGACATGCTGAATGGAGAAGGTGGATCAGACTCGGCAACGGTTGCTGGAGTGAGATGTGTATGGAAGAAGTTTCGGGAACTGAGTGGCATGCTGACGAGGAGAGGAGTATCGTGAGAGAGAGGAAGACAAATGATGAATTGTGAAAGATGATGGGAATAGAGCCTGTGATGGATGCTGTGAAGGGAAACAGGTTGAGATGGTTTGGTCATGGGTTGAGGAAGGATGAAAGTGACTGGTTGAGAAGAGTGATGGAAATGAATGTAGAAGGAAGTAGAGGACAGGGAAGACCGAGAAAGACTGGTGGAAGAAGAAAGAAAGAAAGGTGGTGGAAGAAAAAATGCGGGCAAGGGGGTTAACAAGGGGAGATGTAGAAGATTGTCATGGGGCCCACAAGGCCAACCTGCTCTAGCATGGAAAATGGCCTTAAAATGCCTGTTGTTGTTGTTTGATTCATTGTCAAATTTCTACAAATATTCCTGGTTGTGTCCTTGGTCGTTGTAGTAATACAAACCGAGATGGGTTGATGCTATACTCATGGCCGAAAGGTCCAAGGGTTGCCAGAAATTGGACGATGTTTGTCAAAAATACAAAAGTGTGGCTCGGGCCTACAAAATGTTCACTTTTGTGCTTGGAACATTTAGAGCACTGTTATGAAACAACAGAGATGGCAAAGATCATGTGGTTGTCTGCCACTATCCAACCCTCCACTGGGGCAGGACATCGACACAGCACGGGCACGGCACGGGCACGACAGTGGGACACAGCATGGACACAACACAATACTGACATGACACAGCATGATCACAAACACAGATGGCGTCCCAGGAAAGTATGAAACGAGACAATCCTGCAACATACAGGATACCAGGATATCTTGGAAAACCCCAAAAAACTTTGCACCTCTCTGTCTCCGAAAGTGCTGCATAGAAAAAAATTGATACATTGCTCATTGTAAAGAGCTCTTCATGGTGAATAACATATATTAATGATGATGTCATAGGTTCCTCCATTATGACGTCATAGTTCGACAAGTACAAAACTTCATCCGATCAAGATGAAATTTATTGAGCATCATTTATGGATAAATTGGTGGAGAAAAAAAAATGATGGCGTCATCGGTCACGTGGTTTGGCCGCCATATTTGTTTTAACACAAAAGCCTTAAAAACCTCTAAGAACATGCCCTGGCGAGAGTCCGCAATCTCCGATTGTTCTTTCTTGTTTGTATTTTGTAACAAACTGGACACGCAATTGTTGCCACATTTCAAGATCAAATGTTCAGTTTTGTTGTATGTTTCACCACTCATTTTTGTTACAAACACAACATACGCCATGAAGATGATCTTTCCTGGCACTGGATGAGTTATCAGCAAACATATACAAAGGGGAGTTTCGAGTTGGGATGATGGGGAAGGGAGTATACTTCACCACTCTATTCCACGACTCTACTAATATGTCCAAGCAAGGACAAATACAGAGATTAGAAAAGGGCAATCCACACGAGTGCTGAGAAGTAAACTGAGCAAGCAATTCAACATGTTACAAATTGTGCGAAAAACGAGTTTGATGTTTACGTTTCCATGTTGAGTTGATTCCTTTATTGAATTCCCATTGAAAAAAATAAAATAAAAACACGACCAGTATCGGCCTCAAAAGATTTGCCATCAACACCTAGTTTGAGCTCCTGTTGTGCTGTTGAAATAACTCCAGGTAGGTTGAATGAATGAATGAATGATCGTTTTAAGGCCATTTTTCCTCGCTAGAGCGGGGGTTAGCTTTGCGGGCCCCATGACAATCATGGTTCCCTGTTTGAGGCAATGTTTTTATGGCCGGATGCCCTTCCTGACGCCAACCCTTGGTCATGCTCTTACGATGCGCAGGGATACGGTGTACCTATTCTAAATCGGGGTACACACCGTGATCATTCATCCCAGCAAGCTGGTACTCAATTTGCCGACCTCGGAAGGATGACAGGCTGAGTCAACCCCCCTGGTGTTAATTCAGCGATCGACCGGGATTCGAACCCAGGATCCTAGGATCCCAAGCCGGCACCCTAACCGCTAAGCCAACACCAGGTAGGTTAGCCTGTCATAATTCTGAGGTCGGCAAAATGAGTACCAGCTTACTGATAATAGGGGGCACTGCCTCAGTGGCACAGCTGCGCTTCCAGAAAGTGATGCAGCCAAGCAGCCCCAGGCTGCATACAAACCACCATCATCACTTACTAATACCTGGGCGTTACATACCAAGACCTCTAAAAAATTCCAACAAAAGCATCATCCCTAAGAAGGTGTCGTCTATGACGTATGAAAAGTCTCAAAATCAATATATATTTCTTTTTTGAATTTTGGGAAGCATATGAACGATTTGATGAACACAACATGCTTCAGGAGAAGTCTCGCATCTGGGATATCAAGATTGTCAAGGAACAGCTTGGCCTGGACATACGCAGACACATCCTCTTCCTCCATGCTGTCCTTAATCCTTAGATGTGGCACAACATTTTGCCTCCACCGGATTAGGAAAGTAGCTTCCCTCAATAAATTCAAGACAAGCAGTCACTTCCGTGAGCAAGCCAAGGTAGGCATTTGATGCACAGTCATCTTCTTCCGATGTTGTAGCTGCAGGAGGGAAACCCAGCGAAAAGCTCGACTCCTCTGCGGCACACTATGAGAAGGTGGATTCCAGTATGTCTCGCGTTCAGCAGAGTTTACCACCTACACCAGCAGCAGCAGCACAGCCTTTCAGGTGGACTTTCAGGTTCAGAAATGGAAGGGATCTGGGGGTGGACTCCTTCCAAAAGAGTGGGAATGGCAGGAGAGCGACTAGGGGCTTGTCCCTCCCCAGACAGACCGAGCTCCTGTTCCCGAGGAGCTGCTGAGGGTCATCAGGTGCAACTGCCAGACCGACTGTAGCGGCTTGGGGTGCACGTGCAAGAAGCACAACGTTGAGTGTACTCCTGCTTGTGGAACCTGGAGATGATCTGGTTATACAAACACAACACAGCTGCCATTTGGTGAAGATGAGGATTATGACATTGTTGGCTTGTGAATACATCTTGTACATTGACACAGGTTACCCATTGTGGGCAGATGCTGGCAATATGGCAACTACTCATCTTCTATGCAGATTCATGCTTCTCTTGCATAATATAACATGCACATGTTCACTGCTACGTTCTCCACAGACTCTTTGTTATATTGTGAAAGCCCTCACTATTGTGAACGTTCTCATTATTCTGCTTGCAATTTGTTATTATAGTTTACCGTTACTAGTCCTGCCAGTTGATATTGTTCAATATTTATATTTTAATTTATTAATTTGTTTGTGCAATGGCAATCTGCAATAATTGCAAATGGTCTTCAGTGTTTTATTTCATCATTTATAACATAATTATGCATCATTCTTAGTTTGTTGACTTTTGTTATTGTGTCGAGAACTGAATAGTATGTACTTGGTCTGCATCTCAGGGTTGCTTTTTATTTCATTATTTTAGTAATTCATCGAAGTAATTCATCATCAATTCATGAAATTCATCATCTATCATGTCAGGTTATGTTTTCACCCATGTCTGTCTGTCTGTCTGTCTGTGAGCAGAAGATCTCAAAAAGTTGTGGATGGATTCGGACGAAATTTGGTGGACATATGGGGTGTGTGACGAGGACTAAATTATTAGATTTTGATTCGGGTCCGAATCCAGATCCGGCCTACCGGTGGGATACAAAGCGTAAGCCTGGTGGAGTATGCGCTCTACCGAGTGTCCTTCTAGTTGTTATATTGTTTACATATACAATGCTAACGATGTGATTTTCATCCAAATCCATCCACAACTTTGAGGTATCCTGCTAACAATCGGACAAACATAAACAGATAGGGGTGAAAACCTAACCTCTGTCCACCTTTGGTGGGGAGGTAAAAAGGTCTTGGTTATGAACTTGTCTCCTCATCATAGTTGTTGGTGGTGTTTCAATGATTCCTCTTAATTTGGAATTTTTATTTTATCCAGTATCATCTGGAAACGTTTACTGAGGAGCGCTCAACGGCTTGGGAGAGTGAGCCCTTCAATGGTACGATGTATTCCCCATATTAATCACTAGACACAGCATTTGTTTTCATAGCTTGATGTGGGGCATGCAGAGACACACAGACACACAGGCACAGACACAGACACAGACATGGACGCATACCGACACACGCATGGACACAGACCGATACACGCATGGACACAGACCGACACACACATGGACACAGACACACACACAGATAAAGACAGACACCGGCATGAATACAGACACACGCACGGACACAAACTCAGACAGATACACAGACAAATGCACGCACAAACTCAGACACACGGAGTCGGACAGACGCACGAACTCAGACAGACGCACGAACTCAGACAGACGCACGAACTCAGACAGACGCACGAACTCAGACAGACGCACGCACGGACTCAGACAGACACACGCACGGACTCAGACAGACACATGCACGGACTCAGACAGACACATGCACGGACTCAGACAGACACATGCACGGACTCAGACAGACACATGCACGGACTCAGACAGACACATGCACGGACTCAGACAGACACACGCACGGACTCAGACAGACACATGCACGGACTCAGACAGACACATGCACGGACTCAGACAGACACATGCACGGACTCAGACAGACACATGCACGGACTCAGACAGACACATGCACGGACTCAGACAGACACATGCACGGACTCGCAGACAAGGAAATAGATGCATGCATGGACACGGACGCAAGCACGCACGGACACAGACACAAGCACGCACGGATACAGATGCATGGTCACAGACAGTCACACAGACAGACATACAAACACATTAGGCCAACTGTTTATTACATACACAAATTCCACAAAATTTTGGATCTCTCCCTCCTACAAACTGGACCAACCCTTCCTCCCACGCCATTCCTTTTCCCTGTACAAAAACGCACAGTGGAACTTTATCTCCACAATTAAATACCAAGTACACTGCCAGATTGCATTCTCTGTTGTTAAGACTTCAAAATATTTTAACTTATGAACTGAAAGCATGTGGAGCTCTGTTAAGAGTGATTTCAATCTCTTTTTGTTGAATAACAGTGGATATTAATTAAATATTTATTCGATAAAGAAATGCCATTTTATGTTGTTCACATGTTTTTGAGAATGCAATATACGCACTTTGCTTCGAGTGGCCTGGACATTGTCATCTCAAGTCAAGTGTCACGTCATAATGTCATACATCATAGACCTTGGTTCCACGTAATACTTTAACAACTCAAAAGGTTTACACAAGTCAGAGCTGGTTGTTTATATGAGCATGATTCTTTTTTTTTGGGCATTGTGCACTCTCATTTTTATTTTTTCACGTCATTCATTTTGCAAATTTTAATTGCTTTAATTCAAACCCGTTGACCAGACTCGGTGGTCACCCTCAAACTAAGATCAAAATTAAGACTATAAGATCACCCTCGGAATCTTCGCCATGCTACCGATAACGAAGTGAAACTGCATTTGTCCCTCTTAGGCATGCCGGAAAATATAATCGGCCCACCACCCCTACCATGGAGCATTGCTGTGGACATTCCAGTCATGTTTCAGCCGGATCAAAAAAGAATTCCAGTTCCAAACACCAGCAACGTGAAGGTACGGAGCAAAAGTACCATGCAGACTTTATTCATTTTTTGAGGTTTGTGGAATCACTGAGGCTAATCAACACTGGTCCTGACAGCCTAATCCCAAAGCCCAATAACTGGTTAATTGTGTTAATATCTACCTGTTTGTTTTTTCTTCTTCCAACTCCCAAGCCTTGCCACAATTGTCTTGGAATGTGTCGACGTCCATGTACAAAATGCAACGCAATGGGACGGGTAAGAAGGCCTTTGATGGATGCCTCACGTGACACGATCATCCGCTGCGGTTACTGTAAGGTTTCATTAAAAAAAAGTGTGCACAGTGCGTACAAAATTCACTACTATCTTGTGTTTGATTAAAGATATTGAATGAATGTATAAAAAAGACCGAAGGACTAAATAAACAAAAAGAATAACGTGCTAAGTTGCATCATTATAGTTCGGAGAATTTTTTTTTTTTTTTTTTTTTGTATACTGAATCGAGGCTCGTGAAAGAGCTGACATTTATTTCACAAACAAATCAACCAGACAAACAAAATATATAAAAAGAGGGAGCGGAAGACAAGAGAAGGGGAAGCACACAAACACTTGAGGGCACACAACATTTAAGAGCAGGGAGATGTCTGGGAGGGAGAGGGCTTGGGGGGGGGGGGGTGGGGGGGTGGCATAAGTATCAAACACAAGGACACCAAGGACTTCCAGGACAGAAGTTGGTATTTCAAAAAAGTGGAATTGGGGTGAAATTAGCGGGGATAGAAAAGATCAATGTTTTGGATAATAATAATAATAATAATGCATTTATTTTATATAGCGCTTTTCAGGAAGCCCAAAGACGCTTTGACAGAGTGCAAAACATAATGCATAGCAAAACATCTATCTATAATTCCAGTAATCTCTGTGTGTTTGTTTGTTTGTACGTTTGTCTGTGACCGCTGTTTCTCGACAACCACGGGTCCGATATACTTTAAACTTGCCAGGTATATTGCTGGGGACCCGAGGATGTGCCTTTTCAAGGTTTCATATTAATCGGACAATTACTTACCGAGCTATGTCCAAAAAACGATTCAACCAATCAGAGAGCAGCGAGCTATCGCGTGTGCCGAACGTGGCGAACACACTCTGCCTCGGATGGCACATTTGAGAGCGTATTCATTTATTTCACGTTTGCAAACTATGTTGCCGCTATGTTGGCGTTAAACTATGTTTTAAAACTAATAAAAACCATTTCATCTAAATAGAGGGGGGGGGGGGGGGGATTGTCACTGTACTCGCAAGCCGTTCGCCGTTCGCTTTGGCGTTGCGAATGAACCAACACATTTCATGGACCAAACCATTTCATGTAAAGCGTTCGCCGTTCGCTTTGGCGTTGCGAATGGACCAAAACATTTCATGGACCAAACCATTTCATGTAAATAGAGGGGGGGATATAATTTTAGATATAGATATAGTACGGGCATGCCCTAGTAAAGACAATTGCAAAAAAAGAAGAATCAATAGGGAAATATTCAAAGCACAAAGGAGGGAGAAGGAGAGGAGATAGTCAGGGGTTAGATGCTGTGGGTTAAATGTTGAATGCAGTGTTGAACAGGTGGGTCTTGAGTGATGTTTTGAATGTGGTGAGTGAGGAGGAGTCTGATGGTGTGAGGTAGCGAGTTCCAGAGGGTGGGAGCAGCGATGGAGAAGGCCCTGTCCCCCCAGGATCTAAATTTGGTCCGGATGGGGGGGGGGGTCAGGAGGTTGGTACCAGCAGAGCGGAGGTTGCGGGTGGGAGTGTGTCTGGAGAGGAGGTCAGCCAGGTAGGATGGGGCCAGGTTATGGAGGGCTTTGTAGGTCAAGAGGAGGATTTTGTACTGGATTCTCTGGGAGATGGGGAGCCAGTGAAGCTTGTAAAGGACGGGGGTGATGTGGTCACGGGTCCGGGAATGGGTGAGTAGACGGGCAGCGGAGTTGTGAATGTATTGGAGTTTATTGGTGATTGTTGAGGGTGAACCATAAAGGAGGCTATTGCAGTACTCCAGACGGGAAGTGATGAAGGCGTGGATGAGGGTTTCTGCAGCCACGGAGGAGAGGGATGGACGGAGACGGGCGATGTTTTTCAGGTGAAAGAAGGCTGTCTTTGTGATCTGTTTAGTGTATTTGTCGAAGGAGAGGGTTTGGTCAAAGATGATGCCAAGATTCCGGATGTGAGGGGAGGTGGATACTGGGAAACCGTCGATGTTGAGGGCAAAGTTATGGGTGGACTTGGTGAGCGTTTTTGGGCCAATGATGATTATTTCAGATTTATCACAGTTAAGTTTGAGGAAGTTGATTTGAAGCCAGGATTTTATTTCAGTGATGCAGTTTGTCAGGATAGAGTGGGTGGCGGTGGAGATGGACTTGGTGGAGATGAAAAGCTGGATGTCATCGGCGAAGCAGTGGAATTGGAGACCATGACGGCGGATTAAGTGACCGAGGGGGGACAGGTAAAGGATGAAGAGGAGGGGGCCAAGAACTGAACCTTGGGGGACACCTTGGGGGAGGGGAGCAGTGGGGGATTTGCAGTTATTGATGGAGATGAACTGACGCCTGTCAGAGAGGTATGATTTAATCCAAGAGAGGGCAGTGCCGGTAATGTTAAAGGTGGTTTCAAGTCGGGTGAGGAGGATGGTGTGATCGATGGTGTCAAAGGCGGCGCTGAGGTCGAGGAGGATGAGAATGTTGAGGTTGCCAGCGTCAGAGGAGAGGAGAAGGTCGTTGGTGATTTTGAGGAGAGCAGTTTCAGTACTGTGGTTGGAGCGGAATCCGGATTGGAATGTTTCATACAGGTTATTGGCAGAGAGGTGATGTTTGAGTTGAGTGGCTACAGCGCGTTCCAAAACCTTTGACAGAAAGGGTAGGTTGGAGATGGGTCTGAAGTTATTTAGGGTGTCAGGGTTTAGTCCAGGTTTTTTCAGAATGGGGGTAACAGCAGCAATTTTGAGGGATGGTGGGACGATGCCTGTAGACAGGGAGGAGTTTATTGTTGCAATGATAAGTGGAGAGAGAGCAGGAAGGGAGGCCTTGACAAAGCTGGAGGGGATGGGGTCAAGAGTGCAGGTGGCAGTTTTCATTCCGATGAGTTCAGAGAGGTCAGTAGGGGAGACTGGGGAGAATTGAGACAGGGGATGGCAGGATAAGGGGGGGCAGGTGGTTTGAGGGGGAGCGGGTGCGGCGGTGGTCAAGCTGTTGTAGATGTTTTCAATTTTGCGTTGGAAGAATGAAAGGAAGGAGATGCAGTTGTCTATTGTGAATGACTGGGTGGTGGTGTTCAGGGGGCTGAGGAGTTTGTTTATTGTAGAGAAGAGTGCTTTTGGGTTTCCGGAGCCAGAGTGGATAATTTGAGAGTAGTAGGCGGAGCGGGCGCGGGAGAGGGCATCTTTATAGTGTTGTATGTGGTCCTTGTAGGCCTGGGAGTGAACTGTGAGACCTGTTTTATTGCGGAGTCTTTCAAGTTGGCGAGCACGAGTTTTCATCAGGTGGAGTTCAGGGGTAAACCAGGGAGCAGAATGGGTGAAAGAAACTGTTTTGGTTTTTATAGGCGCAAGTTGGTCAAGGCAGGAGGAGAGAGTGTGGTTGTAGTAGTCAGTGAGGTCAGAAGGGGTGTGGAGGTCAACGAAGGGAGAAGTGGACATTTTTTCAGAGAGGGTCGATGAGAATGAGGCAGGTGAAAGAGCGTTTAGCTTACGGAAGTTGATAGTGCGATAATGCCTTGGTGCTGGGGTGGGGATGTTGATGGTCAGAGTGATGGCTAGGTGGTCAGAGAGAGTGAGGTCGGAGCCAGAGAGATGGTGCAAAATTAGTCCAGTAGAGCAGACAAGGTCCAAAATGTGACCACGGTTATGGGTAGGAAAGTTGACATGTTGAGTGAGGTTAAAGCAGGTGAGTAAATCAGTGAAGTCAGTGGTTAGCGTGGAGTCAGTGGAGTCCATGTGGATATTGAAATCACCAAGGAGGAGGATTGAGGGGGAGAGGGAACATAGCTGGGTCAGAAAGTAGGAGAAGTCAGACAGGAATGATGGGTGTAGTTTGGGAGGGCGGTAGACAACAGCCATGACTGACTGTGTGTGACCAGAGAGTTTAAAAGCCAGGTGTTCAAATGATGGAGCAGATGAGATGGAGATGAGGTTGGTCTTGATGTCCTGTCGGTGAATAACGGCAATTCCACCACCTCGGCCCTCCGAGCGTGGTTTATTGATGTAAGAATATCCATTGGGTGTGGTGAGGTTGTGGTGAGGTGTGGGTGTGGTGAGGTGAGGTGAGGTTGAGCAATTTCTTTTGATCATCTTTGATATGTCTCTATAACTTGATGGGGGAAGATAAGAGATGGTGGTGAACAGCTGTTTTAAAGACCTGGAGGGTGGAGTGGGATTGAAGAGAGTGAGGGAGTTTGTTCCAGAGGTGGGAGAAAAGAGGAATGAAGGAGTGAAGGTGAGCAGAGAGTCTTGATTTTGGCAGTTTAACCATAAGAGGGTTGCAGGCAGATCTTGTGCGACCTGTAGGAATATTTGCTGGACAGAGCCCAGAGAGAGCTGGGGGGGCAAGGCCAGAGAGGAGTCGGTAGAAGACGGAAAGACCACCAACCTGCCTGCGGTGAGTGAGTGAGAGGCCCTTGGAGAAGGGCCCTTCATCGCGGGAGATTCCAATGATTCTGAATGCTTTGGTTTCAACAGCGTGAAGACGAGCTAGGTGTGAGGCAGGTGCACCAGCCCAGAGGGGAGAGCAGTATTCCATTGAGCTGCGGATGAAAGCCTTGTATGTGGTGAGGAGCTCAGGTGTGCCAAGGAAGGACTTTGCACAACGGAGGATGCCCAGTCGGCGACTGGCTTTGGAGGCCAGATTTGAAATGTGGTTTTCCCAGGAAAGATCATGGCAGATAGTGAGACCCAAAAGCTTGAGTGACAGAACTTCTTGGAGAGGATTATTCAGAAAGTGGATGGGAGGGTTGTCCAGTCGGTCTTTTCGGAGAGACATCGTAAGAGTGTGAGATTTGTCAGGATTGAAAGACATGTTCCACTTGTATGCCCAGTCTGTGATTTTGTCCACGTCTGCAGAGAGTGAAGAGGCTGCTGCCTGCCGATCTGAGGGATGAAGAATGGAGCGACAGAGAGTAGAGTCATCAGCAAAGAGATAGAGAGGATTTTCAAGAGAGTCAGAGAGATCATTGATGAAGACCAGAAAAAGCACAGGGCCCAGAATTAAATTGAATCTGTGTCATGACCAATTAAATTGAATACAATTTAAACAAAATAACATGCTTGAACATTCTCAAGGAATCAATGGACATATGCAGTGCTTTCAGAAAGTATTCACACCCCTTGACTTTTTTCACATTTTGTTGTGTTACAGCCTGAATTTAAAATGGATTAAATTGAGATTTTTTTTTGTCACTGAGCTACACATAATAATGTCACTAATCTATAATGTCAAAGTAGAATTTAAAAATATATAAATTTGCATAAATCAATTAAACATGAGAATCTGAAATGTCTTGCGTCAATAAGTATTCAACTCCTTTGCTATGACACTCCAAATTGACCTCAGGTGCATCCAATTTCTTTTGATCATCTTTGATATGTCTCTATAACTTGATTGCTGTCCACCTGTGGTCAACTCAATTGATTGGACATGATTTAAAAAGAAACACACCTTTCTAGA
The DNA here is from genome assembly GCF_964187855.1 of Myxine glutinosa. Lineage (NCBI taxonomy): Eukaryota > Metazoa > Chordata > Myxini > Myxiniformes > Myxinidae > Myxine > Myxine glutinosa. The sequence goes on along the minus strand of NC_136272.1, from coordinate 51,638,477 downwards.
TAAGGTACCACAGTTGACTACATGTCAGAGCAGAAACTCTATCATGAAGTCCATGGAATTGTCCGTAGAACTCCAACATAGAATTGCAAGGAGGCACAGATCTGGGGAAGAGTATAAAATAATTTCTAGAGTGTTGAAAGGTCCGAAGAGCATAGTGAGCACCATAATTAGGAAATGGAAAGAATATGGAACGACCCAGACTCTTTCTAGAGCTGGCTGTCTGACCAAACTGAGCAACCGGGCAAGAAGGACCTTAGTCAGGGAGGTGATCAAGAACCCAATGACCACTGACAGAACTACAGAGTTTCATGGCTGAGATGGGAGAACGTGCCAGAAGGACAACATTCTCTGCAGTACTTCACAACAACAACAAACAACATGCATTTTAAGGCCATTTTCCCTGCTAGAGTGGGGGTTAGCTCTGCAGTACTTCACAAATCCAGGCTTTATGGGAGAGTGGCCAGACGGAAGCCACTCCTGAGAAAAAAAGCACATGCCAGCATGCCTGGAGTTTGCAAAAAGGCATGAGAAAGACTATGAGAGCATGAGGAAAAAGATTCTGTGATCTGATGAGACCAAAATTTAACACTTTGGCCTGAGTGCAAAGTACTATGTCTCATGAAAACCAAGCTCATGACCTATTTAACACCATCCCCACCGTGAAGCATTGAAGCATGGTGGTGACAGCATCATGCTATGGGGTGCTTTTCAGTGGCAGGAACTCGGAGACCTGTAAGGCTAGAGGGAACAATGAATGGAGCCAAATAGAGGTATATCCTTGAGGAGAACCTGCTTCAGAATGCAAAATACCTTAGATTGCGGTGAAGATTTACATTCCAACAGGACCATGACCGCCAAGCGTGCAACCAAAGTAACACTGGAATGGCTTCAGAACAAGAACGTGAAAGTCCTTGAGTGGCCCAGCCAAAGTCCAGACTTGAATTCCATTGAGAATCTGTGGAAAGACTAAGATTGCTGTTCACCGACACTCCCCATCCAACTTCACAGAGCTTGGGCAAATCTGCAAGGAAGAATGGGAGAAACTCCCCAAATCCAGATGTGCACATGCTAACACCGACATCCCGAAGTAGACTCGGAGCTGTAATCGCTGCCAACGGCGATTCTACGAAGGATTGACACAGACGGTTGAATACTTGTGTAAATTAGATATTTCTGTATTTCATTTTTAATTGTTTTGCTAAAATTTCTATTTTAAAAATCCACTTTGACATTATTAGGTAATCTGTGTAAATCAGTGATACAAATATCTCAATTTGATCCATTTTAAATTCAGGCTGTAACACAACAAAATGTGAAAAACTTTTAGGGATGTGAATACTTTCTGAAGAAACTGTAGTATGTTTTTTTGAAAGTAAATGATACCTTGAATGGAAGGGAGGAATATATGAATATGAATATGAATGATAGTTTTAAGGCCATTTGCCCCGCTAGAGCGGGAGTTAGCCTTGCGGGCCCCATGACAATCATGGTTCCCTGTTTGAGGCAATGTTTTTATGGCCGGATGCCCTTCCTGACGCCAAGCCTTAGTCGCCTCTCACGATGCGCAGGGATACGGTGTACCTATTCTAAATTGGGGTACACAACGGGATCATTCATCCGAGCAAGCTGGTACTCAATTTGCCGACCTCGGAAGGATGACAGGCTGAGTCAACCCCCCTGGCGTTAATTCAGTGATCGACTGGGATTCGAACTCAGGATCTTCGGATCCCAAGCCTGCGCCCTAATCGCTAAGGCAACACCAGGCTTGAAGGGAGGAATATGCTTTGTATATTTGAGCATTAACCTGAATTTTATTGCAGATGGACCTGGCAGGTTTCTCATCTGACCCCATATTTCTAAACAAATTCCCAGTCTGTCTTTGTGTCATGTTTTTGCCACTCACAGTCACGTCAGCCGACTAATCATCTGTGTCCACCATTGCCTGTCTCCTAAGGGTACTAAGCATGAAGGAACAAAGTTCTGAGCATCATGAGCCACCAGTTCAGATAGGAACGCTAAAGCTAAACAGGGATTGGCTTGTTTGGCCATTCCCATTTGAACCAATGTTTCATGATGCTCAGAATTCAGGTGAAAATACCATTTAAAATATGTATTTGTCCATTGTCTATTATTGCTCTTATAATTCACATTAAGTACACTGGTTTCCACTAACTTTTTGTTTTTTGCATACACGCTCCTCCATGAGCTTTAGAACAATGTATAAAAAAAATCATCCTGATAACATTTTTCACCACATATGATGGTATTAGTAAAATGCACTTATCTTGATGTAACGACCAACTAACTAAAACACATCATTAAGCGAACAAACATTTTACCCCAACAAAGGTGCAATCGCCTGAAGTGCTTGTCGGCTAAGATGGCAGAACATGTGATGAAGTTGTCGTGGACATGATGTTATGATATAACATGATGTTACAAATGCTCAATTTTTGTTTAAGAATAAAAAAGATGAATCAAATTGGAGTTCAAGCCCCATTAAACACATTATTATCCTCCATTTCTATGGACATGTCACTTGGTGAGATGGTGAGCATTATTTTGATCCACTTAAAGTGAGGATTGACTTTATGAAATACTCGAAAATGTAGCGTCTATTTTTTACACAACCTCAATTTTATTGTGTTTTTATATATTTATAGCTCTTTGGAATGCAGAATTAAGAACTTGTCTTGTTTGTGAAGACTAGTGTCGATCTGCATCGGCAGACAGGGTATGCAAATGGGATGAAATCAACAGGACAAAAAAGATTGAGGTATCCTAATCGCTGTGGGAAGCAAGTAAGAGCTGATGATTCGGGCATCAACCAAACCTCTTTTGCTCTGATGAAGGGTTAATGCCGGAAACTTCATCTTCTCCTTGCTTCTTTCGGCATTTGGCATAATTTGATCAATGTCCTGTTGATTTCATCCACTGTTCTTTGCAATGCAATTAACCTTCACTCATTACTTTACAAAAGTGTGTTTAAAGTTCATTCCCATCTGTGGATCTGCCTTCTAGAGATGGTTGACTCACACTTTTTCCTCCACGACTTCAGGCAGGTGGTGCACCAGCATCTCATCTCCCATCCTTACACCCGATTTTCCCTCCCCAAATTAACTCCACCTAACTCTCGACCCATCTCTCTCTCTCTTTGTCTCTCTCTCTGTCTCTCTCTCTCTCGCTCTCTCTCTCTCTCTCTCTCTCTCTCTCTCTCTCTCTCTCTCTCTCGTTGGTTGTGCGGTACCTTGCGTTTGTCAAATAGGCGGAGTGCTTGTTTTGTCATGGGGACGGCCAGCAATTTGATGAAGCATGCCGACACTGCAATGGACAGGGCCAGACAAGGTAAACACTTTCTAGATCCGTGGCTCTTGCGAGACCTATCGTTGGTGACATTTTCGATTTGCAATCTGTTGAATGCTAATTCCACTTTATATTGCTAATTCTACTGCATTGCAATTTCTAACAATGAGCATTCTCTCGCTTGGGCTTCTGAAGTCTTCCTGACACTGCAGATCTCCATCCGTGCATCGATGCAATGAATGTGTTGGTAATCCACTCAAATAGACGAGCACCTTTTATGTAGCTTCTAAAGCTCATGGAAGAGATGTCAGACACACATCACACACTCACCTGCAGACAGACACAGCAGATAACGCAGGACTTGGCATCAGACAAACACAGATGTTGACCTTGGTGGAAGAAATTTCCCAGAACACACTGGGTGTCGGCCGGACCATCTAGCTGTGGCTCTTTTCTCTCCGCAATCAGCTGAACACATTTATGGAGAGATCACCCTCCCATGCTCTATTTCGATTGACCATGCTCTATCCTGTAAATGCTGAGCGTCAAGCGAGTAAGCAGCACGTAAGTAAGTAAGTCTTTGCACGCAGGTCTTTGCTATGACTTGGTCAGGGTCGGAATCGAACTGCCGGCCTACCAGACTCTGAGCCATTGCTCGAAGCAAAATTCCACTGGTTCAGATCTTTGAGACCTTTGCAATCTTCCTTGCTTATTAAATGTATATTCAAACACTGTTATGAATTGGAACAAAATTGTGATGGTTACCCCATGACTGGTTTGCTAGTTATATGAATGACCACTCGCAGTGTATTAAATACAAATCGGTTACATCTCAATAAAGGAGAATAGTATGTGGGGAACCTCAGAGGACTCTTTTGGGACACCTGCTAATTTTCATTCTATACATAAATGATATTTACAAAGTATCTGATTTGTTGTCTCATCTCGTATGCTGACAGCACTAAAATTTACCTCCACCACCAAAGGTGGATGGAGGTTATATTTTCACCACTGTCTCTGTCTTATCTGTTTGTTTGTCTGTTTGTGAACACAATATCTCAAAGAGTTGTGAACAGATTCGGACGAAACCTGGTGAAGAGGTTGGGTGTGTGACAAGGAAGAAATTATTAGATTTTAGCGAAGATTCGGATCCGGATCTGGATCCGAGAATTTTTCCAAGTGATTCTTCACCATTGAGAGATAGGACTGAAACTGGTATATTGCAGGATATCTCAAAAAGTTGTGGACGGATTCCAACAAAACTTGGTGGACAGGTTGCGTGTATGACAAGGATGTATCCATTCAATTTTGGTGAAGATCCGAATCCGGATACGAGAATTTTTTTCATTTTTCAAGTGATTCTTCACTATTGAGTGATTGGGCCGAAACGACATGTAGCATATTTCAAAAAGTTGTGGACAACTTGTGACGAAACTAGGTGGATGAGTTGGTTAGACGACAAGAACAAGCCAATTCGATTTTGGGTCGGGTCCGGATCCAAATCCGTGGGATCCAAAACATAAACTGGTCAGCCTAGCAGAAGTGCCATTCTAGTTTTTATTGCGACAGCAATTTGAATTCTCCCTTTAATGTTGTAAATTATAATTTGATCAAAATATGTAAATTATTTCAGGTTTTTAATAAATTGTCATTGAATTCTAAAAATGCAATTTATTTTGTTCGGTAATCAAATAAATTATATCTATCAATGCAGAAGATTTTAAAATAAGCTGAATAATGAAGAAATCAAGGGTTGAAAAGGCAAAGTTTGTGAGGATCTAAGTTGATTCTAAATTATCTCGAAAATCTCAATATTTCTGAAGTCAAAAAATAAGTTGCAAAAAGTATTGATTTAATTTATATATTTGGTCATTTGGATACTTGCTTTGAAATGATGTAATGAGTTTGATCGATTTCAGACTAGTTTTACCATCTTTTTATGCCTCTGCCATTGAAGTCGCCAGAGACATTTTGTTTTTGGGTTGTCCGTCCGGCTGTCCATCGGTCTATTTGTCCCAAATAGGTTTTCATTACCACGATAACTTAAGAACAGCTGAAGGGATCCAAGTCAAATTTGGTACAAGTACATATGTATAATGATGCAATGATTAACTGCTTAGATTATGAGGTCAAGAGGTCAACGGTCAGAGTCTGTATAAGGCTTTCGTTACCACGATAACTTAAGAATGGCTGAAAGGAATCAAGTCAAACTTAGCACAAGTATGTATGATGACGTAATGATAAATGGATTTGATTATGTGGTCAAGAGGTCAAAAATCCGAGGTCCCATTGGGTAAAAATTACGTTACTGGGCTAACTTGTGAACCAGTGATGTGATTTTGACCAAACTTGGTATTATTATAAATTTTGATGCAAAGATGAACTGATTAGATTTTGGTGTCAAAGGCCAAAGGGCAGAGGTCATGTCAGGTATAAATGTGATCCTTGAGATTGGCTGAAGGGATTTAAATCAAACTTAGTACATGTATGATGATGTAATAATGTGGGCAGAGGCATATCGGCCGATGTCGCAACATCGAAGGTTGTCTTTCTCGTTTTACTTTTTCAAAATTAAAACCTTTCTTAATCCATGTCTTGCTTTCAGGTGTGAAACATGCAATGGAAACGGTCAGTGTCCCTGCAAAGAATGCAATGCCAAGGGCCAGTTGAAGTACTTTATCATGCTCACTGTTACATGGTTTGTGAACTCCATTTGTTGACAATTATTTATTTTATTCTACATTCGCTATATTTAGAGGTATTATGGTATCTGGTATCTGAGTTATTTTTTTTTGGTTCAATTTTGATTGAAACCTACAGGAAAAACATCACTCTAGATTTTGTGGAGGACAAACACAGTGGATTGTCTCCGGAGCTTTTAAAAGATGCAAATGGACAGGAAATCTTTCATGATGAACAGCCAATGGTGAGTAAGTCAGTGAATGAATGAAGTTAGGAGAAATGGATGTTATGAGAATGAGTGATTTTTGTGAATTCGTTGAAGCTGATGCATGGATAGGTGATTTGCATGAAAACAGCTTTGCTTCACATTGGCTTGCTTCAGGAGGGTCTAGTTGCTGATTGAACAAGAAGAGGTGAGAACAGAACCAAGGTAGCAGTTTCATGCAGTTTGTGTTCATTAATTTCCTTCATTGATCTTCCCTTTATTGATTTTTTTTTTCTGCCCTTATGTTTTAATCACCCTAAAAAAAAAATCGCCACCTTCAAACAAGGAAACCCAGACACAGGAGGAGGCTACTCGGCCCATCAAGCCCATGTCATCACCACATTCTCGACAACCCTAGGACACAACACAATCCCTGCACTTCTTAAATCGTACAGAAAGGTAGTGGGGCTTTATTTCACACAGAGTTATTAATGCATGGAATGATCTTCCAGGAAAGGTTGTAGCAGAAGGGGCAGTTGATAGGTTTAAACTGGCTCTGGATAAATATCTAGAGGAAACGGGTATAGAGGGGTACACGTATATTAGCGTGGATGGAAAGAAGATTATGATTAGCCAGGTATGATTGAGTTGAATGTTGTGCATGTGCATGTGCATAATTGAGTCATGTCCAGTAGGAAGGTGTTGTGTTTTTTTTTTTGTGCAGGTAGAGCAATATGGGAAGTACAATGATAGTACAATGAACGATAGTGTTCTGTCCCAGGGTTTTTGGGAATGTGGTGACGACACGGGCTTGATAGAGCAATTGGCCTTATCCTGTGTCTGAAGGCAGTGGATTTAAGAAGCTATTAAACATAAGGACAGAATAATTCCGACAAGGGAAGATCAAAGAAGAAGCAAACTCATCAAAACAAACAATGTTTAGAAATGTTGCAAAGAGGCAGTGAGAAGAGGACCAAAGGCAAGAAAATGAAATTTGGGCACATGTTACGGATTCGTAACTTCTGTTATTGTGGTTTTCACCCACTTGACATGTTGCTGATCTTATGTATTATTATTATTCGCAAACGGTTTATTATTCACGAACAGTTATCAAAAGTTAAAAAGGATAACTGTAAGTGAAACAGGAAACCGAACGAGAAGAATGAGATGAAGAGGAAGAAGCAGCGCGAACCAAGTTGGAGAGGACGTGTGACGTCAGCGCTCTAACGAGCCAGGTTTACCGACAGCCGCGAGGGGATTTTGAGTTCCTGGAAGGGACATCCGGCGATAAGAATATTCGCCGGAGTGGAGAAATCTGCGCAGACAGATTTGGGGCGCTGAGATTCCGATGAATCCTTGCCTCGTCGCATCGGCTCAAGCCAGAGCCGTCTGCCATTTTGAACCCCGTGCTTCGGACACCTGTGAATGTTTGCTTCGTGTCATCTTCACCCCCAACATCCTACCGTCTGTCGGAGATGAGTGGGTGCGACCGCTTCGTCTCCAATTACGTTGCGGTTTGCTGAGGGAGCGGTGAAGGTGCGCCTCTGGAGGGCGCCGTTGTACAGTTTGGTGGGAAGAGCACCCTTGCCCACTGTACACGCTTCGGAGATCGACTGGAAAGCGAGATTTGGGCTTCGACCGGATTTCGTTCTATCGACCGCTGGAGCGACTCCCATTCGCCTTGGGAAAAGTCATAGAGACATTAAGGAGTGTCTGTTCATTTGCTGGCAGAGCAGTGAGTTACTTGACTTTATATAAGATATATATAGAGTGCACTCTTAATGGCCATCTGTTATCCCGTTATTCCTGTGTGTGATTTCTAATACAATTTTGTTCATTTATAATCATTGGTGTGGTTTCACTATTGCTTTTCAACACAGGGTAACATATTTTTCTGCCGGGGTTCCTCTCGGGATTCGGAGGTTACCGAGACCAGGAGATCCTAGAGGACTCCGTAACACACATCATATTTATTTATTTTTATCTGATCGAATGGCAATTGGAGGAGTTTGGCATGTGACATGCAGACAAGTGCATTAGGAAGACGATCTAGATAAATCAACACAGTATATGGGATTTTAAACTTGTGATCTCAATATCATGGGATTCAAAAATGACCCTCCTGGTTTATTTGCTTTCAGAACTCTTCCTTTGAATGCTCATTTAACCTCTGGTTCTATTTTCTTCATGTCATCCATCTTTTCCTTGTAGGTACAGCCTTTGAGCAGATTCCCCAGTGAGTTGATATGCAAGAAATCTCAGGCAGCCTTGAGCGATCATCTGACACGTATTCAAACTGCCCGTATCGTCCGGCAGGTAGGGAATTTTTACGTCGGGCTTTTGGATACTCCAAATAGTGAGTCGAGTCTTTCTTGATACTGATTCCAATAAATGCATGACCTTATAGTGGCTTATTGGCTATGAAAAGGTTTAGTGATTGATTTCCACCTTCTCGGTTCCCATTACGAAAGTCAAGCCTTTGGACACCCATTCGGCAATCAAAACTGTATTTGTAGTTTCATTCATAACTAGATGGTATTCATAGAATACTTACCTTGCGCAGTCAACTTGGTGTGAGCCAACTCTTGTTTTTGAACGTCTTTTTTTTTTATCCAATATGGTGCCTGTACCACGTGACCTATGACGTCGTAATAATCCTTAAAATATTCTCCAGGAGGAGGCCCTCCTATTGTGAAAAGCTCGTGTCAATCGGACCAAGAATTGCAGAGGAAATAAATTATGACGTCATAATTAAGGTGCCGATGACATCATCATTAACATATCTTATTCCCCAAGCAGAGTACTTGCCAATGAGCCATGTTTCAATTTTTTTCCATGGAGCGGTTTCAGAGTTATAGAGTTGCAACTTTTTTTATTTTCCCAAGATGGCGCCTGCACCACGTGACCTATGACGTCATAATTATCATTTTTCAAATTCCACAGGAGGAGCCGCTCATATTCTGAAAATTTTGTGCCAATCGGACTAACAGTTGCAGAGGATTTTTTTTTTCATACTGATCAGATCAAGTGTTGTACTTGTCGAATTATGACGTCATCATTACGGCACCGATGACATCATCAACATATCTTATTCCTCTTGGGGAGTACTTCACGATGAGCCATGTTTCCATTTTTTCCATTGAGCGGTTTGGGAGATATAGAGGTGTAACGTTTTTCCAAGATGGCGTCCGTACCACGTGCCCTATGACGTCATAATTATGAATAAAACATTTATACAGGCAGAGGCGCTTCTATAGTAAACTTTCGTGTCAACTGGACCAATGGTTGCCGAGAAAATTAATTTTAAAAATGCAGACACGGCACACTTACGGCCCACAGCACATGTACGGCACACGTACGCAACCGAATGCTTAACCGAACCGAATGCTTTTCGCTTCACGAGCGCAGGGTAAAAATGGTTTTGTTTACTTTAACCATCATCTGTCGGAAGATGAATAAATGTGTTCCATTTGTTTGCAGAAGCACACCGTGGACCTGATCCCACTTACAAAGTTCATCTACGAGTTGGAGGGGAAAACCTACGAGTTCTACGTATATGGAAACAAGAGGAAGGTCTTCGCACCTGACTACCCAGCAACCTGCAAATGCTGCGTCATCTTGTGAAGCCTGATCGAGGAGAGAAATCGAGTTGACCAAGAGAGCCTACCTTAAGTCTCTTCCAAACCTGTAAATGATTTTTTTTTAACCTACACGAGTTATACCACTTTCAATATGCTTCATTCAGTGTCTTCAGCACCTTCACATTTTTGCACGTTAAAGCAAATCTGAACACCCACCTGTGACATGTTGTCACAACACAGTGTCACAGGTAGACTGTGATTAGCCATGGTTGGGGTTTAACTTTATGAATAATAATGACAAACTATTCAAAGAAGGTGACAGTACAGTATTTGTTCAACGTATAAGTTCGTGCAAAGAAATAAAACAAGGGCTTGGTTTATTGATTATAATCACTGACGGGAAGGGCACCTGAAAAAACGTTGACGTGGTAAGCAAATTGAATACCGAGTAGTAATACCTAGCACAGCAGCAATAATTTAATAATAAATCCTACACCTGGGACTAGTCAGCGTTGGACTTTCAGAAAACAACTTAAACAGCCAGAACATATAAATAATGATGACTGACGTTACCTGTGACCAGTCTGTGACCTGTGACCAGCCCTTATGCTCCAGTAGGTTTTTCAACATCATCTCTCGGTCTGATTCTTGGTTTATCTACGTGTTGCCAGTTTGTAATTCTTGGTGTCCACCAGTTGTTTGTTCCTTCTGCATGTCTGGCCTGGTTTCATTTGTTTTTTATTGTCTCCAATATTCATTGAAAATAGTTTACTGTACTTTCTGATATATTCGCTTATCTTCCTGGGCCTTTTGTTTATGCCAAGAGACCATCTTTCCACGGCTCTTTGTGCATTGATCAATTTTTGCTCCGTCTTCTTTGTTGGAGACCATGTTTCACTGCCAGATTGTAAACTTTCCTTTTCAGACACAAAGGAAGTTTGCTTTTAATTACTTTTTTTTCTTTTCCCATATGCTGCCGATCCTGCTTTCGAACATCTCTTCACTTATTCTAATTGATCCGTAACCATTTGTATACCAGCGGTTTGTTGTATACGAGGCTTGTTGTATCCATGTTTGTTGTATAACCATTTGTATACGAGTTATCCTTTCTAGGTGAAATTACTGGTTTATTCAGTTTTACACGAATTTTTTTTTCTCACGAATATCAGTTTCGGGACGAGATGCCATTCGATTTGCCATATTTGGTGCCAAAGTACTGCTAAACTGCAAGTTTGTGGTCCGATTCATGTTACGATTTGGATTCAATTGGAATGAAGTAGTTCCTCCAGCATAAGAAATAGACTGATAGACAGACAGAGTGAAACAATAATTGCTTAACCCCACATTGTGCTACGTGTGTGCGGCAACAGTATGAAGTGTGTGTGTGTGTCGTGCTACTCCTACAATTCTGGCTCGATTACATCGACTTGCTACATGGGACAGTGTGACCCCACTTAGTGTGTAGGAGTGTCTTCATCTTTGCCAGTGGTCGTGGGGTTGGGAGGGGCGGGGGTTCAGGGACGCCATTTTCCCATGTAAATGTGTATTGTGTAGCGCCGCCTCCAGGTTTGAGAGGGTATTACAGGTTACTACCCTTTACAGTACAGTATTCCTGTCCCCACATTTTCCAGTGCAGCGAGTTGTTTTGAATTGTAAGCAGTCGATATGTTTTTGCTTCATGCATGTAACCCGAGTTATTACCTCCGCCACCGAAGGTGGATGGAGGTTATGTTTTCACCCCTGTCTTTCTGTTTGTCCATTTGTCTGTCCGTTTGTGAACAAAATATCCCAAAAAGTTGTGGACGGATTCGGACTAAACTTGGCAGAGATGTAGCGTATGTAACACCGACGAAATGATTAGATTTTGACGAAGATCAGGATTCGGATCCGGCTACTAGAATTTTTAAAATGATTCTTCACCATTGGTAGATGAGACCAAAAACGATACATAGCAGGATATCTCAAATAGTTGTGGACGGATTCGGACGAAACTTGGTGGACCGGTTGGGTGTCTGACATGGACTATGAGATTCGATTTTGGTGAAGATCTGAATATGGATTCGGATATGAGAATTATTTAATTTTTTAAGTGATTCTTCACCATTGGGTGATATGGCCAAAAACGATACATAGCAGGATATCTCAAAAGGTTATGGATGGATTTGGACGAAACTTGTTGGACGGGTCGTGTGTGTGACAAGGAAGAATCGATTCAATTCTGGTGAAGATCTCGATCCGGATCCAGCTAGTAGAATTTTTTTAAAGTGATTCTTCCCCATTGAGTGATATGGCCAACCAGGTGGAGGTATGCTCTCTACTGAGTGCCGTTCTAGTTGTGTTTTGGGGCACCATATTTGTAAGTGTGGGAATCCTTAACATATCTTATGATTAATATCCAATGTTTACCTTTATACATGAAGTATGTACAAAACAGGTGTGTATGACGGTGGGTCTCTGTATTTGCAGTCTCATTTGCCTGTGGATGGTTTTTGGTCAAACTTTCAACAAGCAAACAGATACTGAAAATACCGAGCTTGCATTCACTTTTTGTGGCGTTGGAGAAAGGAAAGGAGTGAAAGAGATATCTAGTTACGGAGAGGAAGTAAATAAATTTGAGCATATATGGAAATAATATTTTTGTGTCTGTCCAGTTTTCTATCTGCTCTGTCACTTTTTTGCACATGACTCAAATGTCTTCCATGTTTTCCTTATGGCATGTACTTTTGCTTCCAACAACTCCTATTCTGTTGGGCCCAATCAAAAGTGGACTTTTTGTTGAAGCATTGACCATGCCGGATGATGGATGGCATGCTTCAAGCCCAATGGTCACAGGAGTATTGCTGTTGTTTTTGTTGTTGCTTTATTGCCCTCCTGCCCTGTCAAGGCCATTGCATCCCATCAACTGTCCTTGACAGGTATATGTACTCGTTAATTAATATTTTATTTCATTATTTTAAAATATAAACACCTTCCTCAAAAGTTTTTTGATAAGAAGAAAAGACAAACTGTTGAGATGTTCATGATCGATACTGAAATGATCTATGAAGACCATGTTGCTCAATGTTTTGAGGCTGTATGACAAAATTCCACATGCATGAAATTTTAAAATATTTGTCTGTGCTCATATGTTCTTCTTTTTTAAGGTTATCTTCTTATATTTTTCTTCTCGGTTTTCCGAGGGAGGGTTTTCATTACAGTAGACAAGCTGGCCAATGCATGGAATAGTAGGGTCAATATACGAAAAAAACTCACCTAACCCCCAAAAAATTGATACAAAAGGTTTTTCAATGGATTCTGGTACCGTTGGGCATGGTAAATAACATACTAAAAATCTAGTAACATCTGACTTCCGGAAAGGGGTCATTTTCAAGATGGCGTCCAAGATGGCCGCCGGGAACTTAAAATGGCCATATCTCAATTATTATTCAACCCAGAAAGGTGGTTTTGGTGTCTAACCCTAGGTTTTAGGGCCCAAGGAATCCAATTGAATCAATAAAATTACCATCAGTTAATTATTTATTGACAAGTCCAAGATGGCATCCCAAGGTGACATCCTGATCCACTAAAATGGCTCTGTCGAATTGTAGTCAACCGAGAGAGATATGTTCAGTGTGTATACCTAAGTTTAAGGCACCCAGGAAATCATCAAAATTACTTAAATAAGCACAAAGTAATCAGGTAATCCAGTAAGCCAGGTTTACCAGCCCATTAGGCATTTGTTGTCTTATACAGTTAGTCGCTATTCATCGTCATCCTCCGACTCACCAGCTAATGAACCAAGTGTGTGTTTCAGATTGGAGATAAGAGTGTAATGTGTCTACACCACTGCCACCTGTGACTCCAGTCCACAGTATTCAGTGATCATTACAGACAAAGGTTTGTACAAATCTTGAGAGGTTATGGCAAGGGACAGACTATTTTATATTGGGGAGGGGGGGGGGGGGGGGGGGGTTCTGAAAAATCTGACAAACAATTTATTTTCATCTCAAAAGGAATAAGTATATTATTTGGTACATGTATGCATAAACAAAATCCATATTTTTTAGACATTTCCAAAAGAAATGTACACTTGTAATGCTCCAGACAGTCTCTTGAAGGTCATTCATTGTAACTGCTCCACTGCCTGCAAGACACTCCGCTGCTCTTGTAGACGATATGGACTACCATGTACTACTGCCTGTGGACCGTGCCAACTTGAAGAATGTGACAATCCACATAACAAGTTTCTTCCAGAGGAGTCGGATGATGACGATGAATAGCGACTAACTGTATAAGACAACAAATGCCTAATGGGCTGGTAAACCTGGCTTACTGGATTACCTGATTACTTTGTGCTTATTTAAGTAATTTTGATGATTTCCTGGGTGCCTTAAACCTAGGTATACACACTCAAAATATCTCTCTAGGTTAACTACTATTCGACAGAGCCATTTTAGTGGATCAGGATGTCACCTTGGGATGCCATCTTGGACTTGTCAATAAATAATTAACTGATGGTAATTTTATTGATTCAGTTGGATTCCTTGGGCCCTAAAACCTAGGGTTAGACACCAAAACCACCTTTCTAGGGTGAATAATAATTGAGATATGGCCATTTTAAGCTCCCGGCGGCCATCTTGGACGCCATCTTGAAAATGACCCCTTTCCGGAAGTCAGATGTTACTAGATTTTTAGTATGTTATTTATCATGCCCAATGGTACCAGAATCCATTGAAAAACCTTTTGTATCAATTTTTTGGGGGTTCAACCATATATTGACCCCTCTAGAACCAGTAAATGGTTTTGTAAAGTTGGACTCATGCTCATCACTCTCCATTTCTATGAATCATTACTTGCTTTTCTCTATAATTGCTAGAAGAAAACTGAATAAAACTGAGTGCATTGAATCTGTGTGGGGTTGCATCGGAAATTCACAAAGATCTTCTGACATATTGTGTGGCGTGTGGCTCGGGAAGGACTTTGTGCCCCGCCTCCTCTCTCCACACCCCCCTCTATCCCTCTATCTTTCTATCCCTTCCATTTAACACCATTTTCTTCCATTGCAAACCCGTTCACTCAATTGCTTGCCAGGTGGCAGAACAGAGGCGGAGATAGAATTCACTGGAATGGACGCGCAAGTTCCACCCCTTCATCCTTTAGTGTCACATGAAGGTGGCATGGCAAAGCCAATGAGGAGCGACCAGCGAGGAGGAGGTAGAGCGCAACAAATTCTCTCTCTCTATCTCTATCTCTCTATCATCATCATCATCATCATCATCATCATCATCATCAAGTAACAGTCAGAGCAGAAGTCGAGAGCCTGTTCTCCAGCGTGATTTTCCACCGTTGGCTTCAGTCCGCCAGAATGGAGCTTCACACCATACTCTCCTCGCTTTCTCTCATTTACACGCATTCACTTATTTTTCCTCATGAGCTTTCTACAGGGCTTTACTGACGACCACATGGCCCGGCGCACCATTTTCAGCACAATGAACTACCCCCCACACACCTCTCCCAAAACAAGATAACCAGAGCCGCCAGGTCATCACCTCCGTGATGAACGAGCACCATCCATGAGAGAACGAGCCCAAGCGTCGAGTTCTGGAACGGTGGTCTCAGCCGAAGTTATTGAAGTTGCGCCGGGAAGCGATCAAAAAGTCCCACTCTTTATGCTCAACCTCTACATTCTCTTTCTACCCTCAACCCTCCTTTGTGTCATTCCTTGGGTGTCCGGATCCAGTATCGTAGCTTGTGATAAGTGATTGTTCGTAAGTGCACCGGGCGGCTATGATCGCATAAGGGAAAGGGCAAATGTATATGTGTTTTTCTTTGTGTTTGGAAATTTCTCTCACCAGTTTCTGAGGTAACTTTCTCCCGCCATTTATTTGTACAGCAAGTCCTCGCTTAACATCGTCCCGGTTATCATTGTTTTGTTAAGTCGTTGATCTATTCGAGAACATACTCGTTTAAAGTCGTTCACTGTTCTGTTATAAGGTTGTTTCCCCTCGAATTTAGCACCAAGCAAATGGTTTTCTTCGTTTTAATAAAGCTACAGTATAAACCACTCGTGATATACGCGTACCCCACACGGGTAGGAGCCCGAATGCAAACGGACAATGCGGAAATGGCCAAACCATGAACCAATAAATTCCTCATTCCTGTGCCACCTTCAGTCGAACATCAGGCATGGACAGCCTGTTCGTGAATGACTTGAACAAAAAGCGGTGAATGCCAAACCAATAAGCAATAAATGGGGGTCATGTTTCTATTCTCGGTAAATGGCGAAACTGCAAATGCCGAATCCGCGAATGTCATGGCTGGAAATCCTCATATCATTTCCTCATTCTCCTTTAAACTCAATCTATATTTTCATTCAAAACAGCATCATTCCAATCACAAATTGATACTATACCATTAATATAACAAAATACAATATTACAAACACTCGTGACATAAACTAATATAAATGCTGATCTTATGTGATAACAAATACAAATGAACTGCCAGTGAGCAAGTGCGGACATGAAACACTTCATATGGATTGAAACTCAAAATCATAAATGTATTGAGAAATTTATGAAATCTCCCTCCACCTGAGGATGGATAAAAGCAGCGTCGTTTGGGTGGAAACTCAAATCACAATTGTATGGGGATTTTATCAAACTAGTGAATGTTTACACATGCAGTAAATGCGAAACTGTGAATGCCGAACCCGTGATTGTGCTTAAATCTAGATAGGGAGCAGTTTCATACAGGTAGAAAAAAAAAACAACTCAAAACCATAATTATATTGAGAAATGTATGAAACCCCCACCAACCTTAGAACACCCGCTGGTACCCCAAAATGTTCCACAGAAAATTTGGTGGGGCTAACCCCAAAACTGAAGGAGTAGTTTGGGGACGGACGAACAGACAGACAAACGCTCCTGCTTTATAATATAGATTAGTGGGGCACCATTGGGGAAACCCACGGGCATAGACGTGTATGACATTTGGACATGTTGAGTTAGATGCTGCATATTCAGTTTTCCAAAATGGTTACTGCCAATTCATCAGATTCAGAAATTATGTAATCTATACAATGTATTTACTTCACATGTGACTCCTCACTCCTCTTCTCTCCCCCTGTATCTCCATTCCTCTCCCTAATATCACTCCTCTCCAATCCCTCCACATTACTCTTCAATCCCTCCACACTCCTCTTCAATCCCTCCACACTCTTCAATCCCTCCACACTTCTCTTCAATCCCTCCACACTCCTCTTCAATCCCTCCACACTCCTCTTCAATCCCTCCACACTCCTCTTCAATCCCTCCACACCTTTCCAATCCCTCCACACTCCTTTCCAATCCCTCCACACTCCTTTCCAATCCCTCCACACTCTTCAACCCCTCACTCCTGTCGAATCCCTCACTCCTCTCCAATCCCTCACTCCTCTCCAATCCCTCACTCCTCTCCAATCCCTCACTTCTTTCCGATCACTTTTGAAGGCTGTGCACCCCCTCTCCTCCCCTCTATCCGCCCCTGCCATTGAACTAGTGTGTGCAGTAATTGACACATTTGATGGAGTTTTTGGAGGTGTTCTACCACCTTCAAAAGTGAGACACGGACATGTCGGATGTCAATCCTTTGCTGAGCGTCAGAAAAAATGCTCCATCAGCAAGTCTAGTCTGTCTATACATAGATTTTAGATATGTATATTGTAATGAATATTTATGGATGCTTATCAGTGCGCTTATCAAATCCATGCAGCACCTAAACTCTTTGCAACACACCATATACTCTTTGCAACACATCATAGAGTATTTGCAACTCCTCATAGACTCTATGCAACAGCTCATATACTCTTTGCAACAGCTCATATACTCTTTGCAACAGCTCATATACTCTTTGCAACACCTCATCGGCTCTTTGCAACACATCATAGACTCTTACAACATATGAGACTTTGCAACACCTTGTAGACTCTTTGCAACACCTCTTAGACTTTGCAGCACCTCTTAGACTCTTTGCAGCACCTCTTAGACTCTTTGCAGCACCTCTTAGACTCTTTGCAGCACCTCTTAGACTCTTTGCAGCACCTCTTAGACTCTTTGCAGCACCTCTTAGACTCTTTGCAGCACCTCTTTGACTCTTTGCAGCACATCATGGACTCTTTGCAACACCTTGTAGACTCTTTGCAGCACCTCCCAGACTCTTTGCAGCACCTCTTAGACTCTTTGCAGCACCTCCCAGACTCTTTGCAGCACCTCTTAGACTCTTTGTAGCACCTCAGACTATTTGCAACACCTCATAGGCTCTTTGCAACGCATCCTTGACTCTGCAACACATTCTAGCGTTGCAAAGAGTCTGGGATGCGTTGCAAAGAGTCTGGGATGCGTTGCAAAGAGTCTGGGATGCGTTGCAAAGAGTCTGGGATGCGTTGCAAAGAGTCTGGGATGCGTTGCAAAGAGTCTGGGATGCGTTGCAAAGAGTCTGGGATGCGTTGCAAAGAGTCTGGGATGCGTTGCAAAGAGTCTGTGATTGGTTGCAAAGAGTCGGATGCGTTGGAAAGAGCCTGGGATGCGTTGCAAAGAGTCTGGGATGCGTTGCAAAGAGTCTGGGATGCGTTGCAAAGAGTCTGGGATGCATTGCAAAGAGTCTGGGATGCGTTGCAAAGAGTCGGATGCGTTGCAAAGAGTTGAGGTGTTACATGGATTTGAGAAGTGAGGTGATAAGCATCCAAAAATATTCACTGCAATGCATATCTAAACTAGAACGGCACTCAGTGGAGAGCATACCACCGCCAGGTGAACAGTTTACGTTTTGTATCCCAAAGTAGACCAGAAAATCACAATACAGAATCACATTTAATCAAAATCATCCGTCCACAACTTTTTGAGATATCCTATCTCCCAATGGTGACGAATCACTTTAAAAATTATACTAGCCGGATCCGGATCTTCACCAAAATGTAATCGATTTTTCCTTCTCACACTCACAACCTCTCCACCAAGTTTCGGCCAAATCCGTCCATAACTTTGAGATATCCTGCTATGTATCGTTTTTACCCTATCTCCCAATAGTGAAGAATCACTTAAAATATATATAGTAGCCGGATCCGAATCTTCACCAAAATCTAATCATTTCGTCCTTGTCACATACGCAACATCTCTGCCAAATTTCTTCCGAATCCGTCCGCAACGTTTTCAGATATTTTGTTCACAAACAAATGGACACGGGGTGAAAACATAGCCTCCAACCACCTTTGGTGGAAGAGGTAAAGGTATTTATGTATGGATGGACTAGCCTTGCTGTTGGACTATGTTCAGCTGGAGGATCGTGTTGCCATCACTGGTAGTTGTTGAACGCTAAAGATCCCACAATGTCTTTCACGAAGAGTCTGCGAGTTATTGCCAGTGCGTACAACAAATCCTAAGTTGCTTGTAAAACGGCCTTCGGCCGAACAACAGGCCTCAGCATTGTTACGTTAAAGATTTGGGGTGGAACGAGGTCCGGAAAAATTGGAGCCATGAAATAGGTAGAAAAGAGTTTTGATTGTTTATTTGTCACGTTATGATTACAGAATCTGACGGATACTGTATGTTCACATCTACCACTTTTAAACTATAATTTGAGCAAGGAAAACGGCATAAATTTTAATATAAGTGCCTGTTGAGGAGTGTGTAATATGTAGTTTACATGCACATTCGCTTTTACGAGCTGGCACATCATGTTGGAGCATCTTCAGATGAAAAACAAAAGGCAACATCGTGTCTGCATGAGGTTCTGCCAAGTTTGCAGAAACTGGTCATTTTTATTTCGCTCATTCCATATATAGCACGAGTTCCACGATAACAACACTAACGTTGATTTTTTTTTGGTATTACATTGAACTTGGCATTTATTTAATAAACGATGAACTTGGTAGGTGGATTGGCTTTATGCATTTGTATTTTTTAATTACCTTGTATACATGGTCGATGCTCATGGAAGAGCCGGTACCCTGAACGGATCAGGATGTAATAGACAAAAACAGGATGCAAAAAACATACATGGCGAAAGAAACTCTAAGGAGGAAAAATTGGAAAATTAGAAGGAGGAAATTGGGTGGCGGTCGAAAAGATAATGGTTTTGGATTGGGAATGATCTGCCATGGCGTTGAACAGATGTTTTGAAGACGTGGAGTGAAGAATGAGATTGAGGAGGATGTGGAAGTTGTTTCAACAGGCAGGAGAAACACAGGAAGAAATGAGTTGAGGTGAGCAGTGATTCTGGATTGAGGTAGTTTTACCAGAAGAGGGTTGACCCCATGTAAACCCTGCAGAAACCTGGGGGGCGAGGCAATGCACGGATATAGTAGAAGGTGCAAGATCAGAAACGAGGCGGTAGAAGACCGAGAGACTACAGACCTGTCTGCAACAGCGAAGTGGTAGACCCATAGACTCAGCTTCATCGTGGGAGAATCCAATGATCTTGAAGATCTTAGTTTCCACGGAGTCAAGCTGAGCTAGATATGAGGCAGGGGAGCCAGCCCAGAGGGGAGAGCAGTACTCCATCAAGCTGTGGATGAAGGACTTGTAGGTTGATAAGAGTTCAGGTGTGCCAAGGAAGGACTTTGTACGATGGAGGATGCCCAGTCGTCGGCTGGTTTTGGAAGCCAGCTTGGAAATGTGGTTTTCCCAGGAAAGATCATGGCTGATAGTGAGACCCAGGAAAGAATGACTGAACTTCCTCAAGAGGATTGTTAAGAAAGTAGATGGGAGGGTTTGTCAGACGGTCCTTTCGGAGAGACATAGCGAGTGAGATTTATCAGGACTGAAAGAGATATTCCAAGTGTTTGACTAGCTTGTGATTCTTTTTCAAGGTTTGAAGAGAGGGAAGAGGATGCAGCCTGTCCAAAGGATGAAGGATGTCACGGCAGATGGAGTAGTTATCAGCAAATAGATAAAGAGGATTTCCGAGAGAGTCAGACAGATCATTGATGAAGATCAGGAATAGGAATGGGCCCACAACATTCTTTTGGGCACCCCAGCCTTGACAAGAAGTGGAGATTAAAGGATTCCATTGAGAATCACACATTGGCTGCTGGAGTAGAGGAAGTGAGTACGCCATGTGTGGAGGTGACCTTGGATGCCATAAAGTGAGATAGTCCAGTGGCAGAATCGCAAAAAGTGGCCGAGAAATGTGTTTAGGAAGTACCGCTTGGTCGAAGCTGCCAATGAGTATTTTTTGGAAAGCTTACATCCTGAAATTTATGAAAATGCTTGTTGGCAGTTTTGAAAATGTCCTATAGGGGAGATATCTGGTTGCGATGGTAATCACCTCAAAAATATTTCTAAAACCCATGAATTATTTATAACAATTATTTGGAGCACCGAACGACCGATTCAAATGCTCAAATGTATGTTTTCTGATAGCATACACCAGCTGCTTTGAGGAGAAAAAAAAATGTGGTCAAGGTCAATGGTAAAGGTCATGACATTTAGTTTTAAAAAATGAACAAAAATAACATAAAAAATTGTTTTGATCTGGAGAAGTTTGTTTAGCTTCGACAAATTTTGAGGTCTACTGATCAAAAGCAAAAAAACAATTGAATGTTTCCATGGTAACCATTAGAACAAAGTAGTGAAGTAAGATAGTCCTCAAATATGCACATATGACGGTGTAAAATGCATACATGAACATGTGCAGTTCGGACTCTGCCCTTCATTATAGCGAAGAGCGTTGGACTTGGCATGGCATATGACATCTAATGATGATAAAACGTTGCTTATTATCATCATTAGTCAGCCGTTCAAAGTGCAAAATGGTTGCCATGGAAACCGCATTGAAAAGCTATATTGTAAAAGGAGCCGTGTCTGTCTGTCTGTCTGTCTGTCGTGTTATAACTTGAGAACGGATTAATGGATTTCAATAAATCCAACTATGGTAGATTCGGGTACCTCCTGGGAATGTTAGTGATCCAAACATTTTTTTAAATCAATATATATATTTCTTGTGGGTACATGGGACACGTGTCAAAACTGCAAATGCCAACACGTGACATTGGTTATCCCTGCATGGAGAGCAGTATCTCCCAGGAATCCTTCCCCCCCCTCCCCCCACATAGATTAGCCTTCGCAGCAAAGATTGGTATTTCCGTCAGCGAAGCGATGGGTCTTATATTCTAGTATATGTGAAGTTATCACTTTTATCAATACGTTTCTAAATGTAGTGCAGCTGGAGCGCACCGGAGCTGAGCTGCAGCACTTCAATCTATGGGAGACGAAGCTTAGCTCCGCAACTGTTGTTTTTTTTGAAGTACTCTAAGTCTCTAAGCTGTTACCATGGGATTGAAGAGATTGCATTGAGACACTGGTTTATTCTATATGTTTCGAGTCAACAATGAACCAAGCATACATCACTTCAATCCAGTAACTTTGCAGTCACGACAAAGGGATTGCAGTGTTACAATTATATTTACTATATTATTATTATGAACATTATGATTATCATGAAAAAAATATTACTGTATTAAGAAACCTGGGCAAATTTTTCCAAATTTGCCCTGAAGGTGACATGAAGCCTAAGGCCGATAAGTACTGTGTCGTTGGAAGACCCTTAACGCCGACGCTTTCGATATTTGATGATCATTTTAATAATCGGTTTGTTTGTTTCACACTGAATGTAAAACGTGAAGGTAGAGCATGGCGATTGTGATATATGACAGGTTCGACAATATGTTCGGCTTGAACGGCATAGGAATCAAAACGGCAGTGTGTGGAGTCAGAAATCTTACGCCGTAATGACATCACATTACCCTTGTCATATGACCATATCCTCAGCTCTGATTGGTGTACGGTTGTGAGGTAATTTTTAAAGATAATTATGACATCATAGGTCACGTGGTACCAGCGCAGTCTTGGAAAAACCGAAAAACCTTGCACTTCTATATCTTTGAAACCGCTCCGTAGAAAAAAAAATTGAAACATTGCTTATTGTCAAGTACTCCCCATGGGGAATAATATATATTCAAGATGATGTCATCGGCGTCTTCATTATGACGTCATAATTAAACAAGTACAATGCTTGATCGGATCAGTTTGAAATTTCTTGAGCGTCTACACAAAAATGGTGTGGTATAATGAAATTGATGACGTCATTGGTCACCTGGTTCGGCAGCCATATTGGATTGAAAATGAAAACCTTCAAAAATCTTTTTCCAGAACGGCTTACTAGTTCATCCGTTAGTCTGGACGAAACGTGAGTATGTATATTAATTATATTCGACCCTTTATAACTCAAACACCCTTTACGACCACCAAGACCCTTTCGAACCTTTACAACCCTGTCTCATTAAGACCATGAAGACCCACAAAGACCCGAATACCCATAAAACTCTTAGGATCCCGAAGACCCTTTAAGACAACTAAAACACTTTAGATCTTTTGGAACCCTAAGACCCTTTCAGACCCCTCAAACCCTTTATAAGCTGAAGACTATTTCAGCCTCCTAAGGCCATTTCAAACTGTAAGACCCTTGAAGACCCTAACATCCTTTAAGGCCCCTTTAAAATCCTAAAACTCTTTAAGACCCAAAGGATCCAAAAGACCCCGATGACACGTAAAGACCCCGAAGACCCAAGGACCCAAAATACCCTGAAGACACTTAAAGACCCCGAAGACCCAAAATACAGCAAAGACCCAAGACCCCGAGGTCCCAAAAGACCCCGACGACCCAAAAAGTCCCTGAGGGCTCTTTCTTGTTTTGAAGAATGCAATCATTGGCAGGATAGCAATGAAGTAGCATACTCTCCTTGCACCTATGACCTATTTGGTCTGGGTTTGAATCCTGGCCTAAATGTAAACGCTCACCCTAGTGTTTTGCAAACAGCTGTCGAGTACCATGTTCCTTGGATACATATAAGGCCGGGTGTCCCGTCTGCTCGCATTAGCTGGTGGACGTTAAATATCCCATGGCTTCTTTCATGAAGAGTTGCTGAGCTATTGACGGCATCCTGAACAAATTACAAATATCTGGCCAAATCACCTCGACCTCCTGAGAGGGAAGTTTGACGCGAGTCTTTCATGAACCAGCCTGGACCAGCTGGTTCATGAAAGACTCATGTCAAACTTCCCTCTCAGGTGACCCAAAAGGTGGGATTATTTGGGGCCCTTAACGTAGTAGTGGGAGGAGTAGTAGCTGTAGTAGTCGTGGTAGTAGTAGTCATAGTAGTAGTAGAAGTAGTAGTAGTAGTGGTGGTAGTAGTAGCAATAGCAGTGGCAGTAGTAGTAGTAGGAGTAGTTGTAGTAGTAGTCGTAGTAGCGGTAGTGGGAGTCGTAGTAGTACTAGTGGTGGGAGTAGTAGTCGTAGTAGTAGTCGTAATAATAGTAGGAGTAGAGTAGTAGGAGTGGTAGTAGTAGAGTAGTAGCAGTAGTAGAGTAGTAGTAGTAGAGTAGTAGCAACTGGTCCTGACGGCATCAGCCCACGGGTCCTAAAACCATGTGCTTCCGCTCTTTCACTCCCTCTTTCTGTTCTCTTCACCCTCTCTTTTGCTCAAGGTCATCTGCCATCTGCTTGGAAATCAGCCAACATCACCACTTTGCACAAAAAAGGTGCAAAAACAGATCCCAGCAACTACAGACCAATCAGCCTTCTCCAAATTATCAGCAAAGTCATGGAATCCATCATTGCTTCAGATATGAAATCTTTCCTCTTCTCCAATGGCTTGATCTCTGATCATCAATTTGGTTTCAGACCTGGTCACTCTACTCTGGACATGCTGCTTCTGCTTTCTCAACAATGGATGGAGGTCCTCAACGCCAAACAGGAAATTAGAGCCGTCTCCCTTGACATTTCACGTGCCTTCGATACGGTCTGGCACCCCGCTCTGCTCACCAAACTCTCCTCCTTTGGTATCCATGGAAATCTCCATGCATGGCTGGCGGACTTCCTCTCTGGTCGTAGTCAACGTGTGGCCCTGAATGGGTTTCTCTCATCTCCTCTTCCTGTTCAGGCTGGAGTTCCCCAAGGTAGTGTTCTGGGCCCTGTGCTTTTTCTGGTCTTCATCAATGATCTCTCTGACTCTCTTGAAAATCCTCTCTATCTCTTTGCTGACGACTCTACTCTCTGTCGCTCCATTCCTCATCCCTCAGATCGGCAGTCTGCAGCCTCCTCACTCTCTGCAGACCTGGACAAAATCACAGACTGGTCAAACAAGTGGAACATGTCTTTCAATCCTGATAAATCTCACACTCTTACGATGTCTCTCCGAAAAGACCGACTGGAAAACCCTCCCATCCACTTTCTGAATATTCCTCTCCAAGAAGTTCTGTCACTCAAGCTTTTGGGTCTCACTATTTGCCATGATCTTTCCTGGGAAAACCACATTTCAAATCTGGCCTCCAAAGCCAGTCGCCGACTGGGCATCCTCCGTCGTGCGAAGTCCTTCCTTGGCACACCTGAGCTCCTCACCACATACAAGGCTTTCATCCGCAGCTCTATGGAATACTGCTCTCCCCTCTGGTCTGGTGCTCCTGCCTCACACCTAGCCCGTCTTCACGCTGTTGAAACCAAAGCGTTCAGAATCATTGGAATCTCCCGCGATGAAGCTAACTCCAAGGGCCTTTCACTCACTCACCGCAGGCAGGTTGGTGGTCTTTCCGTCTTCTACCGACTCCTCTCTGGCCTTGCCCCCCCAGCCCTCTCTGGGCTCTGTCCCCCAAATATTCCTACAGGTCGCACAAGATCTGCCTGCAACCCTCTTATGGTTAAACTGCCAAAATCAAGACTTTCTGCTCACCTTCACTTCTTCATTCCTCTTTTCTCCCGCCTCTGGAACAAACTCCCTCACTCTCTACAATCCCACTCCACCTTCCAGGTCTTTAAAACAGCTGTTCACCACCATCTCTTATCCTCACCCATCCAAAACCTTGATCTTTTCTACCCCCGCTAATTTCGGTCCCCTTGTGTTTTATACTTCTCCCACCCCCCTTCCCACGCCTCCTGCCCCCAAGCCCTCTCCCTCCCACACTTCTCCCTGCTCTCAAATGTTGTGGTTGTGTGCTTCCCCTTCTCTCCCCATCTTGTCTTCTGCTCCCTCTTTTTGTATATTTTGTTTGTCTGGTTGATTTGTTTGTGAAATAAATGTTAGCGCTTTCACGAGCCTCGATTCAGTATACAAAAAAAAAAGAAGAAAAAAAAGCAGTAGGAGTGGTAGTAGTAGTAGTAGTAGTAGTAGGAGTAGTAGTAGTCGTAATAATAGTAGGAGTAGTGGTAGTAGTAGAGTAGTAGTAGTAGGAGTGGTAGTAGTAGTAGTAGTCGGAGTGGTAGTAGTAGTGATAGTAGTAGTCGTAATAATAGTAGTAGTGGTAGTAGTAGCAGTAGTAGTCGGAGTGGTAGTAGTAGTAGTCGTAATAATAGTAGTGGTAGTAGTAGTAGGCGTAGTAGTAGTAGTGGTAGTAGGAGTAGTAGTAGTCGGAGTGGTAGTGGTAGTAGCAGTAGTAGTATGAGTGGTAGTAGTAGTAGTGGTGGTAGAAGTAGTAGTAGCAGTAGTAGTCAGAGTGGTAGTGGTAGGAGTAGTCGTAATAATAGTAGGAGTAGTGGTAGCAGTAGTAGTAGGAGTGGTAGTAGTTGTGGTGGTAGTAGTAGTAGTGGTGGTAGAAGTAGTAGTAGTCGGAGTGGTAGTAGTAGTAGTAGGTTATGAACTGAAAAGTTTAAAGCTTCTTGAGACAAGAATGTCCAATAGTCATTATCCTTTCCCCAGGGGCTAACCCCCCCCCCCCCCACCTTCTCATCCCTATAATAATCCATGCATTTTCAGCCTATTCTTGTCTCCTTACCGCCTTCTTCCCCCTTCTCGCCCTCCACAATCCCCTCACCCAGCGCATGCGGAACGTCAATAGTCAGGACCACACTGCGTTTATTGAAGTTTTTACAAATCCATAGATATTTTTCACCACACTGTTCAAGTTGTATATTAACACCAAATCACACATTTTCTCCTTTCATTATTTCTTTTCTGACAGGGTTACCTAGTTGGGTGTTTTACTCTTATTAAGCTTCTCCGCATGATGATTTCAAAGGTAACCCAGCCAAAAAGGACAGGAAAACATCGTGCATGGCCTCGCACAGGCTCCAACGAGCTAAAAATGAAATGTCCTTTGGTTGTTATTCAGCCTGTCTGCATCACCCTCATTCCTTCAGTGTACACCAAGCTCCTAAATCTGTGTCCCTTCCTTAACCTCAATGGTTACAGAGTCTGGCCTGTTGTGTTGCAGCCTTAAAATAGCGTGCTCCTCATTTCGCAGGTAACCTTATCTCTCCTGTGTTCGACTATATATTTCAGCAGCCATATCTTTATGTCATTGTCTGTTAGCAAAGACTACCTACACGTCATAGTTCAACGGAGCAACCCTGCTGGGATGCACCCGAAGAACCCTTCTGTCCAAGGGAAGAAGATACTGAATACAAGATGGCACATTCAACGAGTCTTCATTTGTACCCCTCCGTCACATAAAGAAAAGGACCTTCTATTTTTTTCCCCAATGCATACAAGTAGTTGAGTTGAGACAAAATGGCGATTCCACCCTTCCCAAGTATTCCCAAACTCTTTCCTTCCCGTTTTTAAATTTTCTCAATTTGGCTACCTCTCAGGTAGTACGTGGTAAAGAGAGGACTCCAAATGGTCTGGATGGTTTTTCTCGTCGGTTTGTTGAACAGAGCTACTGCCAACAGTCGTTACACATCATCTGCCCTTCCTGGATGCGGTAGTAACCCTCCTGCAGAGCACAGTCACAGATGGAGCAGCAGAAGTGTTTGCGATGCCAAACCTTTCCTTCGGCCACGATGGATTCCTTGCTAACGATGAGCTGAAATGAAAACGATTGAGGGATCGTGAGCAGACATTCAACTGATAATCGGGAAGAAGAAGAGGAATTTGACAGGAGACGGCTCACCTCATCGCATCCCGGGCATCTTGCGAAGTAGCGGTCAGAGTAGTGGCGGCCACAGAGTGGTCGTCCCTCATTCCAAAATAATACGAGGTCCACCAATAACTCTTGGCAGCAGGAGCAGACAAAGCAAGCGGGATGCCAAGCGGCCGTCTCTCCAAAATTGGCCACAAAAACGGCGGGCATGTCGGCAGGCAGTGCGCCACCACATTTTCTGCACGTCTACACATGGGAAGGTCGAGCATCAACCAACATACAAATAGAGCCCCTCCCCCCACAGGAAAAAAATGTCCATCTACACATACACATAGACAACTTACGATTCCCAAATTAACATACATGAGCGTCCAAATATTGCGCTCTTTCCCCTCTTAAACATCAGGATGACAATTTATAGCGGGATTGGTAAATTCAAACCCAGGCTAGATGGTTTAGAGTGAGTGTGCGAACCTCAAGGCCATCTTAACCCTCTTCTCAATACTCAAATAGTCCAATAAAGTTCAAAATAAGTGATCATTATAATAAAAACAAAACAAAGGGATGTTATCCTGCCTGATGAACATTGTTAATACTCAACAATGCAGACATTTCAACAAAGGCCTGTGAATGGCACCATCTTTGATTTCGACCAAGCTCTGCAGTCTAGACTCTAGAGTCGAGAGCGTACTTGGATACAAGTAACATGGTCAAAATGTAAATCGAGTTCTTCCTTGTGCATCTTCCTTGGCCATGAATGTCCTTATGAAAAACTGCTATAACTCTTAGGGTTAGGGTTGTTAGGGTTGGGGTTGTTAGGGTTAGGGTTGTTACGGTTGGGGTTGTTAGGGTTGGGGTTGTTAGGGTTGGGGTTGCTCTACAGGAATCTTACACCTTCGTAATCTCAAGCATGCACAAATTTCAAGGACCACCTAAATTCACTTCACGTGTCCAAACACTTCTACTGCGCGTGTGTGCGTACATGGGCGCCACTGCCAGAAATCCTGATTTAGTGCATGAATTTTTTAAAAATGACATCAGGACTACTTATTGCAGAGACCCCTTCTCCCAAAATACAATGGTGTCCTTTATAATATAATGTAACTATTGCATCTTTGTTCTCGGTCATGGCCGAGGGCCTGAGTGTGGATGCCAAATGAGCAAATCTGCCATTTACAAACACGGCCTCTGGTTTTTCACAGCCACTGACAAAACACCGACCAGCATGGCCTTCAAATCCTTCGTTATCGGATTCTGAGCCGGCGTGGCGGAATTCGACTCGAGGTTGGGTGAGATCAGAACTCTTCTCGTAGACTATCACGTTATATCTCCGGTCTCTTACCGTTGCAGCTAGACGTCTCCCAATGCAACCGCAAACTGGGAATGGGATGGAGCACTTCATGCCAGGATCAACAAGTGGACGTGCTTGGGATTGATGAGATCAGATGCACTCCTGTTCTTTACAAATGCGACTTCGTTATGATTTATGTCTCAGAGGTGGATGAAACTCTTTCTTGCATTTCCTCCTGATTGTACAAAAACTCCTTCTGACTTGTAAGAACACACCTGACTTTAAATGCAACTCAAAGTTTATTCGCATACGTCTGCTTTTCAGGATATTGTCCAATTCGCTTAAACCTTTGGATTCTACAGAACTTCTGATTAAGATTTGTTGACTCGAAATAAAGCCATCTTTCTTCGGCAAATACAGTTGAGCTCAAACTGAAATAAATTGTGAAGCTTATTTGGCCAAGCTATATTTTCAAAGAGAAATGTTTTTCCACATTATTGATTGCACATGTCGTACACATTGGAACATTGTCTTCACAAAGACAGATTATGCCCCGCAGTTTTAACTTTAGCCAAACAAAAAGTACTATATTTGCTTCCAATAATACAGCAGGTTGCTAGGTACATTGGAATTTATCATCATACTATAATAGAGCTATGGCATATGTATGTATGTATGTATGTATGTATGTATGTAGCCAAAACTCCAAGGATTGCATTTTTCATAAACTAGTAATAGACGTCCAACAACAATCCTTCACCATGTTGCGGAACGTCGCTGAGGCTCTCACTCCCCATCCTCCCAACCCCACCCTCCTTTTTCACCTTTATATGCTTTTAAATTCGTTTTCTCCAGGACCGCTTGAGCAAGTGACACAAAGCTTCAACATAGGAGGGCCTACCCATGGAGATTATAAAAAACAAAGTTACATGATGATTCGATGGAAAATGCGGCCGCCGTTCCAAAAAAAAATCCGTTTTCTGTAGGCATGGGTTGCAGGGTTCACGTTTCAGGAATAAACGAAACTCAACCTCGTCTCAATCGGCCAAATTACATTGAGAACATGATTTTTTTTCAGGAAATTTAAGCTAGAATTAAATTGTAACTAGAACGGCACTCACTAGAGCGCACACCTCCACCAGGCTGAACAATTTAAGTTTTGTATCCCACTGATAGGCCGGATCTGGATTCGGACCTGAACCAAAATCTAATCGGCTTGTTCTTGTCACCGACCCAATTCGTCCACCAAGTTTAGTTATAACTCGCCCATAACTTTTTTAAATATCATGTTATATATCGCTTTTCACCCGATCTCTCCATGGTGAAGAATCACTTAGAAAATTAAATAATTCTCGTATCCGAATCCATATTCAGATCTTTACCAAAATCGAATCGATTCATCCTTGTCACACACCCAATCGGTCCACCAAGTTTCGTCCAAATCCGTCCACAACTTTTTGAGATATCCTGCTCTATATCGTTTTTGGCACTATCTCCCAATGGTGAAGAATCACTTAAAAAATTGTACTAGCCGAATCCGGATCTTCACCAAAATCCAATCATTTCGTCCTTGTCACATACACTACATATCCACCAAAGTTCGTCCGAATCCGTCCACATCTTTTTGAGATATGCTGTTCACAGACAGACAGACAGACAGACAGGGGTGAAAACATAACCTCCATCTGCCTTCGGTGGCGGAGGTAAAGACATATGTGCACACAAAATAATTTACTTTGAAACAAAGCAAATGAAAGAGAGCACTCAGGAATGCAGGAAGATTAACCAAAGGATGCCACATTGATTGGGATGTCACAATGATTGTCACATTGATACTTGACGGTTGACAGTATGTTGCCAAATGGAAATCACAAGGACTGGATATACATTGTTGTCACTGTTTATGGTGTAGAAAGGAATGATTATTATGAACCGGACTTCTCCATGAATAATTCAAACTTAAGAAGAACAGTACTCAAGTGTTTCTACTGCCCGTCCTCGACAGGTACTTTGGCTAGTATTTAAAATAAATAAATAAAACGATTGCAGGACTATTCTTCACTTCTGTAACCAGGCGGGTTGCAGCAATAATTCTCTGTTGGTGTCAAAAAAATAAATAAACGACTTATCTACCTGTAACCTATCTTTTAATGAAGCATAATGACTCCAGGATGGCTAATTGCTCAATCTATGTGTTCATCACCGAAATAACCCAATTTGTAACCCTTCAGGAAGAGGTTACAATTTAAAGGAGCTCCTGGGCTTCAGTTGACGATATTGATGGGCAGGTCATATCTCTAGTCTGACCTTCAAAGCTTGCCACCACCTTGCAGTCCTGTGCAGGCCTTCATCTAGAGTACCGTGGGATTTGGCTCCCAACTTTAAGCTGCTGTTGCTGCCTTCCAATGCCATCCACATCACTGACATCTCGTGACTTGAGGCCAAGTCTCAGGGTCTTCTTCTCACTTGTCACAGACAGGCTGATGACCTTGCACAGTCTAAGAGTCTATTTTTGGTTTACTTCTCACACCTCTCACTTCTTTACCCAACTGCTATCCCATCTCCAAATCACATGAGTTGCACCAGAAACCTTTACCTCTTTCATCTCCTTTTTATTTCACTTTTGGGAAGTGGTTTCCTCTACTCTGTTGTCTCATGCTCTTCCCTCCAGGCCTTCCAAGTCTGCAGCCCACCTCCTCCTGATGGTCTTTTCCATTTCTACACGTTTGGAGACCCTGTCCACCTTTCACCTGCAACTTCTCTCCATTTGCTGTGGTACTTGTATGTCCGTGCATTCTTAAGTCTAGCCGTTTTCCCTTCAGCCCACTTTTTTGTTGATTCTTCGCCCTTTGTTCCGCTTTTCCATGAGCTTTGACACCTGCAAATATATTTTTAAGAAAACGAAAAACTTGGGACATTCTTTACGAGGCTCTGTCAGAATGTTCCCACACTATTCCCTTTTTTGGTTAATCACACTATTGGCAAACCATATGTACGAAATACGGATTATGCCACAGATTAGGCAGCAAGATGGTTTATGTTATACTGGGAATTCTGGGTTACGAGTTAGAATTAATCCATTTCGACTTCAATTTTGCTTTGGAAAGCCGTCATCACTTTGCACAAATGACAGGTTTAGTTGATTGACCACCATTTTGTTTTTTTGGTTGTCTGTCCGTGCATGCGCAGCAGATTTTTGTTACCACGATAACTTGTGAACCGCTTAACGGATTTTGACCAAACTTGGTGCAAGTACATAGTATGACGCAGAGATTAACTGTTTAGATGTTGGGGTCAAAATGTCAAAGGTCATGTGCCCATCTGACAATCATTTTGCAGATCATAACTCGAGTTTGAAGCATCTGATGTTTTCTTTTTTATCTCTCTCATATGACATTTAGTTAAGATCAAACGTAACATTGGGTGGACATGTAACGTGGGTGTAGGCAAACACTCGACACATTTGCGTCAAATTCTATTTTGT
Source organism: Myxine glutinosa (assembly GCF_964187855.1). Taxonomy (NCBI): domain Eukaryota; kingdom Metazoa; phylum Chordata; class Myxini; order Myxiniformes; family Myxinidae; genus Myxine; species Myxine glutinosa. The sequence continues at coordinate 51,606,064 of NC_136272.1, read as the reverse complement.
AGTTTTTTATTACAGAATTGAAGCGCATACCATGTTTGATGCTTAGTTTTCTGCCACAAACATTGTTTTCATGAGCACAAATACATTTTATGTTGACAGTTTACAATATCTGAAAATGTACAATGTCAAAAATAATTTTCCTATAATAAGAAAAGTTTTCTTGAAACAAGAAAACCATGAGAATTTTTTTCTAGGTGCAAGAACAATGTTCTTATTGTTTTTTTGTTTCAAGAAAACTTTTCTTATTTTAAGAAAATATTTTCTTTCTAATAAAAAATTTTTTTGGCATTGTACAATTTCCATTCCCGGAGTTTTACTTGATCTACACCAAAATGCACGATCGAATCGATTGGCACATGCTAATTTGCAAATCGTTTCGCAGAGAAAGAGCATTTTCAGGTGAATGATGGAGTTTGCATTTTGTCCACCCGGTCTTGGGTACTGTACATCAGTGCTGTAGTTAGATCAATAAACTCGTCTGCCCACATCTGAGGGTATTTTTGCTTCACTTTACAAAATCAACACGCTCATGCTTGAGGACTGTCGACTTAGACTCAGCAATGACGAGAACGGCATCTTGTCCAGCACAAACTGTCCTTTAGCCGGTAGGAAGTGGTGAGACTGGCTGTTAGCTCTTTCGAGATCAAGTGTCATTGTGTTCCCATTATCCATGTTGTGTTGCATTTGATCGGTGCACATGGCACACGTTAGACTTTTTTTCTGTCTGCTTTTCCATTCCTCGTTCAACGCATTGACCTGCAGTCTGAAACAAGCGAATGCCATTTGTAATGGAATCTTTATATGTTTAGACATAAAAATCTTGTGAACACCACAAATGCATTTCACATCTGAATGCTTTACATAGTGTGTGCCAGTTTCCGGTGGATTGTGTTGGTCCAAAGCATTCCTCGAATAGCTAGTCACAAGGGCAGACACCACCGCCTGGCCGTGTTTGTGACCATTTTTTTTCCCAGGCATCGGAAAAGGGAACTTGTCTTTCCAAATGGAGCCACAGTACTTGTCTGGTTAGCTCACCTGGAACAAAGTTCAGGGGAGCTTATGCGATGGCGCGTCGTCCGTCCGTCCGTAAACAATTGAAATTTCTTCTCCGAAACCGCTGACGGGATTGCGACCAAATTTGGCACAAATGATATTTGTTGTGTTGCGACTAAAGTTTGTTCAGGGCATCAAATAAATCGGGGTCTAAGGGAGTTTACCGGGGTCAAAGTGGATCCAGGTTTGACCCCCCAAAATAGGAATTTGCTTTTTTCTCTGAAACTGCACACACGATTTCGATGAAACTTGACCACAACCTTCATCACCTGTGATGTACCAAAGTTTATTCACGGCATTAAAAAAAATCTGACCCTTTGGGCGTCTACGGGGATGGGGGGTTGGGGGGGGTCAAAGTGGGTCCAGGTTTGACCCCCCCAAAATAGACATTTGCTTTCTTCTCTGAAACTACACACACACAATTTCAATGAAACTTAACCACAACCTTCACCACCCGTGATGTACCAACGTTTGTTCATGGCATTAAAAAAAATCTACCCCTTTGGGGATCTACAGGGGGGGTTGCCCCCCAAAATAGGTATTTGCTTTCTTCTCAGAAACTACACATGCAATTCTGATGAAACCTGACCACAACCTTAATCACCCGTGAGGTGTCAATGTTTGTTCAAGGCATTGGGAAAATTTGGGTCTGAGGAGGTTCACGGGGTGGGAGAGGGTGGAGGGGAGTCTGCCCCCCAAAACAGTTTTTTTTTTGTTTGTTTGTTTAAAGTCTTATGATTATGTTAGTATGATTCTACATGCTGCCCTGTCTTCTAGCAACCATTGAAATTGGTTTAAAATACCTTTAGTTGGTGCAGTATACTGTTTATTCTACCAGGTGAGCACCAGGGGTATTGCCTCTGTTTATTTTTAAATTGCCTTAGCAATCCCAGAATAGCTTTATCTCAAATGAATTGTCAATGCCACTCTGGGGTTACGCGAACGCACGCATATACACACACACACACACACACACACACACACACACACACACACACACACACACACACACACGAAGGTGGATACCTTGAGACCTGATAGGTCTCCGTTCCACCTTCTGAAACCCGTATATGAAGATAACAACCAACAGCACATGTTTTATCTCCTCGTTGTATATAAGAAAATCAATGTGAAAAACAGTTTTCAGAAACTACAAACAGACCATAGAAAAAAAAAGAAAGTAGAATTATATATGCTCCGGCATCGTTAAAAAAATTTGGGAAACGAGCCGTTTGCCATTGTGTGCGTTTTTTTTAACCTTTGAACCAAAAGTGGACAGAGGTCATGTTTTCACCCATGTTTGTCTGTTTTGATCAGGATATCTCAAAAAGTTATGGATGGATTCGGACGAAACTCGGCGGATAGGTTGGGTGTGTGACGACGAATTGATTTAATTTTGTTGAAGATGCAGATCCGGATCCGGATAAGAGAATGTTAAAAAAACATTTTTAAGCGATTCTTCACCAATTAGAGATGGGGCCAAAAACGATATATAGCACAATATTTTAAAAGGTTGTGGATACGTTATACCAAACCTCGGTGGATGCGTTGGTTTTGTGACAAGAACAACCCGAATCGATTTTGCTTGAGGTCCGGATCCAGATCCGACCCATCAGTGGGATACAAAACGTAAACCGTTCAGCCTGCGGAGGTATGCGCTCTACCAAGTGCTATTCTAGATTTTCAATGCAATGCTGCACCAATTCAGCAAATCCTCCCAAGAGATTGAAATCCTCACAAGTCTACTACAGAGTCAAGTTAAGGCCCTCACAAATATAGTTGTGCAAACATTGTATGATTACTGTTACAGAGCATTGTTTGTTTTAAAAGCACTATCACACTTGAAAACATATATACTTTAAGCCTATTTACTTCTCCAATCTCCACTATCTGTGAAATGTGTTTGTTTTCTTAGGCCTATCCAGAACAGTTGGGAAGGGAATGCCAAAGCCATTTTCGGATTTCTATCCACAGCAGTATACTGTCCATATCTCCTTGAGGTCCCGTTGAACGTGTCAATCATGGCAATCTATTCATGCATTCTTCTTTCATTGTGTATTTATGCAATTATTCATCCTAAGTATAGCACTGAAAGACATTTCTGCTAAAGCTGTTGGGACGAGCATCGTAGGCAACACTGCGGACAGTGGACGCATGTGGGTACGCATCAGGATCTACCACTTGTAGACCATAGAATACTGAGTTTGGCAATTATTCCTTTCCTCGACATTTCATGATGTATCACGAGAGTTTACTTTTTCTGCAATTCCTGGACTTCTGAAGGAACAACTGCCGCAAATGAGCGGAACAAATAAACCTCCTGTCATGGTGTTAGTTTCTGGATATTGTCTGGCACCAAGTATTTGGGCAGCGAATAAATATTTTCAAGAACAGAGTTTAAACCACAATTCATAGACATGATTTGAAGAATGGTTTGAACAGGGCCTTTTCACAGAAATGATTTTTCCCAATGGTGGAATGTTGGATCGCTGTGTCTGATAGCATGGTGTCTGAGGTGTTTTGGCCACAATAGCAAATTTTCCAATAAATCTTGAAAATGAAATTTCCGAAACAGTTCCCGTCATATATCTGTGGTCCAGTGCACCTATGGACAACAGCCAGATTTAGACAGTGAGCCTGACAGTAGACAGACTACCTTCAGATAGATTTCCCGAATACTGTGTTGGACACACTCGTGGTGCTCATGTTGAGTGTGTTGTCATTGCACTGGGTTCAGGTTAGGCCATTTTAAAGCCATTAAGGGGTCTGGAGAAGTTGGTCAACTATTCATAAGTTATGTCAACACTGCCCCTGTTATTACATCAGCATCCTTAATAATAATAATAATAATAATGCATTTATTTTATATAGCGCTTTTCAGGAAGCCCAAAGACGCTTTGACAGAGTGCAAAACATAACGCATAGCAAAACATAAAGACAATTGCAAAAAAAGAAGAATCAATAGGGAAATATTCAAAGCACAAAGGAGGGAGAAGGAGAGGAGATAGTCAGGGGTTAGATGCTGTGGGTTAAATGTTGAATGCAGTGTTGAACAGGTGGGTCTTGAGTGATGTTTTGAATGTGGTGAGTGAGGAGGAGTCTCTGATGGTGTGAGGTAGCGAGTTCCAGAGGGTGGGAGCAGCGATGGAGAAGGCCCTGTCCCCCCAGGATCTAAATTTGGTCCGGATGGGGGGGGTCAGGAGGTTGGTACCAGCAGAGCGGAGGTTGCGGGTGGGAGTGTGTCTGGAGAGGAGGTCAGCCAGGTAGGATGGGGCCAGGTTATGGAGGGCTTTGTAGGTCAAGAGGAGGATTTTGTACTGGATTCTCTGGGAGATGGGGAGCCAGTGAAGCTTGTAAAGGACGGGGGTGATGTGGTCACGGGTCCGGGAATGGGTGAGTAGACGGGCAGCGGAGTTCTGAATGTATTGGAGTTTATTGGTGATTGTTGAGGGTGAACCATAAAGGAGGCTATTGCAGTAGTCCAGACGGGAAGTGATGAAGGCGTGGATGAGGGTTTCTGCAGCCACAGAGGAGAGGGATGGACGGAGACGGGCGATGTTTTTCAGGTGGAAGAAGGCTGTCTTTGTGATCTGTTTAGTGTATTTGTCGAAGGAGAGGGTTTGGTCAAAGATGATGCCAAGATTCCGGATGTGAGGGGAGGTGGACACTGGGAAACCGTCGATGTTGAGGGCAAAGTTATGGGTGGACTTGGTGAGCGTTTTTGGGCCAATGATGATTATTTCAGATTTATCACAGTTAAGTTTGAGGAAGTTGATTTGAAGCCAGGATTTTATTTCAGTGATGCAGTTTGTCAGGATAGAGTGGGTGGCGGTGGAGATGGACTTGGTGGAGATGAAAAGCTGGATGTCATCGGCGAAGCAGTGGAATTGGAGACCATGACGGCGGATTAAGTGACCGAGGGGGGACAGGTAAAGGATAAAGAGGAGGGGGCCAAGAACTGAACCTTGGGGGACACCTTGGGGGAGGGGAGCAGTGGGGGATTTGCAGTTATTGATGGAGATGAACTGACGTCTGTCAGAGAGGTATGATTTAATCCAAGAGAGGGCAGTGCCGGTAATGTTAAAGGTGGTTTCAAGTCGGGTGAGGAGGATGGTGTGATCGATGGTGTCAAAGGCAGCGCTGAGGTCGAGGAGGATGAGAATGTTGAGGTTGCCAGCATCAGAGGAGAGGAGAAGGTCGTTGGTGATTTTGAGGAGAGCAGTTTCAGTACTGTGGTTGGACCGGAATCCGGATTGGAATGTTTCATACAGGTTATTGGCAGAGAGGTGATGCTTGAGTTGAGTGGCTACAGCGCGTTCCAAAACCTTTGACAGAAAGGGTAGGTTGGAGATGGGTCTGAAGTTATTTAGGGTGTCAGGGTTTAGTCCAGGTTTTTTCAGAATGGGGGTAACAGCAGCAATTTTGAGGGATGGTGGGACGATGCCTGTAGACAGGGAGGAGTTTATTGTTGCAATGATAAGTGGAGAAAGAGCAGGAAGGGAGGCCTTGACAAAGCTGGAGGGGATGGGGTCAAGAGTGCAGGTGGCAGTTTTCATTCCGATGAGGAGTTCAGAGAGGTCAGTAGGGGAGACTGGGGAGAATTGAGACAGGGGATGGCAGGATAAGGGGGGGCAGGTGGTTTGAGGGGGAGCGGGTGCGGCGGTGGTCAAGCTGTTGTAGATGTTTTCAATTTTGCGTTGGAAGAATGAAAGGAAGGAGATGCAGTTGTCTATTGTGAATGACTGGGTGGTGGTGTTCAGGGGGCTGAGGAGTTTGTTTATTGTAGAGAAGAGTGCTTTTGGGTTTCCGGAGCCAGAGTGGATAATTTGAGAGTAGTAGGCGGAGCGGGCGCGGGAGAGGGCATCTTTATAGTGTTGTATGTGGTCCTTGTAGGCCTGGGAGTGAACTGTGAGACCTGTTTTATTGCGGAGTCTTTCAAGTTGGCGAGCACGAGTTTTCATTAGGCGGAGCTCAGGGGTAAACCAGGGAGCAGAATGGGTGAAAGAAACTGTTTTGGTTTTTATAGGCGCAATTTGGTCAAGGCAGGAAGAGAGAGTGTGGTTGTAGTAGTCAGTGAGGTCAGAAGGGGTGTGGAGGTCAACGAAGGGAGAAGTGGACATTTTTTCAGAGAGGGTCGATGAGAATGAGGCAGGTGAAAAAGCGTTTAGCTTACGGAAGTTGATAGTGCGATAATGCCTTGGTGCTGGGGTGGGGATGTTGATGGTCAGAGTGATGGCTAGGTGGTCAGAGAGAGTGAGGTCGGAGCCAGAGAGATGGTGCAAAATTAGTCCAGTAGAGCAGACAAGGTCCAAAATGTGACCACGGTTATGGGTAGGAAAGTTGACATGTTGAGTGAGGTTAAAGCAGGTGAGTAAATCAGTGAAGTCAGTGGTTAGCGTGGAGTCAGTGGAGTCCATGTGGATATTGAAATCACCAAGGAGGAGGATTGAGGGGGAGAGGGAACATAGCTGGGTCAGAAAGTAGGAGAAGTCAGACAGGAATGATGGGTGTGGTTTGGGAGGGCGGTAGACAACAGCCATGACTGACTGTGTGTGACCAGAGAGTTTAAAAGCCAGGTGTTCAAATGATGGAGCAGATGAGATGGAGATGAGGTTGGTCTTGATGTCTTGTCGGTGAATAACGGCAATTCCACCACCTCGGCCCTCCGAGCGTGGTTTATTGATGTAAGAATATCCATTGGGTGTGGTGAGGTTGAGCGTGTAGTAGTCCAGTGGTTGTTGCCAGGTCTCAGTGAGACAGAGAAAGTCCAGTTTATTTTCCAGGATGTAGTCGTTCAGGATGAGGCATTTGTTGTTGAGGGACCGGGTATTGAACAGGGTGAGCTTGATGTTGTTTTGTACGGCGGGTATGAATCCAGGTGATTTGGCCAGGGTTCGCAGACAGGAGGTGCGATTTTGTGCGTTGTTGTGACCAGGTGTGTTGGGACGATGAGTGGGAGTGCGCTGAGCCGACCAGAGGATGGGGATGGAGTGACCTGATTGTAAATAAACAAACTTACGACCGGAGCCACGGTGAATGTACCTGGGTCGACGCAGGAGTCCATTCGATCTGATTGCAGAGATGCATGATGGGGTGGAGCGGGTTTTAAGCAGGAGAAGCCTTGCGGCGGAGTACCGCAGAGCCATGCCAGCAGGAGCGAAGGCAAAGCGAGCACGCGGCCAAGGGTGAGGAGGCGAAACAATCGACACAACCAACGGGAGTGGGCCCGAGGAAACAGCGATGGAGCCGAGCAGGTGAAGCCCGGAGCAGCAGAGCAGAGCCGGGACCGCGCAGAGGAAGACTCAATGGCCATAAATCCGCCACGACCACCAGTCATCCTTCCGAGGTCGGCTAATTGAGTACCAGTTCACTGGTAATTCCCTGCTTGTCGTAAAAGGCGACAAAAAGGGTTGGCGTCAGGAAGGGCATCCGGCCGTAAAACATTGCTTCAAAAAGGGGACCGAAAAACAACAACAACCACGGTTCCCGAAAAAGGCCAACCCCCGCTTTGCGGGGAAAAATGGCCTCTAAAGGTGGTTATAAACAGAGACTATAGTGTCACCATGGAAAGATAACAAAAATAATGATAAACTCCATCCTTGATTACAGAATACCTCATCCACAGATAGTCCTTCAATCTCAATCTTGTCGAATTTAATATTTTCTTCACACCAGCAATCTTGATAGTTGACCAGGTGAAATCATTCTGAATGATCCATGTCTCACCAGGGAGAGAGACGTTGCTGGTATGTTATCTGTTAACACAGGAAACAGCCACTAGTATAGGGCTGCCAGGGTGGCCTAGAGGTACGTACACCTAGAGGTAGCTTTCTAGCCTGGGTCTGAATCCCGACCCAGGTATAGACTGTCATCCTGGTATTTCACAGGCAGGTTGATTCATCAGTGTGTGTGCCGTCCCTCGGATGGATGCTAAAAGGACGTCCTGTCTGCCAGCATTAGTTGGTGGATGTTAGATCCCACAGATCCCAGTCGATCATGAAGAGTAGGCAAGTAAAAAAAATTTTTTCCCAAGCAATCCTTTTGAAGTCTCACATAATATCACATGGGCCCGGCCTATTTGCTGATTCGGCCATGGATTGTGATCCCCTGCCTAAAGCAAAACAAAGTACACAAACTCAATTTACTGCAGCCATTAACATAAAACATCCTTTAAAATAAATAAACAAAATAGGAATAACATCCTATTCATGTGAAAAAAGTTAATGTGCAAAGCTAATACAGGAGTAATGTTACAATGAGGAATCCCTGTCACCCAAATATTATGAGTATCTCAATTACCACATTACCCCACAGCTGAATTTCCAGGGCACGTTTTGTGGGTTTCTTCCGATGAGGTGGTGCAGCCTGGTGTTGGCTTAGTGGTTAGGGTGCCGGCTTGGGATCTTAGGCTCCTGGCTTCGAATCCCGGTCGATCCCAGAATTAACGCCAGGGGGGTTGACTCAGCCTGTCATCCTTCTGAGGTCGGCAAATTGAGTACCAGCTCACCGGTAATTCCCTTGTGTCGCAAAATGTGACTAACAGGGTTGGTGGCAGGAAGGGCATCCCATAAATCATTGCTTCAAAAAGGGGACCACGGTGCCCGAAAAAGGCCGACCCCTGCTCTGCGGGGAAAAATGGCCTCCAAAGTTGGCTTGTTCCTATGAGGTGGTGGAGTCCCACAAGCCGTGACGGAGAATGGAACGCTCACGAGTAGTGGAGATTACCAAGGCTCGAGGGTTGCCACTACGCCAGGATTATGGAAATTTTCCACCGAGTGGTTTTTGGATTCTAACCCACAACAGTGAGCTTGTTCCCCAACACCCCAGCTTTACCCACCGCAACACACAGCTGTTCCTTCTGCCAAAAGGAACCATCTACTTATTATGGTTCCCAGAGAGAGACTTTAAGTGTTTAGTCTTCGTGTCCGTGGTGTCCTACCTTTTGGAGAATATTTTCCTATTATTTAATTATTGCCCCCCCCTAATTTTCAATTATTTTCAATTATATAATTTTTCAATTAAAAAAAAAAGGTCAATTATTAAATTTTTCCTTTATTATTATTATTATTATTATTATTATTACGAGGCATTCCATTTAATTTTTTTCATTTAAGTGCTACCAATTGGCTAATATTACGAGTGGGCTATACCAGGAACCGGAACCATCAGAAATTGCAGCCCTCTAGTTATGCATGTAAATATGGTAGAATTTTTGAAACCCACTCCACCCATTAGATCCATACATGCCCCTTCCTTTCTGCCTTTATTCAGAGCTCCTCAAAAAATTTCCCCTTCTCCACATTTCCACAATGCTTTCTTTTTCTTTTTCTAATCTCTATGTCTATCTCTATGTCTATCTCTATGTCTATCTCTATGTCTATCTCTATGTCTATCTCTATGTCTATCTCTATGTCTATGTCTATCTCTATGTCTATCTCTATGTCTATCTCTATGTCTATCTCTATGTCTATCTCTATGTCTATCTCTATGTCTATCTCTATGTCTATCTCTATGTCTATCTCTATGTCTATCTCTATGTCTATCTCTATGTCTATCTCTATGTCTATCTCTATGTCTATCTCTCTCTCTCTCTCTCTCTCTCTCTCTCTCTCTCTCTCTCTCTCTCTCTCTCCCTCCCTCCAGTATCCCCCACACAACAAACACATGGCTCTTGAAAGAATCATTATTGAGCCAGTCAGAGAGTCCTGGCCTGGCGTTGGCTTAGCGGTCAGGGTGCCGGCTTGGGATCTTAGGATCCTGGGTTCGAATCCCGATCGATCGCTGAATTAACGCTAGGGGGGTTGACTCAACCTGTCATCCTTCCGAGGTCGGCAAATTGAGTACCAGTTTGCTGGGATGAATGATCACGGTGTGTACCCCGATTCAGAATAGGCACACTGTATCCCTGTGCATCGTAAGAGCGTGACCAAGGGTTGGCGTCAGGAAGGGCATCCGGCCATAAAAACATTGCCTCAAACAGGGAACCGTGATTGTCATGGGGCCCGCAAGGCTAACCCCCGCTCTAACGGGGAAAATGGCCTTAAAACGATCATTCATTCATTCATATTCAGAGAGTCCAGTATTTGAGATAAGAATCTCAGCATTTTAGAGTATCCAAGGCTGCATCAACTACTTAGTCCATTAAGCTGAAGGTGTTAAAGATCGACGCGACGTTTCAGCAGCATTCAGCAAAGACATCCTCAGTTGCTTCACCATACTCAGGATCACTCGTACTGGTTCTGACAATGAAGCAGCACATTCCAATGTGCATTTTTATTTGACAATATCCAAGCTTGGCCTGACCAAGCACAAGTTTTGCAAGTGCCATATAATGACCTCCAACGAGAGATTCCAGGCCCTGATGTTTAGTGGTAGGTTTTTCCTCAACTCGGTTTTCAATTTCCCGGGATCCACGATCAACCGGAAACTCGACTCGACCAGTCACATCGACACCACGACTACAAGAAGAGAACAAGAGCCAAAGGCAATCCAAAATGAGAGGTTCACCTTTGAGACTTCATTATTTATAAAGCTCAAGCCAAGTGTCTGGCGGAATGCTCACGGGCAGTTTAAATAGGAGCAGCTGGAGCAACACTCATAAAAGTTGGATTCCAGCCAGAATCGAGCTGCCAGCTTCGTCTGAAGTTGCGAGCATCCAACACACACTCTCACATTCTCTCTCCCAACTGCTTTAGATTTTACACCCTTTCTGTGTTTGCTTTCTCGGCACTCTTGCGTTCATGGTTCCAAGGCTTTATGTCAGGGGCATTTTCAACCCACCCCAAAGTTTCATGTGGACCATTTTTCACTGGCTGACAAAGCTAGTAAGGCCGAAACTACACTCACACACAATGGTGTTGATACAAACTTGTGAAGATCCGTACGACCATTGAACAATCCCCCTTTTTGGGTGCTGGTAGGTCCATGGTAGTGCCTATGGAGATCTCACTGGCATTTTGCTGTTTAAGTAAGCTTTGTCAAAATGCACTGCAGAAGCTCAATTCCGGAGCTCCGATAGAGCTCCATGGTGCATACCATCACAAGATATTGATCTGCAAATTCATCAATTCCACGTTTTTCATTCAAAAGCAGTCGATACAAATATAATGCATTGCAGAAGCAAATCTTGGCCTTCAATAATAGCACACAATGAGGGAAGCCTCTTTGTGACACGTGTACAAGCGCTGCCTTTTGGTCTTCATCGATCATTGGGACACGATGCTGTCACTTCCATGGAAAAATATATCCGGTGCTGCCCATCTCTGATCCGGGTCAAATTAGGATTGGAAAGCTAAATTTAATTTGTTCACGATGCCAGTGATAACTTTCCTATTGATCACGAAGGACACGGTGGGATCTTTAACGTCCACCTACTAATGCCAGCAGATGGGACACCTCGCTAAATGTCTATCCGAAGCATGGCATGCACATTGATGAAACAGCAATCTGACAGTTTATAGTGTGGTCCAGAATCAAACCCAGACGAGACGGTCAAAAGTTAAGTGCGCTACCTTCCACACCACCTGGCAGTTGCCTTATGGTCTCACTACATCTGGAAACGTTTTAATTCCCAATTGAACTGCTTTGCGCATTAACGGGTTATTTAGTGTACCTGTGGATGAGGACAATATGGCTTTTCAAATGGCTAATTATAGCTTTATAACACTTACCTCTCTCAGGATTATAGTCCTCAGCAACATTCCTTGAAAAAGAGGAATAAGCTCCGCTTTTAACGCTGAGCGTTGTACACCCAGGTGATACCCATATGGCCCGTTGTTTGTGCCCACCTGATAGTCAGCCATTTCATTCACTTATTTTTGAAATTTGAAATTATTTTCAGTATTTGTATTTGTATTTGTATTTCAGTATCAGTATTTGAAATTATTTTAAAATACATGATTGTGTATCTTAAAATTATTTTAAAAGTCTGCCATTCTTCCCTGGCTAAATGCCAGCAAACATCTCAGTGGTCTCGTGCCAGAAACCGTCAAATGGGACCATCGATGAGGAATTGCCTTTTTTTGGAGTGGTCCGAAAATGAAATTTATCAACTACAAAATTGCTTTAGTGCGATTTGATTTTTTATATTTATGATTACTTTTGGCAAATATCATTTAGTTTTGTCTGAACTTCTAATCGATGTACATTTTGGCCTCGAAATAGTACTTTCAGTGGAAACATTGAATCAAAATAAGTGCAACCTTCATACAAGGTATTTAAAAAGAAAAACGAGGAAACCGAAACAGAAAACGACCGACGAGCTCGTACCTGTTGCTGTTGTGCTGCATCGTGTCCAACTGCCCCTTGACATTCCAAGCTTACGTGTTCTCCCGACAGGCGGACATTTGCGAATGACATGGCGTCGATGCAGCGCTGCGCGTGTTTCTCCAGTCCCCATCGTTCGTCAGCCGACAGGTCGTGACACCGCCGGGGTTCGAAATCGTGCGCTGGGAGTTGGCGTGCGAGCTGTTTGCGGCGGTAGACTTCACCGGCTGTCCCCGCAATTGGCCGCCAGTGTTCGGGCAGCAAATTCAGGAACTGTACGGCCTGTGTGGAGAAATGATCACTTTAAAACAGTAACTCGGACCTGTGGGGAATATTAGATAATATGTACGATATCTTCTATGCGAAACAAAATGACGGCTCTCTTTCCATTTCCTATCTCCTCTGCCACTGCTTCACACACACTCACCAAACTTTGATTGTAGGTATAGCTAACAATGTTTTACAGAATCTAAATTTAGTCTGCAGACAGAAATATCAACGATTTGGATTCTCAATGTCTGGATACCATGGAACTCTTATGGAGCTGTCAAGGAATTGGTAAAAGCCAGGCTAGCTCATTAACAACCTTCAGAAAGGTTGATCTGTTTACCCTCCTTGGTCTGGCCTACATCAGATGCCAGTTAACTTTTTGCGTGCCTAGTACAAATTCCCAGAAGGAAAGTTCTTACTGCAAAAGTAGCTTTCATGAAAACGAAATTGCAACTTTTGTAAATATTTAAATAATCTGCACAACTATAAGAAAAATAGACAGATCACCGTGGGACAACTCACCATCTCATGTCCTACACCAGGTGGTGCCCACTCGTACGTAACTGCGCTGAAAGTCGGATCTTTGCGTGCTGCCATCGTCTTGGTGACGATGACGCGGTTTCGCTTGTAGATCCGTTGCTGTGTTTTTCCAGTTGGTTTGCCGCCGCGAACACTGGCTGTCAGGTGAGCGTGTTTGGAGTTTGCGAGAAGGTCTCCGAGTCGCAAGTCATCCTCCATGTCCTGTGCCACGGCGTGCTCCGATCGACTGCATCCACAGTTGCCGCAGCATTTCCTGCATGCAAAGGGACAGTGGACAGACATGCAAAGGCTCCAAGGACGATGGTACCATAGCATTTACCACAAACAGTACACCAAAGGGAGCATCATCTACAATAACCCCTTTCAGCAACGTTTCTCTTGCTGTTAATAGTAATTTGGAGAGGGGTGGCCCAAAAACGCAAGTTTATGTAAATAATAATAATGCTAGTCTTAAATAGTGCACGATTATAATTTGATATCCTCGACACGTTTTCAAATAAAATCAATCAAAACTGACAATAATCATAGTAACCGACGATGACCTCAGAAAGGCAAACTATGACAGTAACATGGGGATTATAATGTAGTGTTTGTTGAAAAGATGTGTTTTGAGCAATGTTTTAAAAATTTGTAGACTGGCTGCTTGACGGATGTGTGGAGGGAGTGAATTCCAAAGCGTTGGAGCCACGACTCCAAATGCTCGGGCAACATAGCAACGACTTGAGACTTTTGGAACACTAAGAAGGGATTTAGCTGTAGGTCTTGAGGTGCGTGCTGCTGGTACATACGTAAGGGGTGATCACGTCCATTATGTCCATGTTTTGTGATTTATAGGTGAGGAGAAGATTCTTTAAAATGATGATTTTATCAAAGGAAAGCCAGTGGAGAATTTTTTTTAGCATTTGTGAGATATATTGCTTTCTTGAAACTTCCTCAATAATTTGAGCAGCTGTGTTTTGTACACGTCTCTGATGGACGTCAGATTGTGGCAGCCCATAAAGCAGGCTGCTATAGGCATCTGATCTGCTAGCAACAAACGAGTTGTAGTAGCTTGCTTCGTAAGATAGTTCCAAATCTCTCCAGTGCATCTAATTGCTGCAGTGACAGAGTGGCAAACGTTCTTAATTTGTTCTTTCATGGTTAGGTAATTATCCTTGACTGCAACAATATTTCTTGCATGAGCATTAGGAGACATGTCAACATCACCAACTGCTATGGTCAGTGGATGAGGCACTGCGAGGAACTTTGAGGGAAAATACATGATTTCTGTGTTATCCTCACTATAATTCACCAAATGTCCGTCCGTCCGTCTGTCTGTCTGTCTGTTTGTCTGTTTGTCTGTTCGTAGGTACCGTAAAAACTGCTGAACCGATCGCAAAGATATTTTGGGTGGATAATCCTGGGATCTCCAGGAGTAAAATAGGCTATTTAGTTTTCCAAATTTCAGCTTTAATCTCCAGCATTCTCAGGTTTGGTCTCCCGCATAATATTCGTGTTCGCATAAGGTTCATTGTTCTCATTGTGACGATGTTGCTTTCCCGGGTGCCGCACAAACGGCTGCACCGATCACTGCACGGCTGCACCGATCGCTGCACGGCTGCACCGATCGCTGCACAGTGACCTCGGACAAAGACCTTTTATAAGGACACGGCTTGTGTCCCTGCTTGAGAGAATTCTAACCCATTTCAACTGAAGGAAACACGTATCGGGGGTACATACGACATAGCGATTGTGAACACGATTAGTTTAAACTCCACATGAGAGAATTCCACATAGCTATTTGGGCGGTGAATACGCTAACAGATCGCTGTCTCCATCGATCTTTCCAAGGCCGTAACACCTATCGGCTCAAAATCCTTTTAACTGTTGATTTGGAAGTTTTTACAATGAAGGAAACACGTATCGGGAGTACATACGACATCAGGAGTACTAACTGCACGCGTCTTCTGTATCAAGCTTAAATCTGTCATGGCGGATCTGAAGAGCGGAATGCTTGGAGAAGTGGTGGGCTACTTCGGTATGAAGGAGGATCAGAAACGTGGATTCCCACACTGCCACATCCTGCTGATACTTGCTCCCGCATGACGTCATTTTCCCGGGTGCCGCACAAACGGCTGCACCGATCGAGATTTAACGGATGTTTATCTTAATCGTTTAAAAGAAAAAAAGCCTTCAATTTCTGATATTTAGCCTTTTCATTTGGGCCTCCCAATTGAAGCTCCGCCCATAGGGCGGGTACCGTTGCTAGTAATCATTTAATACAAGTTTGTTGTGGGTCGCCCAAAGCTTAACAACAGTGACGCATGCATTGAGTCGATCCAGCGAGACCTCACGTTCAGATGGTTTGAACATAATATCTAGCTGTGTATCATCTGCGTAAACCATTGATTGTATGTCATGTGCAGTTATGATATCAGCAACTGGAGCAATGCACGTAGTGAAAATAATCTGTCCTTTGGCCGACCACACTTGTCATGGTGTGTATCTGACTTGATGTCGTTGATTCTAATGGCATGTGCTCTATTCGCCAAATAAGAGAAACAACACTGTAGAACCTTGCCGGTGAAACGAAACGCTTGGATAGTCTCTGCAGCAATATGCGATGGTCTATTGTATCCAAAGCCACACTGAAGTCGATAAGTATAAGGACAGCTTGTTTTGGCCATGCAGGGCTAACAGTAGGTCAACCTGTACCTTGCGGAGGGTTGTCTCAACAGAATGACATGCTCTATATGCCGACTGGGTCCGGGACAATAAATTGTTGGCGGTCAAATACTCCTCGATTTGAGCAGCAGCTGCCATTTCAACTAGCTTTGTTACATCGCTGAGATCAGGTATTGGGCGATTGAGGTCATGTGGGAAGCTGTTCTTCTTCAGTCGAGGGGTCACAAGGGCATGTTTCATCAAAGCAGACTTCCCCTGTTTGCAGACCAGTATTGATTGAAATCATTAAGGCAGGTAGTAGAACACAAATTCATTCTTTCAACAATGACGTTGGTATAAATTAGTTGTAGTTGGGAAGCACCCGTACAAAATTGAAGGGACCCTCAATTAGTATAGCCGTCCATCAGGCAAGTGTCGTGTCTAACATGTTGACCATGGAGGTACCCCTTCCTCGTGGGGAGGATACTTGCACCACTCGCACTAGGCCTACACAATACTGGATGAAAAGCATGCAATGGTCAAAACCTTGGTCGTCATCTTTGCCCGTAAGCAGCTATATAAGTTGGTAGCCCCTTCATTTTATTTAAAAAAACAAACCAATGGTAACTCTTTTTAGGTCAATTCAAATTTAAATCATTGCCACATTATCTTTGTGTTGTTTTTGAGCGAGTAAATACTCTCGTGGACTCCGAGCTGTGATGTTCCTGGTCACCTCCAAGGATGCTCCAAGAATCCCATGCACCTCTTCCGGCAGACCAGGCACGGCTCGGCTGCAGCCCCGACCCCGGGGTCCTGCAATCGTACAAGAGGAGCCACAGAGACATCTCAAAGATTTGTTACACAGTAACGTGTCTGGTTTAAATTATTTGTTGCCCAAGCGATGTACGTTTACTCGTCATGATGAAAGGGAGATTGGCATCATGATACCAGCTAAAATGCACGGGTCACAATGGGGGAATAAACAACACTTAATTACAGGAAACTAGCCCAGTTGTCCCTACTGACAATGGCACATTATGGGATTAAAATACTGTCTGCACAAAATATTTTAAATTATAAATACAAGACAAAAATCATGTCAGCATTCTTTTCCTTTAAACAACCCCTAAATGTTCTGTATGCTTCATTTTCTGTTTACATTGATGGTGATGGAGGAGCTTGTATATCGTCATCTGCAAGACAAGGATTTAATAGATGTCGATGTACTTTAACATTGATTACACGGACATTAGGAGATGTCGATGTACATTAGCATTGATTACACGGGCATTAGGAGATGTCATTGTACTTTAACATTGATTACACGGACATTAGGCGATATCAATGAACTTTAACACCGATTACAAGGACATTAGGAGATGTCGATGCTCTTTAACATTGATTACACGGACATTAGGAGATATCAATGAACTTTAACACCGATTACAAGGACATTATGAGATGTCGATGCTCTATAACATTGATTACACGGACATTAGGAGATATCAATGAACTTTAACATTGATTACACGGACATTAGGAGATGTCGATGTACATTAGCATTGATTACACGGGCATTATGAGATGTCATTGCACTTTAACATTGATTACACGGACATTAGGAGATGTCATTGCACTTTAACATTGATTACACGGACATTAGGAGATGTCATTGTACTTTAACATTGATTACACGGACATTAGGAGATGTCATTGTACTTTAACATTGATTACACGGAGATTAGGAGATGTCGATGTACTTTAACATTGATTACACGGACATTAGGAGATGTCGATGTACTTTAACATTGATTACACGGACATTAGGAGATGTCGATGAACTTTAACATCGATTACACGGACATTAGGAGATGTCATTGTATTTTAACATTGATTACAACGACATTAGGAGATGTCGATGAACTTTAACATCGATTACACGGACATTAGGAGATGTCGATGTGCTTTAACTTTAGTTAAAAGGACATTAGGAGATATCAATGAACGTTAACATTAGTTACAAGGACATTAGGAGATGTCGATGTGCTTTAACATTAGTTAAAAGGACATTAGGAGATGTCGTTGTACTTTCACATTGATTACACGTACATTAGGAGATGTCGATGTGCTTTAACATTAGTTAAAAGGACATTAGGAGATGTCGTTGTACTTTCACATTGATGACACCGACATTAGGAGATGTCGATGAACTTTAACATTGATTCTACAGACATTAGGAGATGTCGATGTGCTTTAACATTAGTTAAAAGGACATTAGGAGATGTCGTTGTACTTTCACATTGATGACACGGACATTAGGAGATGTCGATGTACTTTAACACCGATTAGAAGGTTCAGGAAGGAATGCATAAACAAGTGGTGCTGTATATGGGATTTGAACTTGTTATAGTGTTCAGATGGGAACACGCGATAACAAGAAAACCCAATCAGTTGCAGAATATTCAAGATGAGAAAACGAATTTCTCAACCGAAGAATCAATAATTTGTGACAACTTCGAGGAAGGGCTCACGACCGAAACGTCGCTTCACCTTCGTTACCACCGCGGTTAACATACCTCTGTTAACATGATCGGTTAATGGGCCAAATGGTTGTTTTTATTTTTCCGATGATACACCGACCGTTAGTCCTGATGAAGATTCATTCCTCCTTGTTTGTGATCAAATCAGGTGTCGAGACACAGGTAAAAGAAGCAGCATTTGGTTCATTTACACGAAAAGGTATAGATGTGTTACTGAAACATGAATGCTCATGCTGAAGACGAAGAGGTGGAGGGATAAATGTGCACTCACTGCTTTGATGCGTGGAGGCTTCTCCGTTCGATCCTTCTTCTCTTTCGTTCCCCATTCTCGCGCGTTTTTACTCATTTCGTTCAATGCAAAAGGACACGCGACTTGGAAGAGCGAACAAATCACAGGTCGTGTGTTTGCACCCGACAGGTGACTCCTCGAGCTGCTATGGAGGTTCTCGGTTTCACAAGCAATTCATTGTTGTTTTTATAGGAGTAGGAGCGCTGTTTGTTTACTGCTCCAAGCCGAGGCATCCCCATGCGCATCCCCGCCGTGCGCGCCGCCGTCACGTGCTCATATAGGCGGGAGTCGTGCGCGGTGATCCCACGTAGCCAATGCTCCGCCTCGTGGGCGTGACCGCAGCTAGTGGGCGTGACCATAACCGAAGCGTGAATGGAAATGAGCAAAGTGAACTTTTTAAGCCGTCTATCCTAAAGCCTCGCCCCGACTATCATTCACAACTGATAAAGTGAAAATTTATAACTGACCCGTATGAAAGATGATGTAGAGATAAAAACATTTAAAAAAAAAAATTTCAATGACATTTGTCAAAATTGTAACTGAGACGGTTTGTACGGTTTGTATTGATGGAGTTCACGATTGCGTTATTCAGGTCCAATTCCGAGCCGAGAGCCAATGGGAGCAAAGCACCTGCCAAGAGCCGGAGTTGCTTCGAGCCTCGCTGGGGGTACAATTGAATCTCTCGAATGTAAATCAACGGAAAGCTTCACCTGTTGCTGAAGGTACTCGAACATTTCAGGAGAGCCAATGGTATGTGTAGGTGGTTCATTAAGGTGTTTGTCTCTTCCACCCACAATCCCTCCTGTATTTCACTATTTTCATCAAACTTTTTTTTATTTCTTGTAGATTGTTTCCTCCGTAATTACGTGCCGATCATATGTAGATGTCTCGCGCAGGACGAGGCCGAGTTAAATAATTGTATAATTAAAATCAATAAAAGATTATCACAAAATATTTTCTTAATCAATTGGCTAATAGCATAACTAAACCATTAGTGCTTCATCCGAAGATGAATCTTTTAGAAATGTAATTAAATAAGACATTAATAAAAAAAATAATTAATTAAGTCATTCATCGAATAATTAAATAATTAATCGATTAATTAATTAATCACTAAATCAAAAATACCCTTTACAGCCAAATCACTCGGTCATTGTCATGTCCAAATATCAGCTTCCCAGCTCAAAATGTGCCTGAGATATTGCTCAGACGAGAAAGAAAATAAATAAATGATTAATAATGGAAATAAATAAATAATAATCATAAAAAAATTAAATAGTTAATCAATTCGCTAATAGAACATATAAACCACGACCATTTCATCAGAATCTGTAAGTAAAAAAAAAAAATTTTTTAGTCATTAATCGAATAATTAAACAATTAATCGATTAATTAATTCATTGATTAATCAATAAATCAAAAATAGCCTTTGCAGCCAAATCACTTGGTCATTGGCATGTCCAAATAACAGCTTCCTAACTCAAAAGGTGCCTGAGTTAATGGCTAGAAGAGAAAGGAAATGTATAAGTACACTTAATCGCTTAAGTACTTAATTTTTTTTTTGTTTGTTTTTTTTGTATACAAGATCGAGGCTCGTGAAAGAGCGAACATTAATCACACAGAAAGACAAACAGACACATAAAACAAATAACATCGGGAGCGGTAGACAAGATGGGGAGAGAGGGGGAAGGACACAAACACAACATTTGAGAGCAGGGACTGAGAGACATGGAGACATGGAGAGATCTGTGGGAGGGAGAGGGCTTCGGGGGGGAGGCATGTGAAGCGGGGGGGGGGGGGGTGGAAGAGGTATAAACATATGGACACTGCCAGGACTTCCAGGAAAGAAGTTGGAATTTCAAACAAGGTGGATCTGGGGTGAATTAGTGGGGGTAGAAAAGATCATCGTTTTGGATGGGGGAAGATAAGAGATGGTGGTGAACAGCTGTTTTAAAGACCTGGAGGGAGGAGTGGGATTGAAGGGAGTGTGGGAGTTTGTTCCAGAGGCGGGAGAAAAGAGGAATGAAGGAGTGAAGGTGAGCAGAGAGCCGAGATTTCGGCAGTTTAACCATCAGAGGCTTGCTGGCAGATCTTGTGCGAACTGTAGGAATATTTGGGGGACAGAGCACAGAGAGAGCTGGGGGAGCAAGGCCGGAGAGGAGTCGGTAGAAGACAGAAAGACCACCTACCTGCCTGCGGTGAGTGAGTGAAAGGCCCTCAGAGATAGCTTCATCGTGGGAGATTCCAATGATTTTGAAAGCTTTGGATTCAACAGCGTGAAGCCGAGCCAGGTGTGAGGCAGGAGCACCAGCCCATAGGGGAGAACAGTATTCCATTGAGCTGCGGATGAAAGCCTTGTATGTGGTGAGGAGCTCAGGTGTGCCGAGGAAGGACTTCGCACGACGGAGGATGCCCAGTCGGCGACTGGCTTTGGAGGCCAGCTTGGAAATGTGGTTTTCCCAAGAAAGATCATGGCAGATAGTGAGACCCAAAAGCTTGAGCCACAGAACTTCTTGGAGAGGATTGTTGAGAAAGTAGATGGGAGGGTTGTCCAGTCGATCTTTTCGGAGAGACATAGTAAGAGAGTGAGATTTGTCAGGATTGAAAGACATGTTCCACTTGTTTGACCAGTCTGTGATTTTGTCCAGGTCTTCAGAGAGTGAGGAGGCTGCAGACTGCCGATCTGAGGGAAGAGGAATGGAGCGGCAGAGAGTGGAGTCATCAGCAAAGAGATAGAGAGGATTTTCCAGAGAGTCGGAGAGATCATTGATAAAGACCAGAAAAAGCACAGGGCCCAGCACACTGCCTTGGGGAACTCCAGCCTGAACAGGAAGGGGAGATGAGAGAAATCCATTCAGGGCCACACGTTGACTACGACCAGAGAGGAAGTCTGCAAGCCATGCATGGAGATTTCCATGGATACCATAGGAGGAGAGTTTGGTGAGCAGAGCTGGGTGCCAGACCGTATCGAAGGCACGTGATATGTCAAGGGAGACAGCTCTGATTTCCTGTTTGGCATTGAGGACCTCCATCCATTGTTGAGACAGCAGAAGCAGCATGTCCAGAGTAGAGTGACCTGGTCTGAAACCAAATTGATGATCAGAGATCAAGCCATTGGAGAAGAGGAAAGATTTCATATCCGAAGCAATGATGGATTCCATGACTGTGCTGATAATTGGGAGCAGGCTGATTGGTCTGTAGTTGCAAGGACCTGTTTTTGTACCTTTTTTGTGTAAAGCGGTAATGTTAGCTGATTTCCAGGATGCTGGCAGATGACCTTGAGCAAAAGATAGGGTGAAAAGAACAGAGAGAGGGTGAGATAGAGCGGCAGAGCAGGATTTTAGGACCCGTGGGCTGATGCCGTCTGGTCCAGTTGCAGAATCAGAGTCGAGGTTTGACAAAAACTCCTCCACCTTGTCAGGAGAGAAGGACACAGAGTCCAGGAGCAGTTGGGTTCGACTGGGAAAGGTGGGAACAGAGAGAGATGGGTTTGGGACTAAGGATTTTGAGGCAAACACAGAGTTGAGGCATTCGGCTTTGTCACGTGCGATGTCAGCTGTGTGGCCATTTGAGGTAAGGGAGGGGATGGAGGGGGAACAAACACCGGAAACGGATTTGACCAGACGCCACCAGGATTTGGAGGAAGGAGACAGGTTTGTCTCCTTCCTAATAATTAATCGCTAATAATTAAATAAATCATCAATTAATTGATTAATCAAAAAACAAAAAATACTGTTTTTTACAAAGTACTTGCTCACTATTGTGCCGAAATTTCAGTTTCCTAGCTCAAAGGATGACTGAGATATCGTCCGGACAAACAAACAAGAAGACGTCATGTCTTGCAAAACTTGCAAAAGAGCACGACACTTGCAAAATTCACCCCCCCCCCCCCCCCCCCCCCAATCTCCAAGAAAAAAAATTCCATTGATACAGCAAATTGTCCATTTCATCAATATTAAAATTGACAATCTTGATCAAAGCTCGGGTCAAAAGGAAGAAAAGTGACGATTTTTCAGATGAAAAATGATGATTTTGGAAAATTGACTTTGAGTTGACCTTTGAACTTTGGACCTCAAAAATAGTTACTTTCCCTATTTAGTGACTCAATGTGCAAATGCTGTTCAATTTTCAAGTCAATCGGATGAAAATTGAGGATTTTTGAAACCTGGCCTATGTTGACCTTAAAATAGCTGGTGGTTGAATTCAGTGACCATATATGCAAATCCTCTTAGAATTTCAAGTAAATCGGATGAAAATTGATCATTTTAGAAATTTGGCCTATGTTGACCTTTTGGCCTATATTCACCTAAAATATAATTTGTGGTTGAATTCAGTGACCCGGTATGCAAGTCCTCTTCAAATTTCAAGTCAATTGGATGAAAATTGAGGATTTTAGAAATTCGGCCTATGTTGACCTCAAAAATACTTGGTGGTTGAATTCAGTGACCAGATATGCAAGTCCTCTTCAAATTTCGTGGAATTGGATGAAAATTGAGGATTTTAGAAATTTGTCCTATGTTGACCTTTTGGCCTATATTCACCGAAAATATAATTTGTGGTTGAATTCAGTGACCAGGTATGCAAGTCCTCTTCAAATTTCAAGTCAATTGGATGAAAATTGAGGATTTTAGAAATTCGGCCTATGTTGACCTCAAATATACTTGGTGGTTGAATTCAGTGACCAGATATGCAAGTCCTCTTCAAATTTCAAGTGAATTGGATGAAAATTGAGGATTTTAGAAATTCGGCCGATGTTGACCTCAAAAATAGCTGGTGGTTGAATTCAGTGACCAGATATGCAAGTCCTCTTCAAATTTCGTGGAATTGGATGAAAATTGAGGATTTTAGAAATTTGTCCTATGTTGACCTTTTGGCCTATATTCACCGAAAATATAATTTGTGGTTGAATTCAGTGACCAGGTATGCAAGTCCTCTTCAAATTTCAAGTCAATTGGATGAAAATTGAGGATTTTAGAAATTCGGCCTATGTTGACCTCAAATATACTTGGTGGTTGAATTCAGTGACCAGATATGCAAGTCCTCTTCAAATTTCCAGTCAATCAGATGAAAATTGAGGATTTTAGAAATTTGGCAAAGTTGGTGACCTTTGGCCTATGTTGACCTTTTGACCTTTTGACCCCAAAAACAATAGGCTTCTTGCTTATGACCAACTCTACCATTTGTTGAAGTTTCGTGACGATGAATCTTCGTGACAAAATCTTCGATTTTGCAAGTAACAAGAAAGCAAGAAAACAACCAGAGTGAAAACTGAGTAATCCCTAACAGCGTGCGTCATTGCCGAGCCCCCTACGGTGCCCGGCAATGACGTTACGCAGCGCCTGGAGATGGCATAGCAAAGGTGCGGTGTACAATATGGTGAGAGGCCTCAGCGAGTGTGTTGGGTTGGCAGGATGGCTTCGAGGTACGCACACGTCACCTCCAAGCTGTCTTTCCTGGGTTTGAATCCTGACCCAGGTATAAATGGTCATCTCTGGTGTTTCACAGGCAGTGTGATTCATCAATGTGCGTTCCGTCCCTCGGATGGACGTTAAATAGTCGTCCCGTCAGCCAGCATTAGTTGGCGGACATTAAAGATCCCATGGTGTTCTTCAGAAAGAGTAGGGGAGCTCACCTCTGCTGCTGATCATGCTGGGGAAGTTTTGAGCTCTTTCGTATGGCCCCCATATAAATTCCTGACTATGCCAGTGCCTGTGGGGCACTGGAACCTAGAATTGACCTTTGAACGAGTGTGTGAATCATTTCAACAAAGTCCCAGAAAATCAATCCGACACCCATCCAGAGAACTGGGACTAGCAGCCACCACTGTACATAGGATCTTTCATAAAGACTGAAGCTTTATGTCTATAAGGTTCAGATTCTGCAGAAACTCAAACCAAATGACGGATTCAAACGCAAGGCGTTTGCCTTGGAAATGCTCAATCTCATAGAGGATGACGAAGATTACCTAAAAAAGGTCATGTTCACAGACGAAGTTTGCTTTCATGTACCAGGGAAAGTCAACCAGCACAATGTGAGGACCTAGCGCTCTGAAAGCCCCCACGTGGTCATTGAACACAAGCACGACAGTCCAAAGGTCAATGTGTGGTGTGGCCTTCTCCATGACCGCGTGGTGGGTCCGTTTTTCTTTGGGGAGGATACAGTGACCTCAACAATTTACATGAACATGTTTGAAGGATTCACCTTCCCACAGAATGAAGACCTGCAATATAATTTTTCAACAGGATGGCGTTACCCCACATTGGCCTTAGTTGTTCGAGCCTTCCTGCATGAAAAATTTACAGGTCGCCGGATTGGCTGAGACGGACCAACCGCCTGCCCCCCACGATCACCAGACATAACACCCCTTGATTTTTTTTCCTAGGGGGCTTTGTCAAAGATGTTGTCTACAACACCAAGGTGGCAAACCTGCAGGATCTTCGTTCTCAGATCACAGCTGCATGTGCACTGGTGGACGGAAACATGCTGAAGCGAACATGGCAAGAACCTGTGTACCACCTTGATGTCCTGCACGCAACAAACGGAGCTCACATTGTAGTGTTTTGATGGTGTGCAGAAAACTTAGAGTTTCTGTATCATATGAACCAAAGGGTATCGTTATATTATTTGTGGTTCTAAATATATTTACAACGACAGTTTTCCGGGTCTTTGTTGAACACCCTGTATATCGTGTGTGCAAGATGAGGATTGTTACCTGAAATGGCTCACAAAGCTTCTAAAATAAGCTGAAAGTACTTTGATAAGTACCTGAAAGAAAGTGTTCCGTGCAAGGAAAGACTTGGATAACTTTCTTCGATAGCTGTGCAGGCAGCTGCTTGTACTACAAACTCCCGACCATGTGGGCTGTTGCAAGGCTCGGGTGGACAGGATGGGCATGTGCGACACAAACCCCGACAGATCGCTAGCACTGAATCGACTTTTAACCTTGAGGGAATGCCTCCTGTGAACATGGCAGGCTTGGTGATTTATTTAATTGGAAAGACGATGCATCCTTGTGTCATTTTGAAACTCACGTATTCTATAGGACTTAGTTGGGATTTTGAAACTCCGCTGCTTACATTTGTGTAAGCAATATCTTCTCGTAATCTACAAAGAATGGCTGCCATTGTTTCCTGGCCATTTTGTTTCAGGTGGTGCAGGCAATCAGGTTAACGCATTATTCTTTTCAGGTTGGCCAATAAATGTCATTGGCCAAAATCTTTCACGAACCGGATGGCCTGGCCTGACATTTGACTGAAAGGGAAGGAATTTGTAATTTGTTCAGGGTGCTGGTGATAACAATTTGCATTATAGGGAAAGGATGTTTTAATGTAGACATAGTTCGCTCAGGCAGAGAATTGTATTCCAGTCATACAGGCTCAAAACAAATTTTGGACAATCATCGGCCTTGTATGTACAGTCACGTAAAAAAGTAAGTACACCCCATGTAAAGTTTTGACTTTTTCAACATATTTCAACATACAGCTATTTGATCTTCATTTAAACAATATTGATAGATAAAGGTGATATAATATAACAAATATCATGAAACATTTACATTTTGTAGTCCATTGTATAATTTTAATAAACATAAATGCAAATTTCGCATGTGGAAAAAGTAAGTACACCCATACATTTATCACTACTTCAAATACCTAAAATTAGAATCAGGTGCACCAGCTCAGGTGCAAATGATTAGTACATCGTTAGAGAGGATCTTGGAGGAACCTGTCTTATTTAAACCTCAGACATTTAGTTTGGTTTGCTCTTTGTTGTTGAAGTGTGTGGCGTCATCATGCCTATATCAAAAGAGCTCTCTGAGGCCTTCAGAAAGAAGGTTATAGATGCCTACGAGTCTGGGAAGGGATTTAAAAAGATCTCCAAACAATTTGAAATCAATCATTCGACTGTCCGGAAGATCATCTACAAGTGGAGAAGATTCCAAACAACTGCCAACTTGTTCAGGCCAGGCCGCCCCAGCGAGTTCAGCCCAAGAGCAGACCGCAAGATGCTGAAAGAAGTCTCTAAGAACCCCAGAATGTCATCACGGGACCTACAGGTAGCTCTTGCCACTGTTGATGTCAAAGTGCACGAGTCTACCATTAGAAAGAGGCTGCACAAATTTGATCTACATGGGAGGTGTGCCAGGAGACCAAAGTTTGCCTTTTCTGTCCAGAAAGAACATTAGGGCAAGACTAAAGTTTGCCAATGAACACCTAGGCAAAGACCAGCACTTCTGGAACAATGAGTCAAAGGTAGAGCTATTTGGTCACAGTACCAGAAGACATGTTTGGCGAAAACCAAAGACAGCATTTGACCACAAGAACCTGATACCAACTGTAAAGCATGGTGGTGGAAATATTATGGTTTGGGGCAGCTTTGCTGCATCAGGGCCTGGGCAGCTCACCATCATAGAATCCACGATGAGTTCTTCATTGTACCAGAGGGTGCTTGAGGATAATGTGAGGCCATCTGTCGGAAAGTTGAAGCTCAACCGAAGGTGGACCTTGCAACATGACAATGACCCTAAACATCTAAACATACCAGTAAATCCACCAAGGAATGGCTGAAAAGAAAGAAATGGAGGGTTCCGGAATGGCCAAGTTAAAGCCCGGATCTAAATCCCATCGAGATGTTGTGGGGGGGGGTTTGAAACGAGCTGTGCATGCAAGAAACCCCTCAAACATCGCACAGCTGAAAGAATTCTGCATAGAGGAGTGGGCAAAAATTTATTCCAGTCGATGTCAGAGACTGGCAGACAGTTATAAGAAACGCCTACTTGAGGTTGTTTCTGCCAAAGGGGGCAATACCACCTATTAGAGCCAAGGGTGTACTTACTTTTTCCACATGCGAAATTTGCATTTATGTTTATTTAAATTATACAATGAACTACAAAATGTAAATGTTTCATGATATTTGTTGTATTATATCACCTTTATCTATCAATATTGTTGAAATGAAGATCAAATAGCTGTATGTTGAAATATGTTGAAAAAGTCAAAACTTTACATGGGGTGTACTTACTTTTTCACGTGACTGTAAGAGATCACCTCGAGGCCTTAAAGGTCACTTAAGACCATAACGGTTATGAAGAGGCTTTAACGGCTATCTCCAGGCGGGACCTTAAAGACCACCATGTACACTGCGATGAGGCCTCCTAGTGGCCTTAAAGGGAAGATTTGTGAGTGCGCAGGTTCAGTATGGAGGAGGATAAAGTGACCAAAACATGCACAGCAATTCCTAGATACTAATTATAACTTTATCCTGTTTACTTATACTTGAGTGGCACATTGCTCAGTTCAGACAGTTCTCAATTCGGTGTGTTTTCTTCTTCCGAATGCAGCATAAGGCTGTGGGGTGGCATCATTGGCTGAGGGAATGGCTGTGCCACTGATGCCCTCTGCAGGTTAGTGCAGGAATTTGTAATTTGCCTGTGGTGCCGGTGATAGCTCACTACTCTTCGCAAAGGACACCGTGACTTTTTTTTAAACCATTTGAGTTTTGTCATCAAATTTTCAACAAAACCTTATTTTGATAATTATGGAGAAGACAAATTAATAATTTTGTCAAAAGGTCAAAGGTCAGCATCACCTAAAATCATCAATGTTCATCCAATTGACCTGAAATTTCAATTTACAATTTGTTTTTTCATCAAATTTTCGACAAAGATTAATATGAGAATAGGAAGAAGGCAAATTAATAATTTTGTCAAAAGGTCAAAGGTCAGCGTCACATAAAATCTTCAATTTTCATCCGATTGACCTGGAATTTAAAGAATTTACATATTGGGTCACTAAATTGGTTCACGAATCAAAAGCTGGAAGCTGATTTTTTTAAATCAAAAGGTCAAAGGTCAAGGTGGTATAAAATCGGCAATTTTCACCCTATTGACTTGAAATGTAAAGAATTTGCATATTGGGTCTCCAAATTGTTCACTAATCAAAAGCTAGAAGCTGATTATCTTTTGAGATGAAAAGGTCAAGGTTGCATAAAAACACCAATTTTCACCTGATTGGCCTGAAATGTAAAGAATTTGCCTATAGGGTCACATAATTGGTTAACCAATCAAAAGCTAGAAGCTGATTATCTTTTTAGATCAAAATCTCAAAGGTTAAGGCTGCATAAAATCGGCAATTTCATGTTTTTTAAAACTGTTTTCGTCATGTTTAGCATACGGAAGTAGAAGATGTCCGAATATAAATGGATGCGGACGGGCTTTAATTTTCAGACACTTTGTAGTTTTGGAATTTTTATGCAATATTCCATGCTGAGACATAAATGCTTGTAGTTTTCCAGTCCTTCAAGTGTCTATATTTTTCAAGTTAAAATGTATGTTCCCGGTTGTAAATATATACAGGAAAGGAGAACGACAATCGGCAACGTGACAGGATAACTAACAAGCCTACTAACAGAAGTTCAGATGGGAATATAACAGGTTAACTAACAGAGATTCAGATGGGAATATACAGGTTAACTAACAAGCCTACTAACAGAAGTTCAGATGGGAATATAACAGGTTAACTAACAGAGATTCAGATGGGAATATAACAGGTTAACTAACAAGCCTACTAACAGAAGTTCAGATGGGAATATAACAGGTTAACTAACAAGCCTACTAACAGAAGTTCAGATGGGAACATTAACAGGTTAACTAACAAGCCTACTAACAGAAGTTTAGATGGGAACATTAACAGGTTAACTAACAAGCCTACTAACAGAAGTTCAGATGGGAATATAACAGGTTAGCTAACAAGCCTACTAACAGAAGTTCAGATGGGAATATAACAGGTTAACTAACAGAGATTCAGATGGGAATATAACAGGATAACTAACAAGCCTACTAACAGAAGTTCACATGGGAATATAACAGGTTAACTAACAGAGATTCAGATGGGAATATAACAGGTTAACTAACAAGCCTACTAACAGAAGTTCAGATGGGAACATTAACAGGTTAACTAACAAGCCTACTAACAGAAGTTCAGATGGGAATATAACAGGTTAACTAACAGAGATTCAGATGGGAATATAACAGGTTAACTAACAAGCCTACTAACAGAAGTTCCGATGGGAACATTAACAGGTGAACTAACAAGCCTACTAACAGAAGTTCAGATGGGAACATTAACAGGTTAACTAACAAGCCTACTAACAGAAGTTCAGATGGGAATATAACAGGTTAACTAACAAGCCTACGAACAGAAGTTCAGATGGGAACATTAACAGGTTAACTAACAAGCCTACTAACAGAAGTTCAGATGGGAACATTAACAGGTTAACTAACAAGCCTACTAACAGAAGTTCAGATGGGAATATAACAGGTTAGCTAACAAGCCTACTAACAGAAGTTCAGATGGGAACATTAACAGGTTAACTAACAAGCCTACTAACAGAAGTTCAGATGGGAACATTAACAGGTTAACTAACAAGCCTACTAACAGAAGTTCAGATGGGAATATAACAGGTTAGCTAACAAGCCTACTAACAGAAGTTCAGATGGGAACATTAACAGGTTAACTAACAAGCCTACTAACAGAAGTTTAGATGGGAACATTAACAGGTTAACTAACAAGCCTACTAACAGAAGTTCAGATGGGAATATAACAGGTTAGCTAACAAGCCTACTAACAGAAGTTCAGATGGGAATATAACAGGTTAACTAACAGAGATTCAGATGGGAATATAACAGGATAACTAACAAGCCTACTAACAGAAGTTCACATGGGAATATAACAGGTTAACTAACAGAGATTCAGATGGGAATATAACAGGTTAACTAACAAGCCTACTAACAGAAGTTCAGATGGGAACATTAACAGGTTAACTAACAAGCCTACTAACAGAAGTTCAGATGGGAACATTAACAGGTTAACTAACAAGCCTACTAACAGAAGTTCAGATGGGAATATAACAGGTTAACTAACAGAGATTCAGATGGGAATATAACAGGTTAACTAACAAGCCTACTAACAGAAGTTCACATGGGAATATAACAGGTTAACTAACAGAGATTCAGATGGGAATATAACAGGTTAGCTAACAAGCCTACTAACAGAAGTTCAGATGGGAACATTAACAGGTTAACTAACAAGCCTACTAACAGAAGTTCAGATGGGAACATTAACAGGTTAACTAACAAGCCTACTAACAGAAGTTCAGATGGGAATATAACAGGTTAACTAACAGAGATTCAGATGGGAATATAACAGGTTAACTAACAAGCCTACTAACAGAAGTTCCGATGGGAACATTAACAGGTGAACTAACAAGCCTACTAACAGAAGTTCAGATGGGAACATTAACAGGTTAACTAACAAGCCTACTAACAGAAGTTCAGATGGGAATATAACAGGTTAACTAACAAGCCTACGAACAGAAGTTCAGATGGGAACATTAACAGGTTAACTAACAAGCCTACTAACAGAAGTTCAGATGGGAACATTAACAGGTTAACTAACAAGCCTACTAACAGAAGTTCAGATGGGAATATAACAGGTTAGCTAACAAGCCTACTAACAGAAGTTCAGATGGGAACATTAACAGGTTAACTAACAAGCCTACTAACAGAAGTTCAGATGGGAACATTAACAGGTTAACTAACAAGCCTACTAACAGAAGTTCAGATGGGAATATAACAGGTTAGCTAACAAGCCTACTAACAGAAGTTCAGATGGGAACATTAACAGGTTAACTAACAAGCCTACTAACAGAAGTTCAGATGGGAATATAACAGGTTAGCTAACAAGCCTACTAACAGAAGTTCAGATGGGAATATAACAGGTTTGCTAACAAGCCTACTAACAGAAGTTCAGATGGGAATATAACAGAGTAACTAACAGAGATTCAGATGGGAACATTAACAGGTTAACTAACAAGCCTACTAACAGAAGTTCAGATGGGAATATAACAGGTTAGCTAACAAGCCTACTAACAGAAGTTCAGATGGGAACATTAACAGGTTAACTAACAAGCCTACTTACACAAGTTCAGATGGGAACATTAACAGGTTAACTAACAAGCCTACTAACAAAAGTTCAGATGGGAACATTAACAGGTTAACTAACAAGCCTACTTACACAAGTTCAGATGGGAACATTAACAGGTTAACTAACAAGCCTACTAACAGAAGTTCAGATGGGAACATTAACAGGTTAACTAACAAGCTTACTAACAGAAGTACAGATGGGAATATAACAGGTTAACTAACAAGCCTACTAACAGAAGTTCAGATGGGAATATAACGGGATAACTAACAGAGATTCAGATGGGAACATTAACAGGTTAACTAACAAGCCTACTAACAGAAGTTCAGATGGGAATATAACGGGATAACTAACAGAGATTCAGATGGGAACATTAACAGGTTAACTAACAAGCCTACCAACAGAAGTTCAGATGGGAATATAACGGGATAACTAACAAGCCTACTAACAAAAGTTCAGATGGGAATATAATGGGATAACTAACAGAGATTCAGATGGGAACATTAACAGGTTAACTAACAAGCCTACCAACAGAAGTTCAGATGGGAATATAACGGGATAACTAACAAGCCTACTAACAAAAGTTCAGATGGGAATATAATGGGATAACTAACAGAGATTCAGATGGGAACATTAACAGGTTAACTAACAAGCCTACCAACAGAAGTTCAGATGGGAATATAACGGGATAACTAACAGAGATTCAGATGGGAACATTAACAGGTTAACTAACAAGCCTACCAACAGAAGTTCAGATGGGAATATAACGGGATAACTAACAAGCCTACTAACAAAAGTTCAGATGGGAATATAACGGGATAACTAACAGAGATTCAGATGGGAACATTAACAGGTTAACTAACAAGCCTACTAACAGAAGTTCAGATGGGAATATAACGGGATAACTAACAAGCCTACTAACAAAAGTTCAGATGGGAATATAACGGGATAACTAACAGAGATTCAGATGGGAACATTAACAGGTTAACTAACAAGCCTACCAACAGAAGTTCAGATGGGAATATAACGGGATAACTAACAAGCCGACTAACAAAAGTTCAGATGGGAATATAATGGGATAACTAACAGAGATTCAGATGGGAACATTAACAGGTTAACTAACAAGCCTACTAACAGAAGTTCAGATGGGAATATAACGGGATAACTAACAAGCCTACTAACAGAAGTTCAGATGGGAACATTAACAGGTTAACTAACAAGGCAACTAACCTCTGTTCAGATAGGAATATAACAGACTAGCTAACAGACATTCAGATGGGAATATAACAGGATAACTAACAGAGATTCACATAGGAATATAACAGGATAACTAACAGAGGTTCACATAGGAATATAACAGGGTAACTAACAAGCCAACTAACAGAAGTTCAAATGGGAATATAACGGGATAACTAACAGAGATTCAGATGGGAACATTAACAGGTTAACTAACAAGCCAACAGCAGAAGTTCAGATGGGAATATAACAGGTTAACTAACAAGCCAACTAACAGAAGTTCAAATGGGTATATGACAGGATAACTAACAAGCCTACTAACAGAAGTTCAAATGGGAATATAACAGGTTAACTAACAAGCCAACTAACAGAAGTTCAGATGGGAATATAACAGGTTAACTAACAAGCCAACTAACAGAAGTTCCGATGGGAATATAACAGGTTAACTAACAAGCCAACTAACATAGATTCAGATGGAAATATAACAGGATAACGAACAAGCCAAATAACAGAGGTTAAGATAGTAATGTAACAGAGTAACTAACAGAGATTCAGATGGGAACATTAACAGGTTAACTCACAGAAATTCAGATGGGGACATTAACAGGTTAACTGACAAGCCAACGAATAGAGTTTCAGATAGGAATATAACAGGTTAACTAACAGACGTTCAGATGGGAACATTAACAGGTGAAGTAAATGAGGTTCAGATGGGAATATAACAGGTCAAGTAAAAGGTGTGCAGATGGGAATATACAGGTCAAGTATAATGGGTTCAGATGGGAATATACAGGTCAAGTAAAAGGTGTTCGGATGGGAATATAACAGGTCAAGTAAAAGGGGTTCGGATGGGAATATAACAGGTCAAGTAAAAGGTGTGCAGAGGGGAATATACAGGTCAAGTATAATGGGTTCAGATGGGAATATAAGAGGTCAAGTAAAAGGTGTTCAGATGGGAAGATAACAGGTCAAGTAAAAGGTGTTCGGATGGGAATATAACAGGTCAAGTAAAAGGGGTTCGGATGGGAATATAACAGGTCAAGCAAAAGGGGTTCGGATGGGAATATAACATGTCAAGTAAAAGGGTTTCAGATGGGAATATAACAGGTCAAGTAAAAGGGTTTCAGATGGGAATATAACAGGTGAAGTAAAAGGGTTTCAGATGGGAATATAACAGGTGAAGTAAAAGGGGTCCGGATGGGAATATAACAGGTCAAGTATAATGGGTTCAGATGGGAATATAACAGGTCAAGTAAAAGGGTTTCAGATGGGAATATAACAGGTCAAGTAAAAGAGGTTCAGATAGGAATATAACAGGTCAAGTAAAAGGGGTTCAGATGGGAATATAACAGGTCAAGTAAAATGGGTTCAGATGGGAATATAACAGGTCAAGTAAAAGGGGTTCGGATGGGAATATAACAGGTCAAGTAAAATGGTTTCAGATGGGAATATAGCAGGTGAAGTAAAAGGGGTTCAGATGGGAATATAACAGGTCAAGTAAAAGGGTTCAGATGGGAATATAACAGGTGAAGTAAAAGGGGTTCGGATGGGAATATAACAGGTCAAGCAAAAGGGGTTCGGATGGGAATATAACAGGTCAAGTAAAAGGGTTTCAGATAGGAATATAACAGGTGAAGTAAAAGGGGTTCGGATGGGAATATAACAGGTCAAGTAAAAGGGTTTCAGATGGGAATATAACAGGTGAAGTAAAAGAGGTTCGGATGGGAATATAACAGGTCAAGCAAAAGGGGTTCGGATGGGAATATAACAGGTCAAGTAAAAGGGTTTCAGATGGGAATATAACAGGTGAAGTAAAAGAGGTTCAGATGGGAATATAACAGGTCAAGTAAAAGAGGTTCAGGTGGGAATATACAGGTCAAGTATAATGGGTTCAGATGGGAATATAACAGGTCAAGTAAAAGGGTTTCAGATGGGAATATAACAGGTGAAGTAAAAGGGGTTCAGATGGGAATATAACAGGTCAAGTAAAAGAGGTTCAGATGGGAATATAACAGGTCAAGTAAAATTGGTTCAGATGGGAATATAACAAGCCAAGTAAAAGAGGTTCAGATGGGAATATAACAGGTCAGGTAAAAGAGGTTCAGATGGGAATATGACAGGTGAAGTAAAAGGGGTTCAGATGGGAATATAACAGGTCAAGTAAAAGGATTTCAAAAGGGAATATAACAGGTCAGGTAAAAGAGGATCAGATGGGAATATGACAGGTGAAGTAAAAGAAGTTCAGATGGGAATATGACAGGTCAAGTAAATGAGGTTCAGATGGAAATATAACAGGTCAAGTAAAAGGGGTTTGGATGGGAATATAACAGGTCAAGTATAATGGGTTCAGATGGGAATATAACAGCTCAAGTAAAAGAGGTTCAGATGGGAATATAACAGATCAAGTAAAAGAGGTTGAGATGGGAATATAACAGGTCAAGTAAAAGGGTTTCAAATGGGAATATAACAGGTCAAGTAAAAGGGTGCAGATGGGAATATAACAGGTCAAGTAAAAGGTGTTCGGATGGGAATATAACAGGTCAAGTAAAAGGGGTTCGGATGGGAATATAACAGGTCAAGCAAAAGAGGTTCAGATGGGAATATGACAGGTGAAGTAAATGAGGTTCAGATGGGAATATAACAGGTCAAGTAAAAGGTGTTCGGATGGGAATATAACAGGTCAAGTAAAAGGGTTTCAGATGGGAATATAACAGGTCAAGTAAAAGGTGTTTCGGATGGGAATATATCAGGTCAAGTATAATGGGTTCAGATGGGAATATAACAGGTCAAGTAAAAGAGGTTCAGATGGGAATATGACAGGTGAAGTAAAAGGTGTTCAGATGGGAATATACAGGTCAAGTAAAAGGTGTTCAGATGGGAATATAACAGATCAAGTAAAAGGGTTTCAGATGGGAATATAACAGGTCAAGTAAAAGGGTTCAGATGGGAATATTACAGGTCAAGTAAAAGGTGTTCGGATGGGAATATTCCAGGTCAAGTAAAAGGGGTTCGGATGGGAATATACAGGTCAAGCAAAAGGGTTCAGATGGGAATATAACAGGTCAAGTAAAAGAGGTTCAGATGGGAATATGACAGGTGAAGTAAAAGGGTTTCAGATGGGAATATTAAAGGTCAGGTAAAAGAGGTTCAGATGGGAATATGACAGTTGAAGTAAAAGAAGTTCAGATGGGAATATAACAGATCAAGTAAAAGGGGTTCAGATGGGAATATAACAGGTCAAGTAAAAGGGGTTCGGATGGGAATATATCAAGTCAACTAATAGAGGTTCAGATGGGAATATATGCAGTCAACTAACAGACGTTCAGATGGGAATATAACAGGTCAAGTAAAATGGGTTCAGATGGGAATATAACAGGTCAAGTAAAATGGGTTCAGATGGGAATATAACAGGTCAAGTAAAAGAGGTTCAGATGGGAACACTAACAGGCCAAGTAAAAGAGGTTCAGATGGGAACACTAACATGGCAATCCAATGTATTTGCATGAAAATGTCTTCACGAAGATGACAACCCTGCTTCACTGCTTGTTGAAGAGTACATGGAAACAAGAGTTCGTGAACTTTGATAAAATCTTCTCATCATCAACTGTAGAGAACGGACTGATTGAAGGCCTCTCAGCACGGCGGAAACACCACGAGGTTAGTCGAACAAAGCAAGTCCCGCAAACTCACCAACTGATGTATATCTTCCACCGCCCTTTGTGCAGGGCATGCGGGAAGGCACCTCTGGGTGCTCGGCCTCGTCGGTCGGAAGCTCATGTTTTCCCGTCAGCATTTTCTTGCGAAGCGCTCCGCAAGCTCCTTTCACCCCACAAGTGTGCCAGGACATTGCCCTGCAGACCAAGCTGCAAAGCCCCGTGCCCTCCAAAAGAGACTTGAAAATGAGAAAACCTTCTACCAACCTGGACAGGTATGTACTCATGTCAATTATTCATGGCTTCATAACCATTATTCCGCTTGAGGATTCCCATAGCCTCTCAAAATTTAAATTCTAACCTGCAAATTCATCTGTGCATCCCATTGGACTGCTTGACTTCATCATCATTGCCAAATTCTGCTTTAAATATGACAGGCGTTTAAAATATGCGAAGAACCAGATACGAGCCTCGATCTTGTATACAAAAAAAAACAAAAAAAAAACAAAAAAAAATTGTCCAAGAAGCACATCAGCACATATAAAGTTTATTTTTAAAATATAAATATATATATATATATATATAATTAATAAGGAGGTATTTTTTTTTTACATCATATGTACTTAGAACATTGGAAAAATGTAAAATATGTTGGTGTGTTTGAGATGTAGGGAGAGTCATGTTGTGCTGGAGGAGGATTCAATGTGAATCGAGGTTGTCCTGCTGCAATAGGCTGGTTTAAGGCATTTAGGATGTGAGTTTAGGATGTGATTCATGAGAAGCAAAACAATGTACAGTACTATCTTCATCGTTGAAATGACATATGAGGTGCACTTCTTATCAATGTGTGTGCAGTCCCTCCGATGGACGTTAAACTGCACATCCCATCTGCGGTTATTAGTCGGTGGACGTTAAAGATCCCACAGTGTCCTTCACGAATAGTAGGCGAGCTTTGCCCATCACCATGAGCAAACTACAAATTTCTGCCATAACCAGCA
Organism: Myxine glutinosa; assembly: GCF_964187855.1. Classification (NCBI taxonomy): domain Eukaryota; kingdom Metazoa; phylum Chordata; class Myxini; order Myxiniformes; family Myxinidae; genus Myxine; species Myxine glutinosa. The sequence continues at coordinate 51,568,597 of NC_136272.1, read as the reverse complement.
GAGGGCATCGCATCAGTGGCTCGGCCGCACCCTCGGCCAATGATGCTTCTCCGTAGCCTGGTGCTGCATGCCAACGAAGAAGGAGTTCCTGAAACATCTTTGTAAAATCTACAACCTGTAATGGAGTTCGGTAAATAAATTTTTACTTGGTACAAAAAAATGACCTCATTTTAACTCCTTCTGCCTTCCCATATGTCCCCATTTTTCCCTAACTTCCGGTTCCTTTTTTGTATCCCTCTTACCACACTCCTCTGCACCCAACTTTGTGTCTTCTATCCTACTCCTCTTCCTTTTTTCCTCTTCCTTTTCTCAATTTCAATTCATTCAATGCGCCACATCTTGAGGGGTCTTTGGTGTTCTTTCGTACCGGTGTCAATTGGCATGCGTTTGTATTTACTTTGTTTATGTACTTTTTGTAAAACTTGCAACTTACATAGTTGGTTCAGGCCAAAATGCAATGGCCGGGCAGGTTTGCTGGGACAGCAATTTTGGTTGTTTTGAACCAATATTCTTGCTGAGGCAGCTTGTGTTGTCAGAAAGTCATATTTCTGAATACTCGCTCAACTTTTTCCCAAACTCACTCACTCAGTCAAACTTACTGGGTCACACTCGAGTGGGATTGAGTGATCGACCCCAATAATCCCTTTCATAATCCTGATATTCTGCGTTGCATTTATTGCGCACCGCCTCCTCATTCACTCACTAACTCATTTGAATATGTGTATATGTGTATATGTGTATATACTAATGATGCCCCACTAACTGTGATTGGTGAGGCCAGATTGTATTTGGGACCCACAAGTGCCATCTGCCACATGGACAAATTGTGGTACGTCCACCAATCACAACGAGGAAGCATTGTTGTTGTTATTAAGCAGGCAGGGAATGTAAAAATGGAGATATTTCAACGCTCCGACTATCATCACAATGGCATCATGCCTGCAAATTCAGAAGGGAATCAAGCAGTTAAAGAATTCAAACTCAAAAGCTGTCACCAAGCAGATTAAAAGCGAAGCTAGCGACCTGGTTTAGTCCTTGTTGGGGCTCGTCAGGGCAACATATCACTGTATCATCCATTATTGACTATGAAGCGTTTTTGGCTTATATTCTGACTAATGATGCCCCATTAACTGTCATTTGTGAGACAAATATGTATTTACACCATATAACTACATGGACACATTGTGTCATGTCCACCAGTATATAATTAGCTAGTATATCATTGGCTCAGAGCATATCTAGGCCCACATACACTACATGACCAAAAGTATGTGGACACCCAAACATCAAACATCTCATTCCAAAATCATGGGCATTAATATGGAGTTGGTTCCCTCTTTGCTGCAATAACAGCCTCCACTCTTCTGGGAATGCTTTACACTAGATTTTGGAACATTGCTGCGAGGAGTTGCTTAAAATTCAGCCACAAGAGCATTAATGAGGTCGGGCACTGATGTTGGGTGATTAGGCCTGGCTCGCAGTTGGCGTTCCAATTAATCGATGGGGTTGAGGTGTTCGATGGGGTTGAGGTCAGGGCTCTGTGCAAGCCAGTCAAGTTCTTCCACACTGATCTCAACAAACCATTTCTGTATGGACCTCGCTTTGTGCATGGGGGCATTGTCATGCTGAAACAGGAAATGGCCTTCCCCAAACTGTTGCCACAAAGTTGGAAGCACACAATCGTCTCGAATGTCATTGTATGCCGTAGCATTAAGATTTCCCTTCACTAGAACTAAGGGGCCTGGCCGGAACCATGAAAAACAGCCCCAGACCATTATTCCTCCTCCACGAAACTTTACCGTTGGCACTATGCATTCGGGCAGGTCGCGTTCTCCTGGCATCCGCCAAACCCAGCTTTCGTCCGTTGGACTGCCAGATGGTGAAGCATGATTCATTGCTCCAGAGAACGCATTTCCACTGCTCCAGAATCCAATGGTGGTGAGCTTTACATCACTCCAGCCGATGCTTGGCATTGCGCATGGTGATCTTAGGCTTGTGTGTGGCTGCTTGGTCATGGAAACCCATTTCATGAAGCTCCCGACGAACAGTTCTTGTGCTGATGTTGCTTCCAGTGGCAGATTGGAACTCGGTCGTGAGTGTTGCAACCGAGGAGAGACGATTTTTACGCGCTACGCGCTTCAGCACTCGGCGGTCCAGTTCTGTGAGCTTGTGTGGCCTACCATTTCACGGCTGAGCTGTTGTTGCTCCTAGACATTTCCAGTTCACAATAACAGCACTTATAGTTGACCGGGGCAGCTCTATCAGGGCAGAAATTTGATGAACTGGCTTGTTGGAAAGGTGGCATCCCATGACGGCGCCACGTTGAAAGCCACTGAGTTCTTCAGTACGGCCCATTCTACTGCCAATGTTTGTTTATGGAGATTGCATAGCTGTGTGCGTGATGATATACACCTGTCAGCCATGGGTGTGGGTGAAACAGCTGAATACACTAATTAGTAATGGTGTCCGCATACTTTTGGTCATGTAGTGTATATCAATTTAATTATTTAATCCTCTTCATTAATCTAATATAGTCAAAAATATAATAATATCTAATATGATATATTAATCTCATATAATATATGTAGTCAAAATAAAATCATTTCTCCAACCTCAAGTATTACCATGACATCACATTGAGCTCACTGCGACCACTAGAGGACTCCTGAAGAGCCTGAATGGTGGCATCATTACACCAGACACTGAGATGATATTAAAAGGATGAACATATTTCACTTTAGTTGGGATGATCAGCACGCTCTCACATTGTAGTGTCTCTACCACTTGCCATGGCATCAAATTATAGATATCTTAGCCTCTGGCTGTGTAGAGCGAGTTGGTAAGATTGTCAGTGAAGATGAGCTGGCAGGCCATCCTGTGAGGGAGTAGCTATCAATAACATCTCTCGACATGAATGTAGATCTTGTGGCGTGAATCCCCTCCACGTCGATGACTGTCAGGGAACCAGAAACATGTCCGTGGATTGATTCCTTTCCAAAGGGGTTGGGCTGACAATCCTGAAAGAAAGGCTTCCATATACGTACACCCATTGTGGGCTGATGTGGTAAGCAGCTATTACTGCATTACATAGTGGGCAGCTTTGTTTGTTTTTCACAGATTAGCTAAACCGGTCTGCCCACTTAATAAATGTGATTTAATGCAATGTAAAGTAATGTAATGATGTAATGTAATGTATTATAATAATGTAATTACCCTCGCCAGAGGAGAGGGAATTGCATCTGAGTCAGTTTCTTTCTGTCTGTTTGTCCGCACAGAATAAATATGATTTTCTCTGCAACCATTGGTCTGATTGACAGGAAATTTTCACCATAGGTATATGATGAAAGCTCCTCCTGTATAATTTTTTAAATGACAATTATGACATCATAGATTACGTGGTACGGGCGCCATCTTGGAAATACCGAAAATATTTGCACCTCTATATCTCCGAAACCGCTCCATGGAAATTTTTTTGAAACTTGGCTCACTGTCAAGTACTCCCCATGGGGAACAACATATATTCATGATGATGTCATCGGTGCCTTCATTATGACGTCATAATTAGACAAGTAGAAGGCTTGATCTGATCAGTTTTAAATTTCTTTAGCGTGATCTACACAAAACAATAATGGGAGAATTATGTTGATGACGTCGTTGGCCACGTGGTTCGGCAGCCATATTGGATTGAACATAAATCTACACCGTCAATAAACCACACAAATACAGCAACGAATAAACACCACACAAAATACACCACACAAACACGTCCTGGCGATGGTCTGCAATCTCTGATGATAGAATACATCATCCAAGGTCTGTCAGGAAGGTTCAGAGCTTATATACTCACATTTGAGATGTAAGTCTGGGTTTGATTCCTGACTCAAGTATAAACTGTCGGATTAAAGCTGCACAGGCAGGACATTGTACCGTCTCTCGGACAGACATTATTAAGCTGGTTGTCCCATTTGCTAGTATTATCTGGCTGAACTCACGGTTTCTTTGGCGAAGAGCAGGTGAGTTATCGTCGACACTGTGAATGATTTCCAAATCGCTGCCACCTTCGCTGGCAAGTCAGGCCTGGACAGCCACTTTGTGAAAGACTTGGGCCAGAAACTTCCCCCATCCCAACCCCACAACAAGGTGGAACTAATTGAAGGCATTAAAATAAGAAAATACAAAGAATACATCATGTAAGTAAGTCTCTCTAAAAATGGCAGACTAAACTGAACCATTTCCTTGTTCCTTCGACCCACCTGTGCTGTTGGACCACGTGCTCCGTTAGCGCAATGGTAGATTGGTCCAGCTTTAGGAACACTGTGGTTTACATCTCACCGCAAGATAAAGGAATATCTACCCTCATGTGCAATATCCTGTGAGTGACAGTATTAGCACTCACATTTAGCACACGAGCTTCCTCAATTACACGCACATGGACCCTCGAGGAGCGGACATTTACTCATCATTAACAAACAAGCCACATACGTGACTAATACATTGCAAGATGGCGCATTTTCCTTCTCATGCATTAAGTAGACACGAGCACATCACTCTTTGAATAAATCAAGAAATTGGGAAGTCGATGGGATAGAGACGAAAACAGAAGACTAAAATCCTCCATAATCAGGATACATTTGCCAGATGGATCAAGTGTCATTCAGCTATCCTAGCAGGCCCAAAAACATGACATCACCAAGTCAAGATGTACTTTAGTCACGGCTTCTACTTGTAAAGATGTATAATTAACTGTCATGGTAACCTGACTTGTAGACAGTTTAATAAGATTGAAAATATCAAGCCAAAGATCGGAAACCTCACAGGTTGGCAGAGTTATGCGGATTTCCCTGCAACTTTTTTCCATTGATTGCTTTTGTTTTGATTGCCAACGTGGAAGTGAAGTCATGGATGACACATGCTACTCGCCATTTGCTCGTCATTGGTGAAGGCGTATTATTAAATTTGGCTTGTTGGTTGCGCATCCATACCGAGGCATGGCCGTGCCACCTGAAGGGTATAGCAGAAATTTTGACACATGAAATCTGTTCAGTATGCCAGTGGCAACTCATGGTCCACAAGGTCATTTTTCCACCTTTAGAGGTCATTTTTCCCCGCAGAGCAGGGGTTGGCCTTTTTCGGGCACCGTGGTCCCCCTTTTGAAGCAAATGTTTTATGGCCGGATGCCCTTCCTGCCACCAACCATGTTAGTCGCCTTTTCACACAGGGAATTACCAGTGAGCTGGTACTCAATTTGCCGACCTCGGAAGGATGACAGGCTGAGTCAACCCCCCTGGTGTTAATTCAGCGATAGACCTGGATTCGAACCCAGGATCCTAGGATCCCAATCCGGCACCCTAACCGCTAGACCGACACCCGACACCAGGCACCAGGCTGTGTCATGCAACTTAATGTCCATCTTTTGGTGTGGCACACTTTGTGATGCAAAGACCTGCCTGCATTATCTTGTGGACTTTGAGTTTTGGTTATTTCCAATCCTGTTCATCAGCCCATCACCTGCGCAACACGAGACGGGGTTTAGTAATCACTTCTGTGTGTCTGTCTTTCCGGGCCGTAACTCTTTTTTTTTTTTACCATTTAGCTATTGTCATCAAATTTTCACCAAAGCTTTATTATAATACGGAGACGGCAAATTAATATATATTTATTTAAAGGTCAAAAGGTCAAAGGTCAGCGTCGCATAACATCATCAATTTTCATCCAATTGACATGAAATTTAAATTTACCATTTGAGATTTTTTTCATAAAATTTTCAACAAAGCTTTTTTTATGACAATATGGAGAAGGTAAAATAATAAGTTGGTTAAAAAGGTCAAAGGGTCAAAGGTCAGCATCACATAAAATCGTCAATTTTCATCCGATTGACCTGAAATTTTAAGAATTTGCATATTGGGTCAATTTGAGATATAAGTTGAAACGATACAGAGCAGGATATCTCAAAAAGTTGTGGACGGATGATTTTGATTAAATGTGATTCTGTATTGTGATTTTCTGGTCTACTCTGGGATACAAAACGTAAACTGTTCACCTGGCAGAGGTATGCTCTCTACTGAGTGCCGTTCTAGTTTTAACTGTTTTCGTGATTTTGAGCGTAAGCAAGAATAAGAATACGTCTGAGTACAAACGGACGCACTTTGCATTTTCAGATACTTTCTAGTTTATATACAGTATTGGTATTCTATTGGTCTCCTGTTGTCTATTGGTCTCCGCCCATTGACCTACTGTTTTTTATTGGTATTTTCTACTGGTCCAGTTTTTCACTTTCCACAATGAAACTAGTCGATACAACTGGTCCAATTTCCTATGCGATTTAACGGGATTTGTCCTATTAGTTTTGTTTGGGATTTTAGATCTGGGATGGAGAGAGAGAGATAGAGATAATACAATTGAGGGAGAGAGATGGCAGGAAGAAAGGAAATAAGTTAGGAGGTGATATAGGATTGGGTGGGTAGTGATGTGTATTCAAAATTTCTCCCAATTTTGTATCGACGGACTCTGTCATGGACGGACTGTAGTAGCATATGCAAGAGTAAAACTTCTTCCCACAACTTTGAGGACATATTGGTTACCATAACGTGGTTACTGATTGATGTGCGATAACATTAATTTAATTCAAGCCATGATCACACGATTACAGCACCGATGTGGCAGAGCATCACACAGCAGTTGTGAGTGGTACTTCTCATCTTTGTGTTTGTTGAGTTTCCCCCACACAGTTTCCTGTTTGTAACTTGCTTAGTCAAAGTGGCAAAGGCCACGCCTTAGCCTTATGACTATCCATCGCACCCATTGCTCGATACCCTCAGTTGCTGCAGATATTCCCTTTCACTACTTTTTGGGTCGCACAGCGTGCGCGACCCTTTGATGGTGAAGCTCGAAGGCCGCGGTTGAATGTCGCACAATTCATTGTTTTCCTCTAAAAGCTACAGTTCTGAAAAGCAAGAATTTTTCACATTGTAAGTTTCATTATTTTTAATTTCTATCTCGCTGTGAAAACTTTTCTTTTTGGCCTGTTTAAGGTGTTTGGTGTACCCTTCTGAGTGCACAGCTCATGATACTGAGATGCTAGATTCATAGCCGATAAGAACATGATGTTGATTTGTCCATTGTCTCCTAATGTCTTTGAAATTCATGTACGAGTGCACAAGTGTCCTAATGTTGTTGCACAAACTCCTTCAGGAGACTTGGATAATTGTTGCAGGATTTTTTTTTTGGAGTATTCTAAAATATTTTCTCCAAAGCAGCCGAAGCACAACACCGTCTGATGAACAATTTGCCAAGTCATCCAAAATTTAAGATGAACTGGAAATTTTCCTGATTAATAAATATAATTCCATCTCCTCGATCATGGAAGCAATAATATTTTTGTTGTGTTGTTGCCAAAGTTGTGGTGCAACGTACATTCGTGATATTCTTCTTAGATTGTCACTAATATTGGGAAAGGTGTGTTAAGTTTGTGTTTGTTTTTGTTTTGAACTTTGGACGATATTGGCATGTTTTGACCTTCAGTAATTTCTTCGATTTGCGATATATCGTGCGACTCATTGTTTGTACAACAGTATGTTTTTTTGCCTTTTGAATGTTTTTTTTTGAAAATATGAAAGTTTTTTTTGCCTTTTGTACATACAACTTTATTTGATTGAAAACATAGTCACAGCCTAATCATATTTATTTTAATTTTTTTTTTAATTTTTGGAGACTCGCGATGTAATCAGCATTAACGGACATTCACATTATGTGCTTTTCTTTTTTTGCTTTAATTTTTGGCAAAATTCCGAATTGGGGAGAAACTCTCCTAAATGATGATAGATGGCTTGATTGACCCTACATTTGGCAGTCAGAGATCTTGACACCACTTGCCATATTTTGTTGTCGCAGAACCTGCGATGACTTGCGATGTTGTCATCTGGGAGAGAGCAATGTAAATATTTTATTGGGTTATCACACAAAGGCCAATTCTTTGTGAAAGATTCTATGGACATAGATCTGTGAGTTAGTAGTTTCTCAAAGTGGCTGTTTCGTCGAGTGCTTCAGGTGTTGTTTCTTTCTCCACATGGTTGATGTGCATTCAATTCTCTGGCTACTCACTCTTGCCAACCCACACTTGGCAGGTGCGAGAAGGATAAAAAACATGAGTCGAGGAATACCTTTTCCCTACAGTGAATTGAAATAAGGCAGGAAAACCTTTTTATGAGTGTCTGCTTGTTTCATCTCTCGAACATTTAGACATATACAAAAAAACTAGTATTGCAATGAATGTTGTCTGTTTGGTCTCCATTCATAATACCTGTGCTAATTCCATTCCAGTGCTTCACCTGGCCATCCCAGACCAGCAGAAATGTCGTGGGCTTCTGTCATATCCCAGCAGTCCTCATTCAGTAGCCTTGAAGCCCCAGCCTGGCCGTCCCACTCTGTATCATTGAGTCCTGGTCCGACTTGCCAAGGTCACAGGGTTTCGCCATTCCTCGCCATAAACCTACAAGTCTCAGCTCGTCTTCCTCCTCATACACAGCGACCATCACCATTGTTAAAGGTAATGGTGGAAGACACATGCATACGAGGACGTTCAAAAATTATACGAAGGATATACTAACAGTTATCCAAAACATGCCAAACATTTTCTATTTTCTAAAATTTAAGAAGAAATATGGAAGTATATATGGAAATATGGAAGATACAGAGCGTGATGTAATGGTTCGAGTTTTTGCACTGAGTCTGCAAGGCTGGTGGTTCGAACTCCGACTGGGTCATGCCAAATACTTTAGAAATGGTAAGTGCTGCTTCCTGGCTTGATGCTCAGCATTTCAATAGGAAAGAGCATCAACAAACAACAACCGGTTGGCAACACCAGTGCAGGCTTTAATGGAACTTACAGCCTCTTCCTGCATTGAAGTTCCTTGTTCGGGAATATACATTATTATGGCTATTATCATTATGTGGGTGTGCATTGAAAAAGAAAAAAGAAAAAAATATACATATACATATATACATGTATTTATACATATATATATACATGTATTTATATGTACATATATACATATACAGTGCCTATAGAAAGTCTACACCCCCTTTCAAAATGTTCACCTTTTGTTGCCTTATCGCCTGGAATTAAAATGCATTAAATCCGACTTTTTCTACCTTTATTTACAGATTATAACCTACAACTTCCGAGTGAAAATCAAATTCTACAAATTTCAGAACATTAATTACAAATACAAAACTATAATATCTTGTTTGGATAAGTATTCACCCCCTTCCCTGGTTACCCCGTTATAATATTCCCCCCCCCCCCCCCTTTATAATAGCAATTGGAAAGTGCAACCAATCACCTTCAAAATCACAAATCAAGTTAATTGTTTGTTTTTTGATTGCTTTTCATTCTGAAGATCATTGAACATGAATATTTTTTGCTGTATTGATGAGACTGTTAACTTTTATCTGACACCAAGATCGAAATGGTTTGATGATGGAAACTTGAAACAGACGATCGAATGTGATCGGTCACCATGTTGGAATTTGGCAAAAGCAAAAGTTGTCGCTACATTTGGAAGAGCTGAGTGTTGGTAGGAGCTGGAATTTGGAATAGCAGCCTGATGTCCCATTGAGATGAAGAGGATAAGCAAGTAAGTAAGTAAGTGGGTGTTGGTACTTCTCTTTTGGAAGAGGTTGTGCATTGCACAGTCGATGGTTGGTGGGTATATTGTGGGTGAACTATGGACAGAATGTTTGGGTGGTTGATATATCTTGAGTGGGAGGCCAAATGTCATTTACGTCTTTGGTAATCTGACGCAACCTGAAACTTAAACTTCTTCAAAATGTTGGCAACAATGTATCGGTCAAGATCGTTTACATAATCAGTCATCACTTTTATGGTTTGAGTGCAGAATGTTCCTCCTTTGCATTTCTGATGAGGAATCATTGTCATTGTGTTGGACTCCAGTCGTGCTGTGACCCTCTCATTAGTGTTATATATATATATTGTTACGGAATCGGACGACAGCACTCCCCTTACCGAGGGGGATTTAATCCCCTCGTCGTTAAGCTGGCCGTCTCCGTTCCTGGTACTTGTAACGCTCCTTTGCGGGGCGGATTGATCAGGGTTATTGGTCCAGGTATCAGCCCGAATACCTTTATCAATCCCTCCGCAAAACAGGGAGACAAGTACCGCTCGAATCCCGGACAAAATGGTAATTGCCGAGCGGTTTAGCAATCCAGAATCCGAGCCGTTAGCAATTACTAACCCGATTGTAGAGTGGTTCGGCCAAAAATCGAGCCACAGGTACTCAATTGACAGAAGGGACGAAAGCGATCGGATGAGAAAGAAGAAACCAAAGTAAGGAAAGAACACAGGTTTATTTCTATCTACAAGAGGAAATGAAAGGGCGAGAATATACAAGAAATGGAAGGAGCAGAAGGACACAGAGCAATTCCTTAAACAAGCTTACTTATGGAACCCTAGGACAAGACAAAACAAGACAAACTCACGTACACGAATGGGGAATTGAAGGCAGGAATGAATGGCTGGAAGGAGAAGGTTCAGGTGGGACAAAGGGCAGGAAGGTCCGGGCAAAATGCGCAGCAGAGAGGTCCGCTCAAAGTTCACAGTTCGGAAGCGAACAGCCGGCGGCTCCACACGGCAGGGCTTTCTGCAGCAGCAGGTCCCTCCGTACTCGTCTGCCTCGAAAGCTGCTTGCCAATCTGTTGCGTGGCGGGACGTATATCTCTCCTCATCTGCGCGCGCGTCTCTGAAGCTCTCTCCTCTCTATCATCTGCGCGCGCGTCTCTGAAGCTCTCTCCTCTCTCTCATCTGCCGTGGGGGCTTTTTGCAACGGATTTTATAACCCCACCCTTGGAACCCTCGCGAACCTGCTCGATGTTTCGCTCCATGCCCTCTCAAGCCAAACCCACTGATTCCTGGTTGGTCGTAAGGGCTGACTCACTCCACCTCTGATGACGATGAGGTGCCACGCCCCCCTTCTTCTCCAAGATGAGCACATGGCAATGGCGGCTTGCAGGAATGGGAAAACCACTCGCACCCTTTTTGGAAAGAACATGGGCCTACTCTTATTTGATTGATGCAACGTAAGGTCAACTAGTGGAAACATAGCCTTACCTGACATACATAATAAGGATATAACTATGGAGAGATCCTATGGTTCGCTACGTGGTGCGATGGACTAACTAAGGTGCGATTATTTCATTTAACAGCCAATTAAGGGGAAATGTACACAGGGGTTATTTATAAGGGAATTTAATACTAAATTTCATGTGAAGGTTCTAAAAACTGCAACACAGCACCCTCATTCCTCACGGGACGTCCCGGCCTGAAAACGTTAACTTAATGTGGCACGCAGGTGTAATTTCCCTCTACAATTAATCTGACCCTGAGTGCAACAGTTTTAAAACACAAATAAATATGTCCCCCTATTACGTTGCATCCTACCTAACAGATTCACGCCCACAACTAACCGAATTGCGGAATTAATTTTCAAACAACACATGAACGGTGGGGAGCATTATTTACAAGTGACGTTATTTGACTATTTACAAAACTGCAACCCAGGACCTGTCATTTTTCTTTTTAGGAGACAAAAAGAATCCTGTGGGAGGGAGGAGACAGCATGCACTGCATCGATGCACCAGCACCAATAAACACCAAAGCACCAAAATGCACAGTCACGCACCATCCAGTGCTACATTGCACAACACAATTAAAAAAACACAACTGGTGGTTTTGATCTTCTGCTCCCTCTGCTGGCCGATGTCGTTCTTGATGTTGTCTTTCTCTTGATGTTCATCTTGGCTTGCGGCCTATTTGCAATAATAATAAAAAAGCACAGAACGTGTTCATTTTATTTATGGCCCACAGGGGCCAGCTATGGGTGGTCCACCTGTAGGCTTGGGTGCCACCGTGACTGTGGTCCACAAGCAAGATCTTTCTCTGGCCAACCTGGCCGGTCCCAGCAGAGGGGCCATGCCATAAAACGTGTGGTCCATAAATGGTGCTCGGCCACAGTACTGTGGTCCATATGGTGGTGCATGGATGCAGGCAGCTGGTTGCGGGGATTCGGGCACACAATTGCAGCTCCCGCACACTCCCCCTCAGTGCCCAGAGAGCACGGTCCATGGGTGGGGAAGGAAGACAAAGCAGCAGCGTTAGCGAGGGGTAAGGTCACAAGGGTACACATCAATCAAGGTAATGCAGAGCAAGGTGCGCACGGAGAGCGAATTGAGAAAGCTCGTCCCTAACATACGCCACCCCCCCCTGTCACCTACTCTACCCTTGCTCTTACCCCATATTTACAAAATCTACACATTTACAAATTCGTCTCTATCGTCACGCCTTCCCCATATCTCCCCTAACACCAAATTCGTCACAATCCCTCTAACCAAATTTGCCATCGCCAATTCATCATCAATCCTCATAAGGAGGAAGAGATGGAATATCTAGCACAATGTCACACCCACGTCATGATGCATCTCACCTTTCCAAAACATTCGCACAAAAATAACCAACAAAACATGGCATGGTGTGGAGTTCTATCATCACCTCAGGTGAGTGGATGCAGACGGTGTGACGAGATTTCAATCCTAACTACTTCCTAAATGACATTAACACACTTTACACTACCCGGGGTCTTTCTCTGCCAAACCATTGGCCGTCTTACTCAATGCGGTTCGAAAAACAAAACTCCCATTGACAAAACTGTGGCACTCACCAATTTGGGGTCTCACTCCCCCGATTCAACTCCCTGTGCCTTCGCACAATTTCTGGGCTGAGTCGTGTGGCTCCCCTAACAGGTCTTCCTACCTGTGCGCCTCCGCCACTGAAGTTGCCACCCGAGCTTACCTGCTCCTCACTAGCCTATCTAACTGGGGAAGGCCCTCCCTGGCACTTACCCCCTCGGTGCCCTCTCTGGCACTGGGCCACCCGGGTCCGTCCTCCGGATCCTCGGGCTCCATCCACAACTCTAACTGGCTCCCAGAGCCTACCTGCGGCCTCACCTGGCCGACGGACTAACAGTAGCGGAGCGCTAAACCAACCATACCTTTAACAGGCCACACGCCCAGCCATTTCCACGTCACTAATGCACCCATCCAAACACCATTCTTCCACACGCACCACAGATGCCAATATCCACCACAATTTACCTATACCCTCTACCTAACTCTTAAACTACCCTCCCCGGGTATTCATGATGGGGGTCCATCTTCCCCATCCACTCCCTTCGCACCAACCACTCCACTCCACGTTTTCCACCATACTCACTCCACACCATCCATTCCATACTCCATTTACTCCAGACCATTTATTCCACACAACCATTCTCACCTGGATTTGCACACCTGTGCCCACACACCTGGTGCTTCCTGCACCCTCCTTCCTCCCAGGCTTCTTCATTCACTCAATACAATGCACAATCACAATTATTCACCCATACACTACTTCATACACTTTCTTCACACACACGGCACCATTCACGAGCATTGCCTCATTTGCTCAACACAAAGATTCTTCCATACGCAATGCCTCTTTCGATAAACCACAAACACACTGCATCATCTGATCTACCTGGTGCCCTTCTAAAACTTGCACTTCCCAGTCGCCCCTTATATTATTGCGCTCCCTCGTCATTATAATCCACTAATATACCTACGTCCCCTACTACAGGTATCATGTCGCTACTTAACCCTACAGTTACCTATGGTCATTTCTCTAGATCCCTAATCCATTTATCCAAACCCTCCCTGGCTTGGTTTTCACCGCCATAACCCCATAACTAGTGCTCATGTGAGGGATGGTGGATTTACCATCCTTGCACATCGGGCATCTTCCATTATCAATTTTGCCAATCCAATTTTTCTGCCAATCAAATTTGCCAATCAGTACTGCCAATCATTTTTACCCATCAAATTTACCAATCCAATTTGCCAATCATATTCCCCTACTCCCAATTTCGAATCGAAACACGATCATCTTCACAGTCCATTAAACTTCGAGCCTCGGTGCGTCATTACATTCTCAAAGCGCAGCTTCGCAAAGCCGCGCAATGCATTCGGGTGGTTTGGTCTACTGTAGGTTGAGTCCGTCCGGCATTCGGTTCAGGGGAGGAGGTTTGGTTGGGCCGAGGTTTAAAGCACCATCCCTACGCAGGGCCTTTCGCTCCCAAGCGCGATGGGCTAACCTTGCCCGGGCGGAACGCCGCCACCACAAGGGGGCGCCGCTCCGGTCCCTCCTACCTGCCCTCGAACCGGGCCGGTCGCCTTGCCCGGCAAGGCCCGGACTCGACCATGCGGGGCGGGGCCAGGCCCGGATCGTGCACGACGCTCCGAAGAGAAGCGACGCTGCACCGATCCCCGCCAGCTCCCGCAACAAACAAAGCGCACCGCACACCGAGTGCTCGCGTCGGCTATCCGTCGCCCTAAACACTGCCCTGGTCCACGTCGATGCCTTACTCGCATGCTCACACACATACGCTACCCCTTTCACACTCACCAAGCCCGGCGTCTCAGCGCCTCTCATGCATTCCACACACTCCGTCCATTCCACCACCGCACTCCCTGTTACACACCACACCTCTCGCGCACCATCTTGCGCACTCTCCCTTGGTACTTACTCCATACCACTCATGGGGGTGCACTCTTGCATCCACCCACTCACGCGCTCCGATGTGCCCTCTCGCACCCGCGCCACCACCAACTCACTCTCCGGGTCACACTCCGTACACTCTGTTTCACACAGACTCTCTGACGTGCATTCGCTCTCGCACTCGGTATCACTCCCACACTTTGTAACACGCTCACTCTTTGACGCACACTTTTTCTTCACACGCATGCCATTTTCTCTCACACAGCGCCCAACGGACCTTCCACAAATGCCCGCGGTACGCTGGGATCCCAAGCGCGCGAAAATTCTTTTCGCGCCAAACACTTTTCCGAAAAACCTTTTCGCACCATACACAGCCCGTCTCACCTTTGGGATCCTCCTCTCCACGCACACCTGAAAATCTTTATAAGGATTAGCAAGTACGGCATCAGGATGTGAACTTAGACTTTGTACATTTTCCATTCCTTCACCCCGCGAGTGCTCTTCTAAGTCCCCGGTCTCTCCAATTTCAATTCCCACTACTGTTTTTCTTTATTCACCTCGACGACCGCTGGCTTCATTAAAATTCCCTCTTCTACCTCAGCAGTCACCGGCTTCCCCAAACCCCGGGTCACGATCTCTACCCCGGTCCAGTTACCTGTGCCTTGCTCCGACTCGCTCAACCTGCGCTCCTCGAGTCGCGTTACCTCGTCGTGCACCCTTGGGACCACCCGCCCAACATGCGATCCATGGTCTCCCCACATTTTTGTGCACTCTCCCCACATTTTCGTATGCTCTCCCCACATTTTTGTATGCCCTCCCCACATTTTTGTATGCGGTCACCCATTCTGTCCCTAACTTTACTTATCCGCTCCAATTTGCTTCCTAGCCCCCCTAATTTGCTTTCCAAATCATTTCCCAATTCTTTTCCCAATTGCTCCCTCCCCGATTTTATGGCTACCATTACTTGCGCCAAAAAGCTCTGCAGGTCCACAACCCCTACTTGCGCAGCGGGCGTGGCCCACGTCGACATGTGCGAGGCACCATCTTGTGCGCCTCCAACCTCATGCGAGGGGCCGCCATCTCGTGCGCCTGAAATCTCCGCTACCCAATGCGTATTGCCCTCCTCCTCTCTCTCTCTCCCAATTCCTCCCTGGGGTCCTGGGTTACCTCCAAACCCTCTTCTAACTCCCCTACCGGCATCCGATCACCTTGATCATCCATGGCACGATTTGAATTTAGATCTTACTACAATTTCGGCCGCTCGTAATTTCGAGTGCGTTAAGCGCACTTCAGATCCAAATCTCACGACCAGACACCAATTGTTACGGAATCGGACGACGGCACTCCCCTTACCAAGGGGGGTTTAATCCCCTCGTCGTTAAGCTGGCCGTCTCCGTTCCTGGTACTTGTAACGCTCCTTTGCGGGGGGGATTGATCACGGTTATTGGTCCAGGTATTAGCCCGAATACCTTTATCAATCCCTCTGCAAAACAGGGAGACAAGTACCGCTCAAATCCCGGACAAGATAGTAATTGCCGAGCGGTTTAGCAATCCAGAATCCGAGCCGTTAGCAATTACTAACCCGATTGTAGAGCGGGTCGGCCAAAAATCGTGCCACAAGTACTCAATTGACAGAAGGGACGAAAGCGATCGGATGAGAAAGAAGAAACCAAAGTAAGGAAAGAACACAGGTTTATTTCTATCTACAAGAGGAAATGAAAGGGCGAGAATATACAAGAAATGGAAGGAGCAGAAGGACACAGAGCAATTCCTTAAACAAGCTTACTTATGGAACCCCAGGACAAGACAAAACAAGACAAACTCACGTACACGAATGGGGAATTGAAGGCAGGAATGAATGGCTGGAAGGAGAAGGTTCAGGTGGGACACAGGGCAGGAAGGTCCGGGCAAAATGCGCAGCAGAGAGGTCCGCTCCAAGTTCACAGTTCGGAAGCGAACAGCCGGCGGCTCCACACGGCAGGGCTTTCTGCAGCAGCAGGTCCCTCCTTACTCGTCTGCCTCGAAAGATGCTTGCCAATCTGTTGCGTGGCGGGACGTATATCTCTCCTCATCTGCGCGTGCGTCTCTGAAGCTCTCTCCTCTCTCTCATCTGCGCGCGCGTCTCTGAAGCTCTCTCCTCTCTCTCATCTGCCGTGGGGGCTTTTTGCAATGGGTTTTATAACCCAGCCCTTGGAACCCTCGCGAACCTGCTCGATGTTTCGCTCCACGCCCTCTCAAGCCAAACCCACTGATTCCTGGTTGGTCGTAAGGGCTGGCTGACTCCACCTCTGATGACGATGAGGTGTCACGCCCCCCTTCTTCTCCAAGATGAGCACATGGCAATGGCGGCTTGCAGGAATGGGAAAACCACTCGCACCCTTTTTGGAAAGAACATGGGCCTACTCTTATTTGATTGATGCAACGTAAGGTCAACTAGTGGAAACATAGCCTTACCTGACACACACAATAAGGATATAACTATGGAGAGATCCTATGGTTCTTTACGTGGTGCGATGGACTAACTAAGGTGCGATTATTTCATTTAACAGCCAATTAAGGGGAAATGTACACAGGGGTTATTTATAAGGGAATTTAATACTAAATTTCATGTGAAGGTACTAAAAACTGCAACAACAACAACAAAAAAATATATATATATACATATATATGTATGTATGTGTATATATATATATATGTATATATATATATATATACACACACATTTGTATGTGTTTAATATGGTACTTAATAAATGAGCTAAATTTACATAATGAGTGTTAATGAGCTCATATATTCTGAGAAGGAGGATGGAGACGGAGGAGGTTTGATTGATGTCCTGGTTCCTGCTTGCAAATTGTTCAGCAGATGAGCCATTTACAGAAAGATACTTATTTTAGGAGGAAACTCTCCCCACAGTAGAAAAAAAAAAAAAACATTTCTTAAAGTTTTTTTTTTAGGAGAAAGGCACAACCAACCAACAAATATCATTTAACTCTTCTTCACCAATTTGCAACAACTAAGAAGAAGAGCAGACTTTGACTCTGGTGCCATTTTGTTTGTGGTCCAGAAACATCCTCAAGCCCAAAACTCCAGCTCTAGTTTGTAGACATTTTAATATGCAATTGGCAACTCATTTCCGGCCACGTGACATAACATGATTTTTTAATGGCGTTTGGATACCGCCACGCCATCATCATGGGGTTCTGTCCACTTTCTACATCACAACTGGCAGGATCTAGTATTTTATGGATTACGCGAGCAGTTGTGCAAACATTTCCTTGCTCCTGTACTTCCTAGTTTCCTCCTTTCCGGGTTACCTGGGTGGTGTTTTGTTGTAATTGGCTGGCACGCTGGATATGGGCTTTGTCGGCGAGCAGGTGTGGGTTGTGAGTGAGTATGTATGGCATGGTGAAGCGGCATGCTAGTGTGTTTCTGATGCGTATACATTATCAAGCTGTCATGTGGCAGTATGTGTGCCATGTTGGTGTTATCTGCTTGCCATTTCTTTAGCCTTTCTTTTTTACACCATCCCATTCTTGACACAATTATTAGCTGATTGTATTCTGTTGGAATGTCAGTTATTTCACTGGTTAGACCACCTACTATGCCTTTTGTATACCAAGCCTAAAGGACCAATCACCAGGGTTTATTGGATGTGACACCAAGTATGCATGTTATCCCCAGGTCAAATTCACATCCAATTTGCACATAATGGCGTGTGTGATAGCTGACTTTCCTGTCCTACCCAACCACGTACATTGCCCTTTTATGCTCATTCCAATCTTAATTTAAAATTTCTCCCAGTTAGCAGGTTCACCAATACATGCTGTGCCAAGGTAATGGAGGAGTGGATGACATTCAAGGATGATCTTGGCTCTGTGAATAACTTAAAGGTGATACTCAGCACTCGAGACAAGTTGAATGATGTCGTTTTCAGCCAACGACAAGTTATTGTAAGGCTAGAGCACCGGGACTGCACCTCCGCAAGAGGCATGGAATTTGATATTCCATTTTTTTTTTGTACACAGTGTTGAGGCTCGTGGAGGATGTAGAACACAGAATGAATGGATAAAGATGTAACAGAACAAAAATAACAATAGAAAGAGGGGAGAGGGGGAAACATACAAAATGTGGAGGTTGAGGGACAAAATAGAGGCAGACTCGGAGAAAAAAGGGATGAGGGGAAGAATGAGAGCAAGCGGAGGACATAGGGGGTGAACAAGATCGATACATCTAAATCACAGCTGCAAACTCTAAATCACAGAAGTGGAAAGAAAAACTGGAAAATTGGGAAACTGGTCGGGTTGAGAGGGTTAATGGGGGAAGAAAGGATCATGGACACAGTTGTGGATGGCCAATGACCTGAAATGATGGTGAACAGCTGCCTTGAAGCCCTGGAGTGAAGAAAGAGATTGAAGAGGCTGAGGAAGTTGGTTCCACATGTCGAAATATAGAGGAAGGAATGAGTGGAGGTGAGCAGTAAGTCTGGATTTTGGGAGTTTCACCAGAAGGGGGTTACTGCCAGATCACATGCATTTGACAGAAACCTCGGGGGAGGGGAAGAGCATTGAAAGCACAAAAAAAAAAAAAAAAGAGCATTGAAAGCACAGATGGAGCAAAATCTGAAAGAAGGTGGCAGAAGACAGAGAGACCACCGACCGACCTGTCTGCGATGTGTAAGTGATAGGCGCAGAGATTCGCCTTCATCGCGGGAGAATCCGATGATTTTGAAGACCTTGATTTCCACAGCATCAATCTGAGCAAGGTGTGAGGCAGGAATGTTAGCGCAGAGTGGAGATCAGGACTCCATCAATCTGTGGATGAAGGCCTTGCAGATAGATAATAGTTCAGGTGTGCCAAGAAAAGACTTTGCATGATGGAGGATGCCCAGTCGGGGATTGACTTCGTTGGCCAACGTAAAAATGTGGTTTGCCCAAGAAAGATCATGGCTGATCGTGAGGCCAAAAACCTGGAGTGATTAAACTTCTTGAAGAGGATTGATCAGATGGTCTTTTCGGAGAGACAGAATGAGAGTGTGAGAATTGTCGAAATTGAAAGACGTACTCCAAGTGTTTGACGAGCTCTTGATTCTACCAAGGTCTGCACAGAGGGAAGAGGCTGCTACCTACATATCTAAAGGAAAAGGGATGCTACAGAAAACGTGGAGTCATCAGCAAAAATATGATAATTTTTCAGAGGTTCAGAAAGAACATTAATGAAGATTGGGAATGGGACTGGGCCAAAACACTGCCCTGCGGCACTCGAGGATATTACAGGACCCCGCTGATAGCCATTAATTTTCTTTAAAAGTATAGGAAGTCATTAGACCATGTCTGAAAGTGGTCTTCAATGCCATAGACAGAACATTTGAGAGCAAAACGAGATGCCAGACAGTATCAAATGCTCAATATATGTCCAGAGAGACGGCCTTGGTCCCATGTCTGACATCGAGGGCCACCATCCATGTTTGGAAGAGTATAAGCAGCTTGTCAGAAAACCTCGATGTTAGAGGTGGAGTGACCGGGTCTGACTCTGACCTTATGGTATATGACATCAGGCCGTTGGATAAGAAGTAAGCTGATCGGTCTGTAATTAAGGGAATTCGTTTTTGCACCATGTTTATTTCATGGATAGTGGATGAATTCCCAGCAGATGTAAGACAACCTAGGGCAAATAATAGCAAGAACAGAGCAGAAAGAGGATGTATAAGAGCAGCAGAGCAGGTTTTTAGGATTTGTGGCATTATGTTGTCTAGAACAGTTGTAGAATCAGAGTCGAGGGTTGTCAGAAACCTCTCCACCTTCTCAGGTGAAAAACACCCAGAGTCTATGATTAGTTGGGTGTGACTGAGTAGGGTGGATGCAGAGAGAGAGGGTGAGAGCGAGAGGTTGGGGACACATGATTTTGAAGCAAACACTGAATTGGGGTATTCAACCTGCTCACGAGCATAGTCGGCTGTGGTACCCTTTGAAGGGAGGGAAGAGATGGACGGGGAGCATGCTCCAGAGACAGACTTAACAAGGCACCATCAGGTTTGGAGGAAGTTCAGTGTTCAGTGTTCAAGTCTGAAAGTTCAGTGTTCTGGTTGGCCAGATGCTGTTTTCTGCCTCTTCAGAGAGTGGACACACTGGTTGTGAACTTTGTTGAGTGATCTGAGGTTGCCTTCAGTCAGATTTGCCTTCAAGGAAGACAAGGGAAGTTGTTTTAAGGCAACTATCTCACTGAAAGATTAGGTGTACCAAGGGTGGGAGGAAGGATATGATAACTGGTAACAAGATTGGATGAATATATGCATAAGAGAGAGAAGGCAGATTTCCGTGGAAGAATTCCGAGGCCGAGTTAATGTCAGGTGTGGCTGATGTAGGAGACCAGTTCTGAAGTGAGATGGCTGCTTGCAGTCCCTGCCAGTCAGCATGAGTGAACTTCGAGACTCGCCGGTGCTGAGGCAACTCTCTGAGAATAGCCACAGAGATATTTACTCTCACAAGCATATGATCAGATGAACCAATTGAAATGGAGGAAGAACAGGTGACATTAGCAGGAAGGTTGGTCATTACCAAGTGTAGAATGGAGTCCAATGGATTTGCCATTGGCAGACATGTGGGTCAGAAAGTTCACAGATTGAGCCAGGTGCATGGAATCACAGAAGTCCTTTGTTGCAGTACCATGGCTGGTGAGAAAAGTACCAACAACCAGCCAATTGGCATGGTGACAGTTGAAATCACCACATATAAAAAGGGAGAAGGGGAATGGTGGTTAAAAGTTGGTCCATGTTGGCTGAGAGAGGGGTAAATGAAATCATCACTGTTCAGACGATGGTCCAACACACAGACAAATAAGAGTTGCAGTAGAGGGTACTCCTCAAAGGAGTACACAGGCTCCTCCTCACAGCCAAAGGTACTCCTGGGGGTCTGGATGTGTGAGTGCAGTACATGGACAGTGTGAAATGGAGTTCTTTCTTGAAAAGTACAACTTTGATAGCCCTTCTTAACAGGGTTCAGGGTGATCAAACGCAAGGAGACTATAGTCAGGGAGAGATATTAAAGACTGCGACATCCGGTGGGAGGAAGATTTTGTTAAGCAGATGATGTCCAGTTTATTAGCAGCGGCTTCTGTTGAGAGATCTGTTAGGTTGGAGCAAAGGCTTTAGATGTTTGAGGTCCACACAGTTATGAATGTGGAAGGACTTGCTGTTGGCAGTGTGCAGGAATGTGGAGAGGGGGGAAGGAGAAAGAGGCAGTGTGTGGGGGAAGAAATGAGGGGGTGTGGTGAGGGGTAAACTGTGAAGGGGAAGCGGAAAGGCAGGACATGAAGGGGAGGAATACTGAAAAGGGCACACAGAGATGGAGTATGGATGGGATGACACAGGCGTATAGGAGATGGTGATGGAGAAGGTAGTGACATGGTGGGGTTTGCTCCATTAATGGACATGAAGGGGAGTTGATGGTCATGTACAGGCAATCTCTGTAAGTGGTTGACCAATTTGTTTCCAGATTTGTAGCCATGGAAGCAGATTCAATCTGCCTGCCACTGGGTTGAAGAACTGTCATGAGGATAAGTATTTTCAAGAGGTGTAGATATCCCCACAGGACCACTCAAAATGGAGTACCACTCAAAATCGTCGCATCAACCTTTCAACACGAGCCTTGGATAGAATTGTTTCTCCATTGAAAAATACCTTTCTATCGAAAAACTTGAAACAATCTTAACATTTGGACAAATCTAGGCATTTGTACATAGTCATATAAGTCTGTCAAACCACATGCACCTTGGCTCAAAGGCCAAATGTAATGCTCATCTGACAAACGTGCATTATGACCAAAATGCATGGGTAAAGAAAAAATGTGAATGCGAATTGAGAAATACATTTCATATGAATGCAAACTTTATGACAAAGCAAAAAACGTGGGACTTTAACCCATAGACTTAAACGAAGTAAAGCCTGTCTAAACAAAACACTTCCCCTTACTGAAAGCATGCTTTGTTTGCTGTTTCTGCATGCAAGCATCATCAACAAGGCAAAATGGCCAATATGACACTTTTGTGGAGACGGAGAGGGACCGAAAAACGTCTGATTTTAAATCCAATAGACACGAAAATGCAAGGCTGATAAAATCACGAACACATTTACTGGAAAGTATAGAAAGAAGCAAATGTAGAAATGAAAGTACTAATATCAACAGGAAGTTATAAAATAATTTATGGCTAGAATAAAAAAGTTCAAAGGCTAAAAGGATAGCAAAGCTCAATGTGCTTTATACAATCCCAGCATGCTCGATGCATGCTTGACTCGATGAATTGGGTCATATTATGTCACTGACATCTTGACATTTTCTGCAACCTTTGACCTTTGACCTTTTGATCTAAAAAAAATCGGCTTCTAGGTTTTAATTAAACCAATTCAGTGACCCAATATGCAAATTCTTAAAATTTCAGGGAATCGGATGAAAATTGATGATTTTATGACTTTGACCTTTGACCTTTTGATCTTAAAAAACAATAGCAATCGGCTTCGAGGTTTTAATTAAACCAATTCAGTGACCCAATATGCAAATTCTTAAAATTTCAGGGAATCAGATGAAAATTGATGATTTTATGTGATTGACCTTTGACCTTTTGATCTAAAAAAAATCGGCTTTGAGGTTTTAATTGAACCAATTCAGTGTACCAATATGCAAATTCTTAAAATTCCAGGGAATCGGATGAAAATTGATGGTTTTATGAGTTTGATCCTTGACATTTTTATCCGAAAAAAACAATCGCCTTCAAGGTTTTAATTAAACCAATTCGGTGACCCAATATGCAAATTCTTAAAATTTCAGGGAAGGGGATGAAAATTGATGATTTTATGAGTTTGACCTTTGACCTTTTTATCTAAATAAAAAAAATCGGTTTCGAGGTTTTAATTAAACCAATTCAGTGACCCAATATGCAAATTCTTAAAATTTCAGGGAATCAGATGAAAAGTGATGATTTTATGAGTTTGACCTTTGACCTTTTGATCTTAAAAAATTGACTTTTAGGTTTTAATTGAACCAATTCACTGTACCAATATGCAAATTCTTAAAATTTCAGGGAATCGGATGAAAATTGATGATTTTATGAGTTTGACCCTTGACATTTTTATCCTAAAAAAACAATCGGCTTCAAGGTTTTAATTCAACCAATTCAGTGACCCAATATGCAAATTCTTAAAATTTCAGGGAAGGGGATGAAAATTGATGATTTTATGAGTTTGACCTTTGACCTTTTGATCTTAAAAAATTGACTTTTAGGTTTTAATTGAACCAATTCAGTGACCCAATATGCAAATTCTTAAAATTTCAGGGAAGGGGATGAAAATTGATGATTTTATGAGTTTGACCTTTGACCTTTTGATCTAAAAAAACAATAACAATCGGCTTCGAGGTTTTAATTAAACCAATTCAGTGACCCAATATGCAAATTCTTAAAATTTCAGGGAAGCGAATGAAAATTGATGATTTTATAAGTTTGACCTTTGACCTTTTTATCTAAAAAAAAAAATCGGCTTCGAGGTTTTAATTGAACCAATTCAGTGTACCAATATGCAAATTCTTAAAATTTCAGGGAATTGGATGAAAATTGATGGTTTTATGAGTTTGATCCTTGAGATTTTCATCCTAAAAAAACAATCGGCTTGAAGGTTTTAATTTAACCAATTCAGTGACCCAATATGCAAATTCTTAAAATTTCAGGGAAGTGAATGAAAATTGATGATTTTATAAGTTTGACCTTTGACCTTTTTATCCCAAAAAAAAATCGGCTTCGAGGTTTTAATTAAACCAATTCCGTGACCCAATATGCAAATTCTTAAAATTTCATGGAATCGGATGAAAATTGATGATTTTATGAATTTGACCTTTGACCTTTTGATCTAAAAAAAATCAGCTTTGAGGTTTTAATTAAACCAATTCAGTGTACCAATATGCAAATTCTTAAAATTTCAGGGAATCGGATGAAAATTGATGATTTTATGAGTTTGACCTTTGACCTTTTGATCTTAAAAAATCGACTTTGAGGTTTTAATTGAACCAATTCAGTGACCCAATATGCAAATTCTTAAAATTTCATGTCGACCGGCGGAAAATTTGACGATTTTATGACTTTGACCTTTGAACTTTTGAGCAAATTATGAATTTGTCCTCTCCATTTTTGTTGAAAAGTTGATGACAAAGGCTCAAATGGTAAAACAAATTATGGCCCAGACAGACAGACAGACAGACAGACAAACAGACAGGCACAAGTGATTGCAAAACCGCACAGCTGGAGACGGGCTAATAAAGGGAGAGCTTTCTTCAAGGTGTTTCCATGGACCACACCCAAAAGAAAGTGTGCATTGATCAGACAAAAATAAGTTATAGACACTACAAGGAGGGAATAGGAGAGGACCCAGGACACTGCTCTGACCGACACCAACCTCTGATGGAAAAGGCACAAGAAAGATGCCTTCCAGGACAACATGTCACTTGTGTTCCTGGAGGAAATACATCTAAGGAGATGCCATTGGCACACCGATTCTAAAGCAAGACGGTGTGAAATATGTGGATAAATGTCCAGAGAAAGTGTTTTCTGACTCCTTGATGTTCAGAGCACCCATTTTTTTTACTGAGTTAGCAGGAGGGACGATGCCTGTGTTTGAGTAGTCGGGATGAAAAAGGTGAGAAGGGAAGATGGCACAGGTCAATGGCTGCTGGAAGAATTGTTTTAGTTATTAACATTAACGTATGATGTGTATCATGATTCTGATTTACGTTCAAAACTGTTAACTGCAAACTAAACTCTTCCATATATGACTTGAATGATCCGAATCCCAACCGTTTCTGTTGTAGAAGATTTTTGATTTGCCATATAATATCTGTAAATCGTGTTACCCTCGCCTGAGGACAGAGTATTGCATTTGAGTCTGTTTGTCCATACAGAATAAATATGATTTTCTCTGCAACTGTTGGTCCGAATGACAGGAAATTTTCACCATAGGTGCAACACCACCTGTATAATTTTTAATTATGACGTCATAGGTCACGTGGTTCGGCCGCCATCTTGGAAAACCCGAAAAACATCGCACCTCTATATCTCCGAAAGCTTTGAATAGAAAAAATTGAGACCTGGCTCATTGTAAAGAACTCTCCATGGGGAATAAAATCTGTTAATGATGGTCATAGGTGCCTCCATTATGACGTCATAATTCGACAAGCACAAAACTTCATCCGATCAAGATGAAATTTATTGAGCGTCATGTAGGGATAAATTGGCGGAGAAAAAAAAACATAGTGATGACGTCATCGGTCACGTGGTTCGGCCGCCATATTTGTTTTCACAAAAAAGCCTTTAAAACCACTGAAAACACATCCTGGCGAGGGTCTGTAATCTCTGATTGCTCTTTCTTGTTCATAACTGTCATACATAGTCTCGTTCATCAGACTGTCCAATGTGTCCAACTGCGTGTTCAAATCTTACGTCTTTTTAGCTGCATGTATTTGTCTTTTTTTTTTTTTTAGACAGCCTGTGAACAATAGCCTATTTTGCCAGCTGTGTAACGGTGTAAATTAAACTCACACCTTCTAGAAACTTCTGAAAATTAATTTTAATGTCAGTTTCTGGGTTCTCGGTACCTATAATATGATTGTCTAAAACTTCGTTTTACTTCTGTTTGCTGCACATCCACATGTGCTCACAAGTGGATCTGCCTGCTTCCTCTTGTGGAACAACTTCAACAACAAAACCTTGGATTTATCTGGATTTGGTGCCATTGAATGCTCTAGCGTCCCTAGCGCGGGGGACGGGGTTTTGCAATAACGTCTGTGTGCCTGTCGGGGCCGTAATTTTTTTTTTTTTTTTTTTACCATTTGAGCTTTTCTCATCAAATTTTCATTAAGGCTTAATCATGAGAATATGGAGAAATCAAATTAATAATTTGGTCAAAATGTCAAAAGGTCAAAGGTCACCGTCACATGAAATCGTCAATTTTCATCTGATTGACCTGAAATTTTTAGAAATTGTATATAAGGTCACTGAATTGGTTCACCAATCAAAAGCTAAAAACTGATTTATTTTTTTTAGATTGAAAGGTCAAAGGTCAAAGTTGAAAAAAATCGTCAATTTTCATCTGATTTACTTGAAATTTGAGCAGGGTTTGCATATTGGGTTACTGAAGCCTATTTATTGATTTTTGAGCTCAAAAGGTCAAGGTCGCCTAAAATCGTCAACGTTTTTTGCTGTTTTCATCATGTTTAGCATACGGACGAAGAAATAAGTCTGAATATAAATTCAACGTGGACGGGCTTTGCATTTGCAGATGTTTTCTAGTTGTAATTGTAATTGTTGTATACTGGATGATATTGTTAACACTGATGTGTAGTTATGCCTTTAGTCGCAGGTGTAGCAACATGCGCTGGAAGGATAGCCTTGCGGTATGCACACTTGCCTCCGAAGGGTCTAGCCTGGGTTTGAATCTCTGCTAGCTACAAACGGTGATCCTGCTGTTTCAACGCATCAATTTGTTTGTCAATTCGCATCAATTTGTACTTGCCATTTTTTTGTTTATTGCCGCTCGAACAATAAATCCTTTGTCCAGCTTTTGACAAAAACGTAATTCATGGCAAGTTCAAATGTTTTTGTTTTTTTGACATCGTGTTTTTGACAAAAACATAGTTTTTGACATCCAAAGAACCGCTAATTAAGTATTGCTTAGAACTTTTGTTTCCATTAAACTGGTGCTGTCCATGCTAGGCCGGATGCTTATCACCAAAGATCTTCTCGACCAAGCCCCAAAAGACGGACTAGTTGTTTTACAAATAGACACAAAAATGTAATTTATATTTACTCCAAATGTATCAGATGCTGCGAGGTCCATCGACACCTAGTTGCTTGATCCTCCCTGAAAACGTAACTGTTTTGGCCTTGTGCTTATTAAAAGTCCTTGCAATATTCCCAACTAATTAACAAAAGTTAGTCCCTGCTGAGGGTTATATTAAAACAACACTATATAAGGGCAACAAGACCTTTTGGTGAAGGTGTACCTTGTTCATGCAGATGCAGAATGGACCCAAAAGTCTTCACCTCTGTTAACAGTTCCTGAACTCTTTTATACAGACAGAAAATAACCCAAAGCTGGTAACTATCCGCATTGAGATGTCAATGGACATGCCTGATCTTAGGATGCTATTTTTTAAACTAACCTTTATATGTACCTCCTGATGTGTCTAACAGCAAAAAAAAAATTGAGGAAAAAAAAACCCCAACAAGAATGCCCTCTTCAAGACAATTATATTAGTGCAAATGCCGTGCCCATCGTCTTCAAAAGATAGTCTCAGTCGGCACTCTTGGCGCGCGCATGAAGAATTATTCTTTGAGTCAGGGTCGCCCCGTTGCTTCCACTTGGCGTAGCGGGATGAAAGAGCGAGGGGACGCCTGGCAAACGTGCACTGTTTGCACACCTCGGAGGGCACAGCGGGCTCGTCACAGTTGATTAGACCGTGTGAGCTCCCGCTGGCCAAACTGGGGCCTATGAGTTGGAACAACCCTCTCCGAATCGGGAAGAACTACTAACTGGCTTTGCCACCATTAACGCATTGGCATTCATCCAGTCCTTTCAGGTATCCCATTCAGGCCAAATGCGCAGACAAAGATCATAGCTTAATAACCCTTGGAATATGGAAAGGACTTTGTTCTTCTCTGTAGGACCGATGTTCAAATGATGAAATGCACCATGAATGGTTAATCTAATGGTCCATTATACGGGCCTCATCCACATCCATGGTGGCACGTGGCACGTTTTGAAGACCCAGTCGTAAAAGCAAATTCAGAAGCGTCCATAGCTCCACAGCATTCCAACTATCATTTGGCGCCTTCGATCATGGAATCTTATAGATATACATCTTATAGATATATCCTGTTTGCAGGATAAATTTTCCGACTAGTGCTACTACTACCACTACTAGTTTAACTTCCCCAACTAATCCCGCCTCCTTTTGTGGTTGGCCATCAGGGAAATTTGGCTGAAGTTTTCCTTGAACAAGCTGCCTAGGCCTGGAGTCCGGCTGACGGTTGGGCAGGATGTGCCGGCAACAAGCCTTCGTGAAAAACACTTTGAGATATTTAATGTCCACCATGCTAGCTTTATCACATCACATCATCATAAAAACTTTGTGATGCTAACCCTAATCCAAACCCTAACTCTAACCCTAACCCTAACAACCCAAACAACCCTAACCCTAACCCTAACCCTAACCCTCACCCTAACCCTAACAACCCTAACCCGAACCCTAACAACCCTAACCCTAACCCTAACCCTAACCCTAACAACCCAAACAACCCTAACCCTAACCCTAACCCTAACCCTAACCCTCACCCTAACCCTAACAACCCTAACCCTAACCCGAACCCTAACAACCCTAACCCGAACCCGAACCCTGCCTGTGAAGCGCACCACCCGGCAATATGTAGTATGGTTGGTACGACCACCTCGACGCTCAGACAAACTGGCCAATCGGAGTAATTGGCGCTAGGTTTGATGACAGAGGGTAGTTGAGTGAGTGAACAGCAGGCAGGGGAGCAAAAACCCAGCCGCCTGTGTAATTAGCCCTGCGACCCCTGACCCCACTAAAATAATTAACGAATAACATAAGGGATCAGAGCAAAGCAGAGACGACCCTTTCGAGTGGTACACTTGTAATGCGTCAAAGAATGCTGTTAATTAGCCCTGTGATTTTCGCGACAGTTCAATCCATCCCCCAGGTCCCCCTTCCTGGATTTCTCAATCCATTGCATCCCGAAAAGCAGATCGGTGTGCATTAACCATGAGTGCAGATTGGGTTGGTTTTTAAGTGCGGCTCGGAAGTCTCTGGCCGGCCAGCGTTCCACAGACTCATCTTCTAGGACACATCCGTGTGCGAGGCCTGTTGAATTGGGCCACCATGTTGGAATACGGCTGGCTGAGTCAAGTAAGTTCCAGGGAAGGTGGAAGTTATGCTGAGCCTTTGATTTATATAATAATTATTATTGCGTCAGTCATATTTCCCATTAATTAATAGTTATTGCAAACAAGGTTGGGGGTGTGGAATTCACAACAGTTTCAGAAAAAGTTTCTGGAGAGGTCTGTGACAAATGGTTCGTACCTGTGAAAAAGTCAAACATAACCTTATATAAACTCCAAAATTCTATATTTCATCAGCTTCTATAGTTTTATAACATACTTGTATAGGATGGCAGATTTCTTTTTGTAAGGGTATAAATATTGGTAATTTATTGAAAATAATAACATGAATATATTCAAACCTCCATAACTCCAGAATATGTTAATTAATGACCACAACAGGTGGAATTTACATTAATTTTTAAGGTATTAGCCAGATCAATTTGGTCATTTGATCTCTTCTCTGTTTTACTTACTTATCGGTGGAAATGATTACCACCTTCTTGTGTGGCCAGACAGGGAAAGCATTTGGCCCGAGTCTTTCACGAACTGGCTGGTCGGGCATGATGTTCGACTGAAGGTGGTTTGGGCAGGAATTTCTCATTTGTTTGAGGTGGTGATGACAATTCGCCTGCTCTTAAGGAAAGACACTGTGGGATCCTTAATGTCCACAAAGTAATGCTAGCTGATGGAACGCCCGGCTTATCGTCCATTCGAGGACAGCGTAGTCTGACGAACCACTCACCGATGAGAAGTTTGATTCCGACAGTTTATATTCAGGTCGGGAATGAAACTCAGACCAGAACGGTTGATGGAAAGTGCGCTACCTCCGCGCCACTCTGTCGGACTCTTCTTTCCTTTAATAACAGTCATTACTTTTGAAATGTTTCAAAAAGGTGATTGATATTTTTCAATGTATTTTGGTGACAATAATAAAGTAATGAGAATTACCAATACTAACCCTAAGCCTAACCCAAACCCGAAACCTAACCCGAAACCTAACCCGAAACCTAACCCGAAACCTAACCCGAAACCTAACGCGAAACCTAACCCGAAACCTAACTCGAAACCTAACTCGAAACCTAACTCGAAACCTAACTCGAAACCTAACTCGAAACCTAACTCGAAACCTAACTCGAAACCTAACTCGAAACCTAACCCGAAACCTAACCCGAAACCTAACCCGAAACCTAACCCGAAACCTAACCCGAAACCTAACCCGAAACCTAACCCGAAACCTAACCCGAAACCTAACCCGAAACCTAACCCGAAACCTAACCCGAAACCTAACCCGAAACCTAACTCGAAACCTAACTCGAAACCTAACTCGAAACCTAACTCGAAACCTAACTCGAAACCTAACTCGAAACCTAACTCGAAACCTAACTCGAAACCTAACTCGAAACCTAACTCGAAACCTAACTCGAAACCTAACTCGAAACCTAACTCGAAACCTAACTCGAAACCTAACTCGAAACCTAACCCGAAACCTAACCCGAAACCTAACCCGAAACCTAACCCGAAACCTAACCCGAAACCTAACCCGAAACCTAACCCGAAACCTAACCCGAAACCTAACGCGAAACCTAACTCGAAACCTAACTCGAAACCTAACTCGAAACCTAACTCGAAACCTAACCCTAAACCTAACGCGAAACCTAACTCGAAACCTAACTCGAAACCTAACTCGAAACCTAACCCGAAACCTAACCCGAAACCTAACCCGAAACCTAACGCGAAACCTAACTCGAAACCTAACTCGAAACCTAACTCGAAACCTAACTCGAAACCTAACTCGAAACCTAACTCGAAACTTAACTCGAAACCTAACTCGAAACCTAACTCGAAACCTAACTCGAAACCTAACTCGAAACCTAACTCGAAACCTAACTCGAAACCTAACTCGAAACCTAACTCGAAACCTAACTCGAAACCTAACTCGAAACCTAACCCGAAACCTAACCCGAAACCTAACCCGAAACCTAACCCGAAACCTAACCCGAAACCTAACTCGAAACCTAACCCGAAACCTAACCCGAAACCTAACCCGAAACCTAACCCGAAACCTAACTCGAAACCTAACTCGAAACCTAACTCGAAACCTAACTCGAAACCTAACCCGAAACCTAACCCGAAACCTAACCCGAAACCTAACTCGAAACCTAACTCGAAACCTAACTCGAAACCTAACCCGAAACCTAACCCGAAACCTAACCCGAAACCTAACTCGAAACCTAACTCGAAACCTAACTCGAAACCTAACTCGAAACCTAACCCGAAACCTAACCCGAAACCTAACTCGAAACCTAACTCGAAACCTAACCCGAAACCTAACCCGAAACCTAACCCGAAACCTAACCCGAAACCTAACTCGAAACCTAACCCGAAACCTAACTCGAAACCTAACCTGAAACCTAACTCGAAACCTAACTCGAAACCTAACCTGAAACCTAACCTGAAACCTAACCTGAAACCTAACCCGAAACCTAACCCTAACACTAACACTAACCCTAACACTAACCCTAAACCTAAACTTAACTGGAAATCTAACCCTAAACCTAACCCTAAACCTAACCCTAAACCTAACCCTAAACCTAACCCTAAACCTAACCCTAACATCCCAGCACCATGAACAAATTCCAAATTCATGCACTAACTACTACTGGACAGGCAATGGCAAACCACCCAGTATAGCTCTTGCCAAGAAACTGTCCCACCGACGCTCTGTAACAGAGTATGGTTTGCTATATCAGAATCAGAATAGTCATGATAACAGTTGCTTATTTGTCATTTGAGAGAAGGACCCACACACTCCTCTGGTCAAAGAAATTAAATTATGGATTTGTTACCTTCGCCACCAAAGGTGGATGGAGGTTATGTTTTCACTCCTGTCTGTTTGTCTGTTTGTGAACAAGATATCTCAAAATGTTGTGGACGGATTCGGATAAAACTCGGTGGACAGATTGTGTGTGTGACAAGGACGAATCGATTCGATTTTGGTGAAGATCTGGATCCGGATCTGGATCAGCGTTTTTTAAAGTTATTCTTCACCATTGAGAGATGGGGGAAAAACGATATATAGCACGATATCTCAAAATGTTGTGGACGGATATGGACGAAATTTGGTGGAGTGGTTGTATATGTGACGGAAGTATTGGTTCAATTTTGGTGAAGATTCGAATCCGGATGCGGAATAGAAATTTTTAAAAGTGATTCTTTGCCATTGAGTGATAGGGATAAAACTGATATAATAGCAAGATATTTTAAATAGTTATGGACGGATTCGGATGAAACTTGTTGGACAGGTTGTGTGTGTGACTAGGACAAATCGATTCGATTTTGGTGAAGATCCGAATCCGGAACCGGATACGAGAATATATATATATATTTTTAAGGGTGAGGTTTTCTCCAGCGAGATTTTTCACCATTGAATGATGGGGCCAAAAATGATGTGTAGCACGATATTTCAAAAACTTTTTGGACGAATTATGCCAAAACATGGTGGATGAGTTGGTTACATGACAAGAACAAGCCGATTCGATTTTGGTTCAAGTTTGAATCCAGATCCGACCAATCAGTGGGGATACAAAACATGACCTGTTCAGCATGGCGGGATCCAAAACGAGGGATCTTCAAAAGGAGCCAAACGTTAATAATACAAATGTTTGTATTCCAAGGCTGCCTAAGTCGGAATAAAAAAAGTCCGGAGGATGAACAGTCAACGATGTGTTACATGTCTGAGAAAACTTTCCACGCTGCTCGACCTCAGATTTGGCATGCGCTTTCTGAGTACAACGATTCTTCATTTTACGTGTTGAAATATGGACATTCCCATGGAAAGATCTCAGGAAGAACAAAGGAGGCTGTTACTGCATTATTCAAGTCGAGCCCTCACATCTTTTACGATTCCCATTTTCCTCTTCCTCCCAACTTCTTCCATCCTCCATCTTAGCCCTTTAATTACATTATTTAGAATGCTACAAAGTTTACGTAGATTTATTCTCTCTCACAATTATCCTCTATGACTCCTTTATCTTGAGTTGGTTCATACTTCAGCAATTGTTTCTTGGGTTTTATTTCGACCTCATTATCCACTCCATTGACATGAAAATATGCTTTTTGTAACTGACTTTGATCTGATATTCGAATATACCTGGTTTTGATGGAATTTTGTTCATCATTTGAAAGTTTGATTTATTTTGGTGTAATATTCAAAGTTGTGGTAAAGTTCAAGTCTCTTTTTAAAAATACAAGGACTGGGTGTAGGGGTAGATTGAAACCGAATCTTTTGACAGACTCTTTGTTCTACATCCTAGAACCGTGTCATCGAGTTTGTTTTTACTGCATGCTCCACTTTGTTCCTTGTTTCTGTGATGGACGCCCAGTTAATAGAGCGACAGATAAACCGGATCATGGTCTGAGATGTTGAAATCGACAAATCTTTTAACACAAAAATATTAAACCCGACTGCATAAATTGTTGGACAGGCTGCCTAAGTCGGACCCTTCCGACTACTAAAACTACTAAAAATATTAAACCTGGATGTTGTTGATGACGAATTAAGAAACATGACACTATGGCAATAATAATAATAATAATAAAACATGACAATAATAATAATAACAAGGAGAAAAAGACGTAAAATGTCGCAGCCCCCGTGACTTTAGCAATTTTGCTGTACGGAGTTAAAGGCCGCCAGTCGGCAATATTTGGTCAGATTACAAAACAAAATCTTCTGCTTATGTATACGCTCATGTATTGTCTTTCTACCAAGTTTGAACAAAATCTGTCCATGCATGTCTAGGAAAGGTTGGAGAAACGTTTAAGTGACAAAATGGCGATTAGCGATGATGACGCCATGCATGATTAGCGATGATGACGCCATGCCTGATTAGCGATGATGACGCCATGCCTGATTAGCGATGATGACGCCATGCATGATTAGCGATGATGACGCCATGCATGATTAGCGATGATGACGCCATGCATGATTAGCGATGATGACGCCATGCATGATTAGCGATGATGACGCCATGCATGATTAGCGATGATGACGCCATGCATGATTAGCGATGATGACGCCATGCATGATTAGCGATGATGACGCCATGCATGATTAGCGATGATGACGCCATGCATGATTAGCGATGATGACGCCATGCATGATTAGCGATGATGACGCCATGCATGATTAGCGACGATGACGCCATGCATGATTAGCGACGATGACGCCATGCATGATTAGCGACGATGACGCCATGCATGATTAGCGATGATGACGCCATGCATGATTAGCGATGATGACGCCATGCATGATTAGCGATGATGACGCCATGCATGATTAGCGATGATGACGCCATGCATGATTAGCGATGATGACGCCATGCATGATTAGCGATGATGACGCCATGCATGATTAGCGATGATGACGCCATGCATGATTAGCGATGATGACGCCATGCATGATTAGCGATGATGACGCCATGCATGATTAGCGATGATGACGCCATGCATGATTAGCGATGATGACGCCATGCATGATTAGCGATGATGACGCCATGCATGATTAGCGATGATGACGCCATGCATGATTAGCGATGATGACGCCATGCATGATTAGCGATGATGACGCCATGCATGATTAGCGATGATGACGCCATGCAGGTATCACGACTCAGGAGTCAGAAACGTGGTGCACATGAGGTAATGCAAACGACTGGCAGAGAGTATGAACACTCACTAGATATCTGATTTTGTGGCTAAACTAGGTAGGTTATAAATCTTAAACTTGACTGTAACAGAACACAACATTATATTGGTTTCCATTGTCACATAACTGTCCTATCTATCAGGTGGATGTCATAGAGCCAGCGGTGTATTTGAATGAAGAGTAGGCGAGGTGTTGCTGACACCCTGAACAAATCACAAAATCGTTCTCAGGTATAGAAATGTTGGTTCAGGTGTAGAAAACATCACGCCAGGTGATCATGAAGGTGCCACTCGATGTGAGCTTTTTAGGGTTAGGGTTAGGGTTAGGGTTAGTTCGGGTTAGGGTTCGTTAGGGTTAGGGTTAGTTAGGGTTAGGGTTAGGGTTGTTAGGGTTAGGTTGTTAGGTTGGGTTGTTAGGGTTGTTATGGTTATGGTTAGGTAGGGTTCGGGTTTGGTAGGGTTTGGGCTATCATTAGGATTAAGGTTATAGTTAGGGCTACGGTTATGGTTATGGTTAGTCAAAGATGTGTTTCATCATGATGACATTAATTTATTTGTTATATTTATTGATATTATGGGGCTGAGAGGATAACTAATCCCAACCCTAACACCACACTTTGCTATATGACCTACCTGTGACCTGACCTGTGTCTCGTCTGGGTTAAACTCCTATAAATTTACCCCTGGTGCTTGGCAAGCAATGTAGTGTGCGTCACTGAGTGTGCAATCCTTTGGAGGGAATGTTAAACCAGCTTTCTCATTTCTTAACATTCCCTGGTGAATGTTGAACATCCTACAATTCAATTGGACGAGACTAGGCAATGCCACTTCTATATGACGACAAAATTCAAAATTCGTGCTCGAATGTACTTTGGGGTAAGGAGCTCCAGTGGGGGGGGGGGGGGGGGGGGTGGAAGTGGGTGCATGGAGTACTGCATATAATAATGGCCTTGCCACACCCCCTGACACAACACAACAACCAACATATGCACAGCATGTAATACATGTGGGAACATGGGTGGAAGCATGAGCCAGAGGTCTGGCAATGCAGAATCAATTTGTCCCAATCAACAATCCCCACCAATCTCCCTTATTTATCTCAATTTTATTTGTTTTGATAAACTTTTCATGCTTTACCAGAAATTAGTTCAAAGATTTTGGATAATCTTGCCTTGCCCCCCAATTCTGTATCAGATAACCCCCAACCCCCAATTCTGTATCAGATAACCCTCAACACCCAATTCTGTATCAGATAACCCTCAATCCCCAATTCTGTATCAGATAACCCTCAACACCCAATTCTGTATCAGATAACCCTTAACCCCCAATTCTGTATCAGATAACCCTCAACCCCCAATTCTGTATCAGATAACCCTCAACCACCAAATCAGATAACCCTCAACCCACAATTCTGTATCAGATAACCCTCAACCCCCAATTCTGTATCAGATAAACCACAACCCCCAATTCTGTATCAGATAACCCTCAACCCCCAATTCTGTATCAGATAACCCTCAACCCCCAATTCTGTATCAGATAACCCTCAATCCCCAATTCTGTATCAGATAACCCTCAACCCACAATTCTGTATCAGATAACCCTCAACCCCCAATTCTGTATCAGATAACCCTCAACCCCCAATTCTGTATCAGATAGCCCTCAACCCCCAATTCTGTATCGGATAACCCTCAACCCCCAATTCTGTATCAGATAACCCTCAACCCCCAAATCAGATAACCCTTAACCCCCAATTCTGTATCAGATAACCCTGAACCCCCAATTCTGTATCAGATAACCGTCAACCCCCAATTCTGTATCAGATAACCCTCAACCCCCAATTCTGTATCAGATAACCCTCAATCCCCAATTCTGTATCAGATAACCCTCAACCCCCAATTCTGTATCAGATAACCCTCAACCCCCAATTCTGTATCAGATAACCCTCAACCCCCAATTCTGTATCAGATAGCCCTCAACCCCCAATTCTGTATCGGATAACCCTCAACCCCCAATTCTGTATCAGATAACCCTCAACCCCCAAATCAGATAACCCTTAACCCCCAATTCTGTATCAGATAGCCCTCAACCCCCAATTCTGTATCGGATAACCCTCAACCCCCAATTCTGTATCAGATAGCCGTCAACCCCCAATGCTGTATCGGATAACCCTCAACCCCCAATGCTGTATCAGATAACCCTCAACCCCCAATTCTGTATCAGATAACCCTCAACCCCCAATTCTGTATCAGATAACCCTCAACCCCCAATTCTGTATCAGATAACCCTCAACCCCCAATTCTGTATCAGATAACCCTCAACCCCCAATTCTGTATCAGATAACCCTCAACCCCCAATGCTGTATCAGATAACCCTCAACCCCCAATTCTGTATCAGATAACCCTCAACCCCCAATGCTGTATCAGATAACCCTCAACCCCCAATTCTGTATCAGATAACCCTCAACCCCCAATTCTGTATCAGATAACCCTCAACCCCCAATTCTGTATCAGATAACCCTCAACCCCCAATTCTGTATCAGATAACCCTTAACCCTAAATTCTGTACCAGTTTTACTCCAATTCCAATGTATATTTGGCTCCTGTGTGGATAAGAATGATGACAGAAGCTGGACGTGGCGGTCAAAACGAAATATTCAGTTAAGCAGAAATTCACCCATAATTGAACAATTATACTTTAAAAAAAAAACATAATTGAACAAATAGTTTTAGCGTTTTTTCCAAAAACATTCAAAACAGTAAATAGCAAAATATGAGCAAATAAAGAATGATGAACTCGCCGAGTGACAACACAAGGGGACCAGAACCCTGCTTGGAGGGCAAATGGCTGCTTGGAGGGACTTGTATGATCCACACGCATTCCATGGTTGTGCCTTCATTACCCTGTGCCCGCGAAGCGAAAAGCAACGTTAGGCATTCGTGTGAGTACGTGTGCCGTGTCTGTGTCGTGTGTGTGCCGTGTGTGTGTCGTATGTGTGCCATGTGTGTTGTGTTTGTGTGTTTGTGTGTGTTGTGTTTGTGTGTGTTGTATGTGTGTGTGTGTGTGTGTGTTTGTTTGTTTGTGTGTGTGTTTGTGTGTGTGTGTGTGTTTGTGTGTGTGTGTTTGTGTGTTGTGTTTGTGTGTATGTTTGTGTGTATGTTTGTGTGTGTGTGTGTGTGTGTGTGTGTGTGTGTTTGCATGTGTGTGTGTGTTTGCGTGTGTTTGCGTGTTTGCATGTGTTTGCGTGTTTGCGTGTGTGTGTATGTGTGTGTGTGTGTTTGCATGTGTGTGTGTGTGTGTTTGTGTGTGTGTTTGCGTGTGTTTGCATGTGTTTGTGTGTGTGTGTGTGTGTGTTTGTGTTTGTGTGTGTGTGTGTTTGTGTGTGTGTGCATGTGTGTTTGTTTGTGTGTGTGTGTTTGCGTGTTTGTATGTGTGTTTGTGTGTGTGTGTGTATGTGTGTTTGTGTGTGTGTATGTGTGTGTGTGTGTGTGTGTGTGTGTGTGTATATATGTATGTGTGTTTGTGTTTGTGTGTGTGTGTGTGTTTGCGTGTGTGTTTGTGTGTCTCTGTGTGTCTCTGTGTGTTTGTGTGTGTGTGTTGGTGTGTATGTGTGTTTGTGTGTGTGTGTGTGTGTGTGTGTGTCTTTGTGTGCTTTTGTCGCCTTTTTTCTCAGAGATGGCCAAGCAGTAATTCGTAAAACTTTCAGAGAATCATCAGGGAGTGTCAGGGACTGTTTTAGGCAAAAAAAAACACAAAAAACTTTTTTTTGAAGAAAAATTTGACGTTTCGATTTTAAAAAGGCTCTCTAGTGCTTAAGCTTTAAACCCTGTGAAAGGTAATATTTAATGATACGCGAACTCATTTGTTAGGGAGTGTAGGGAAGTGTTTTAGGCCCCACAAAGAAGTAGAAACAAATCAAAATTTGCCCCAGGACAACAGGAATAGAAGAGCAACGGGCAACTCTGGGTACTCGAGCTGGTTGATTTATATCGGAAAGGTGTATTCATTAAATTTCCTTGCAGGCCTATGGAAGAATTTCCTGATGAAATCCTCAAAGACACTGATGGCCGCCTGACCGTGGCTCGTCATGAGAGGTCATGAGCATCGAAGGCAGGGGGCCCTCATCACAGGTCGGTCCTCAATGCACACTTGTGTGTTGCTAATGGTCCGTCTGGCCCCAGCAAAAGCAGGCTGCACTTTCCAGACAGCTGTCAGTCACTTTGACTCCAAGTATGTCACAGCTTCAGGGCAAACGACGACAAGAGCCCCTGAGTAATATGAGCGGCGACCACTGCGGCCCTCTCGGTCAGAGCACGTGATTTGCCAAGACAAATGGAGAATGGTCGACGTCGAAGAATATCAAAGAAAGGAATGCTTTACGCTTATCAGCGGGTGACCGATTTTCTTTCCATCGCAAAACGCCCAAGGAGAAAGACTTTTTTATTATTTATTTTTTTATGAGATGTTCAGTTCACGCATCGGCTGAAGTTTGTGCCAACGCCAGCCAATGGGTGAATTGCTCTTATTACAGTAGAGTACATGACTGTGGACCTTCTTATGGTTCATGTCTTCGGTGCTCACCATCCTGGCCTCGATCTCTCCGCGACCGTAACACGCGGGAACAACAACTTGTTCGATCTGACTCTTGTGGTCACACAAATGTGGAACAATGTGCCTGTTCCGATGGACTGCCCTCCATACCACTCGTATGTAAGTTACATTCTGTCGGTAAGAACGTTTCTCTCAAGGTTGGAGTGTTCTTTGTTTATTTTACCTTTACTAACGACTTTAAGGTAACTAATTAGCCTGGTCTTGAAAATTGATTAACTACAACTTTACTCTTTATTGTTACCTCTGCCAACGAAGGTTGACCGATGTTATGTTTTCACCCCTGTCTGTTTGTCTGTCTGTATGTGAACAAGATGTCTCAAAAAGTTGTCAATTGATTCGGACGAAATTTAGTGGAGATGTCGCGTATGTGACGAGGATGAAATTGTTGGATTTTGGTGAAGATCCGGATCTGGATCTGAGAATATTTTCAGTGATTCTTCGCCATTGAGAGATGAGATGAAAAAGTATTATGTTGCACGCGAATTCAACAAGTTATGGATTCAATAAGAGGAATCTTGATGTACAAGTTGGGTATTTTAAAAGGACAAATCGATTGAATTTTGGTGAAGATCCATCCAAATCCGAATAAATATTAAAAAAGTATATATGTATGAATTTTTTTAATGATTCTTCACAAGTGATTGATAGGGCCAAAAATGATACGTAGCACATAGCATCAAGTTCAAAAAGTTGTCGAGGGATTCAGCCGAAACCTGATGGATAGGTTGGGTGTGCGACAGGGACAAGTTGATTCAATTTTGGTGAAGATCCATCCAAATGCAGATCAGGATACAATAATTTATTTTTATTTTTTTAAGCGATTCCTCACCAATGAGTGATTTATTGCCAAAAAGGATATATATATATATATATATTTTTTTTAATCATATATATAATATATACACTAGCTTGGCTCAGCTCGCTGCGCTCGCCTGACCAAGCGTCGTTACTGAGGAACGGGCGTATTTTAGCTGAGGATAATGAGTGTACCTGATTGTTGTACTGTACCTGACTGTACCTGATAATGTTGCTGTGTTGTCATGATTTACACCAATCATAATACAAATAATTATTTTGCATAAATGTATTTGTTGTGTTTGTGATATTACATTTTTATCGGCAATTTAGGTTGAATGTTTTTTTCAAGAAAGAACCCCTCAGCACATACCCAGGGGAGGGGTCGGTGCAGACTGGAAGTTTGGGACGATTACACCTCACCACCACGTAATTCAAAACACCTCACCACCAAGTAATTTAGAACACCTCACAGCTATTAAACGTCATGTGTTTTTGTAAAGTTTGTCTTGCTTCCGGACCATGCTGTATTCGGCAATTCATCTTGGTCTGTGTTGCCGAAAACCTGTAGTGTTGTAATATTATCCCCGAGACAAAGTATAGACATATCCAAGCTTTGGAACAAACTGTCACCCAAATTATTTGGTCATGAAAGCACACCAAGCACGATAACTCAACCGATCATGAATGTGGGTGTTTTTTTTTCTTAACTGTTGCAGATCTAAGCTCTGTCTCAGATGGATAGAGGTGCGGGAGCGCTGCTCCGGTGTACTCCGGCAGATTTACACCACTGCTCTGTATCCTAAATTACCAAGTTAGAGATGGAACCCAGACTTGACAGCTCATGTGCGAGGACTGATGTTACCAATTGAGCTATTCTTCCACTCCAAACAGCTTATATTGTTCATATCCTCGACATTAGGAATCAAGTTTTCCACCAAAAGGAGAAACTAACGCAAACAAGTAGAGAAACATTCAAAGTACACCGCCCCCATGCCAAATGAATAAACAACATCCTTGAGCGCGCAACATTGCTGTATATACATATATATATATATACAGTACATATACAAATATATATATACAGCATGATATCTCAAAAAGCTGTGGAGCGAATGACGAAACTTTGTGGACAGGTGGGGTGTGTGACAACATCCCTGGATTCTCTCATCTGTGGAACGAACACCATGTGTATATTACCTCGTCCCCCTCCCTTCTGTCTTCTAAGAATGATCACCAGCGTTATCTCATTCCCCACTCACCCCCAAAATAGCCTGGTGTTGGCTTATGCTTCAGTCACATTTGGCTCGGCGGCCGTAGGGTCTAAAAAATCTACGGCCACTAGCAATTATAGGGCGGCCGCAGTATTTCCACGGCCACACAATGTAGCAGTCACATATGTTTTTATTTTTCGGGTAGCCGCACGGGGTATTTAGAAATTGTGGAGACCGAAAACGTGGGGGTGCCATACGGTCTTTGATTTGATGTCGCACGGTGACCTTAGGGCGTCCCTGCAGCGGCCATATAATTTTCAAGGCAGACGCAAGGTAGCCTCAAGGTGCCCGCAAGGCGACCGCAGGGGGGCCCTAAGGCGAACGTGCGACCAGACGGACGGTAACGAGTGGGTATATATACCAGTTCTTTTTCATATGTATAACAGCACTTACAGTTGTCATGGCTACGGCTTGTCGAATTGCTACGGCCACCCAAGAAATGAAAAAAGTTATAACTCCGCGCTATAATTCCACGGCGACCCCTACGGCCTGTAAAAGATAGCCATACGCCCTAGGGCCACCCTGAGGCCACCTCAGAAACTCTGCGGCCGCCGCACGTTTCTGTCAATTTAGGGGGGGTACGGCCGCCGTATCCTAGCTGTAGAGCAAATGTGACTGATGCTTTAGTGGTTAGTGTGTTGGCTTGGGATCCTAGGATCCTGAGTTCCAATCCCGGTCAATCGTTGAATTAACGCCAGGGGAGTTGACTCAGCCTGTCATCTTTCTGAGGTCGGGGGAGTTGACTCAGCCTGTCATCCTTCTGAGGTCGGGGGAGTTGACTCCGATTCGATCTTGGTCGATTCGATTCGATCTTGGTAAAATTCCATCCAGATCCAGATCCGGATTCCATGATTTAAAAACTTTTTGTTTGTTTGTTTGTGAACACCTTCTTGTGTTTGTACTTCTCCCACCCCCCCCCCCCCCCACCTTTCCCAAGCCCTCTCCCTCCCACACATCTCCCGATGTCCCTGCTCTCAAATGTTGTGTTTGTGTGCTTCCCCTTCCCTCCCCATCTTGTCTACCGCTACCTCTTTTGATATATTTTGTTTGTCTGTTTGGTTTGTTTGTGAAATAAATGTTAGCTCTTTCACAAGCCTCGATTCTGTATACAAAAAAACAAAAAAAACAACAAACAAAAAAACCCCCCAAAAAACAAACAAACAAACAAACAAACAAAAAAACACGATATCTCAAAAAGTCCAGATACAATAATGAAAAAAAAGAAAGGTGATAATGATAATTATATAGCACCATATTTCAAAAAGTTGCAGACTACTTGTGACAAAACTTATTGGATGAGTTGGGTAAATGACAAGAACAGGCGGATTATATTTTGGTTCATTTTGGATCCAGATCCGACTTATCAACGGATACAAACCGCAAACTCTTCAGCCTGGCGGAGGTACGCTCTCTACCGAGTAACGTTCTAGTTTACTTTATACTTGCTTAGCATCTAAATCAGAACATCTGGTGTCCTCTTCCCCAGCATTATCAGTCATTAATTATATTATACTGTAGCGGTTACCGCTGGATGCACACAATCGCCTTGCACCGGCCAGAACACGGCCAGACGCGCCTCTCCCGGGCATGCCCGGACTCACTGTTCCCGGGCACGCCCGAACCTCCCGGGCACGCCTGGTCTCGTCTTTCCCGGGCATGCCCGCTCTCGCCTTTCCAGGGCTCGCCCAGAGCGTCCGGGCATGCCCGCTATCGCCTTTCCAGGGCTCGCCCAGAGCGTCCGGGCATGCCCGCTATCGCCTTTCCAGTGCTCGTCCAGAGCGCCCGGGCACGCCCAGCCTCGACTTGCCAGGCCGCAGCCAAACACGCCCGGGCAGGTCCAGACTCGCCTTTCCAAGGCTCGCCCTTGACACCCGGGCATGCCCGGTATAGCTTTTGCCGGGCAAACTTCCCGACATAAATGTGTATATATATTGCTGCCCGATAAACGGGCTTTTGTCAGAATACCTGAGCTGTTTTGTTTCAATAAAGCAACTCGGACGAATTCCGTCTTTGGTCGCGTCACTTCTTTCGACTCGCGTTGGAGCGCAGCTCCTTCACTGGTGACCTACCGACATGGACACGGCAGTGACTCTTAAACTGCCTACCTTCTGTGAGGCTCACGCGGCTGTTTGGTTCGCCCAGGCGGACTCCCAGTTCGCCCTGCGAGGCATCACCGCGGACGACACCCGCTTCCACCACGTCGTGGCAGCGCTCG
Source organism: Myxine glutinosa (assembly GCF_964187855.1). Lineage (NCBI taxonomy): Eukaryota > Metazoa > Chordata > Myxini > Myxiniformes > Myxinidae > Myxine > Myxine glutinosa. Next base: position 51,524,459 of record NC_136272.1, on the reverse strand, counting down.
GTTCCGCCACCGCGGCCCGCGCCCTGAGCCTCCTCGAGCACCCGCCGGCTGCCGACAAGTATGACGCGCTGAAGACGCTCCTCCTCGACGCTTTCGCCCTCTCACCGGCGGCACACGCACGGCGCCTGCTCGACCTGCCCGAGCTCGGCGACACGCGCCCGTCCGAGCGCATGGACTATATGCTCTCGTTGCTCGGTGAGCACTCTCCGGATTTTCTGTTCCGCGAGTTGTTCCTTCGCCAGCTGCCTCACCCGGTACGCCTCGCCCTGGCTGGCACGTCGATCACCGATCCCCGCGCCCTCGCCAGGGAAGCCGATAAGATCTCCTCGGCGGGCCAACACATCGGCGCGGCTACCTGGAGCCTGCCGCCGTCCGAGGTGACGCCCACGACGCCCGAGCACCCTGCGCGGTTGGAGGCCGAACTGCCGGTGAAACTGGCGGCCGCCACGCCGCACCGACCGCTTCCGACACGACGGCCGGGGCCTCCACCTGACCAGGCATGGTGTTATTACCACGCCAGGTTCGGACACAAGGCTCGGACGTGCCGACCCCCGTGCACTTTCGGCAAGTCGGGAAACGGCCGGGCTGGCATTCATTCCCAGCCATGAGCGCCGGCCACTCGGGCAACTTGCTTTTTATTCGGGACAAAGCGTCCGGGCGGCGTTTCCTTTGTGACACCGGCGCCCAACTGAGCGTCATACCCGCCTCCGAGAAGGACAGGCGGGACGCCGTTTGCGGCCCCTCTTTGGTCGCTGCTAATGGCTCGGCCATACGCACTTTCGGCCCGCGCAACGTCACCCTCTGCTTCGGCAGCCAGCGCTTTCAGTGGACCTTTGTGACCGCCTGCGTCCCCATGGCTTTGCTGGGCGCCGACTTCCTCTGCACGCACGGCCTGCTGGTCGACGTCAAACGTCGTCGCCTTGTCAACGCCGAGACCTTCAGCTCCCTGGCGTGCACGATGAGCAGCTCTGCGCCGACCGAACTGGCGTGCGCCCTCCCGACGGCGAACGAGTTCGCTCGCCTGCTCGCGGAATTCCCGGCCCTCACACGGCCGACGTTTTCGGCCGTCGCAGTGTGGCATGGGATCGAGCACCACATACCCACTACGGGCCCGCCGGTCTACGCCAGGGCCCGCCGCCTCGACCCGGCCAAGCTCGCCATGGCAAAGGCCGAGTTCGACGCGTTGGAGCACCTCGGCATCGTGCGGCGCTCCAATAGCGCGTGGGCCTCACCACTGCACATCGTGCCAAAGCCGGGGGGCGGATGGCGCCCGTGTGGCGACTACCGCCGCCTCAACGACGCTACCACCCCCGGCAGGTACCCGATCCCGCACATCCAGGACTTTTCCGCCCGTTTGGCGGGACGGGTCATATTTTCCAAAATTGACCTGATACGGGGATACCACCAGGTACCTGTCCGGGCGGCCGACGTCCCGAAGACGGCCGTCATCACGCCGTTCGGCCTGTTCGAATTTTTGAGGATGCCGTTTGGCCTCAAGAACGCGGCCCAGGCGTTCCAGCGCTTAATGGACGGCGTGCTGCGCGACCTGCCATTTCTTTTCGTCTATCTGGACGACATCCTCGTCGCCAGCACGTCCCGCGCCGAGCACCTCCTCCACCTCCGAACACTGTTCGGTCGCCTCAGCGAGCACGGCTTAATTGTCAACCCAGCCAAATGCCACTTCGGCACGACGACCGTTGACTTTTTGGGCCACCGCATCACCAAGACCAGGGCCGTGCCGCTGCCGACCAAGGTCGAGGCCATCACCACGTTCCCGCGTCCCCGTTCCATCAAGGCCCTACAAGAGTTCCTCAGCATGGTGAATTTTTATCACCGATTCGTGCCCCGCGCTGCTCAGCTCATGCGGCCCCTTTACGAGGCCCTCTGGGGCAAGCCGGCCAAGCATGACATCGTTTGGTCCGCGGCCATGGACGCGGCCTTCGCGAGCGCAAAACGGGCCCTCGCCGACGCAACGCTGCTGGCTCACCCGGTGCTCAACGCGCCCATCGCCCTCACTACGGACGCCTCCAACTACGCGGTGGGCGCCGTCCATGAACAATGGGTGGACGGGGTTTGGCAGCCACTCGCTTTTTTCAGCCGGCAGCTCCGGCCGAACGAGTTAAAATACAGCACGTTCGACCGCGAGCTGCTCGGTCTATTCCTGGCCGTTCGCCATTTCCGACACCTCCTGGAGGGCCGCCCGTTCACGGCTTTCGTCGACCACAAGCTGTTGGTCTACGCAATGGCCAAAGTCACGGAGCCGTGGTCGGCCCGCCAGCAGTGCCACCTCTCCGCCGTGTCGGAATTCACCACGGACATCCGGCACGTCGCCGGCAAAGACAACGCTGTGGCCGACTGTCTTTCTCGGGCCAGCGCGAACGCGGTCCACCTCGGCGTGGACTTCGCGCTCATGGCGGCCGACCAGACCACCGACACCTCGGTGCAGGCCCTCCGGGCGGCGGACACAGGCCTCCGCCTGGCCGACATCCCCTTCGCGGGCACCGTCCTGCTCTGCGACGTCTCCCAGGGCCAGCCTCGCCCCATCGTGCCCGTTTCCTGGCAGCGCCACATCTTCGCCTCCATCCACGGCCTTTCTCACCCGGGCCGGAAAGCTTCTCAGAAGCTGGTGTCGGCGTGTTTCGTCTGGCACGGCCTTCGACGGAACGTCCGCGACTGGGCCAATGCCTGCACGGCCTGCCAGCGGGCCAAGGTCCACCGCCACACCCAGGCCCCGCTGGCACCTTTCACCGTGCCTGCACGGCGTTTCGACCACGTCCACGTGGACCTGGTGGGTCCCCTGCCCCCATCGCGGGGGTTCACCCACCTGCTCACCATGGTGGACAGGACCACCAGGTGGCCGGAGGCCGTGCCCCTCACCTCCACCACCACCGCTGACGTGGCGCAGGCGTTCATCGCCACCTGGGTCGCGCGCTTCAGCGCACCGGCGGACATCTCGTCCGACCGCGGCCCACAGTTCACGTCCGAACTTTGGGGCGTGGTCGCCCGCTCGTTGGCGGTCACGCTGCACCGCACCACGGCCTACCACCCCCAAGCCAACGGGTTGTGCGAGCGGTTTCACCGCTCCATGAAGGCCGCACTCATGGCTGGCCTTCAGGACGACGGTTGGACCGACCAGCTGCCGTGGGTCCTTTTGGGCCTCCGCACGGCCCCCAAGGAGGACCTCCGGGTATCCGCCGCCGAACTCGTCTACGGCCAGCCGTTCCGCGTCCCGGGCGAGTTCGTGCCCGACGCTACCAGTCCCTGGTCCGCCGCACACCAGCGCTCGGACCTCCAGGAGGCCGCCCGCCGATTTGCCCCCGTGCCAACGTCCCGCCACGGTGGCCCCCAGTCCTACGTCCCCCTGGCGCTTCGCACAGCGGAGTACGTCTTTGTGCGTCATGACGCGCACCGGGGGCCACTCCGGCCGCCGTACGACGGGCCCTTCCGGGTCCTGCGACGGGGCGACAAGTCCTTTGTCGTCGACGTTGGCGGCCGGTCGGACCGGATCTCTGTGGACCGCCTCAAAGCGGCGCACATGGACGTCGACTGACCACCACGGTTGGCCCTTCCTCCGCGGCGAGGCTGCCCCCCGTCCACAGTTCCCCCCGCTCGACCACCCACCACCACGTCGGACCCCTCCCCACGACCCTCCAGGGGTCGCTTTGGCCGGGTCATCCGGACCCCCCTTAAATTGACCCTGCCGGTGCAGGTCGATTCTGGAGGGGCGTGTGTAGCGGTTACCGCTGGATGCACACAATCGCCTTGCACCGGCCAGAACACGGCCAGACGCGCCTCTCCCGGGCATGCCCGGACTCACTGTTCCCGGGCACGCCCGAACCTCCCGGGCACGCCCGGTCTCGTCTTTCCCGGGCATGCCCGCTCTCGCCTTTCCAGGGCTCGCCCAGAGCGTCCGGGCATGCCCGCTATCGCCTTTCCAGGGCTCGCCCAGAGCGTCCGGGCATGCCCGCTATCGCCTTTCCAGGGCTCGCCCAGAGCGTCCGGGCATGCCCGCTATCGCCTTTCCAGGGCTCGCCCAGAGCGTCCGGGCATGCCCGCTATCGCCTTTCCAGTGCTCGTCCAGAGCGCCCGGGCACGCCCAGCCTCGACTTGCCAGGCCGCAGCCAAACACGCCCGGGCAGGTCCAGACTCGCCTTTCCAAGGCTCGCCCTTGACACCCGGGCATGCCCGGTATAGCTTTTGCCGGGCAAACTTCCCGACATAAATGTGTATATATATTGCTGCCCGATAAACGGGCTTTTGTCAGAATACCTGAGCTGTTTTGTTTCAATAAAGCAACTCGGACGAATTCCGTCTTTGGTCGCGTCACTTCTTTCGACTCGCGTTGGAGCGCAGCTCTTTTATTTTGGATTATATTTTTATATTATAGCGGATTATAGCGATATTATAGCGATTATAGCGACTATATTATAGCGATTATAGCGTATTATATTTTGGTTCATTTTGGATCCAGATCCGACTTATCAACGGATACAAACCGCAAACTCTTCAGCCTGGCGGAGGTACGCTCTCTACCGAGTAACGTTCTAGTTTACTTTATACTTGCTTAGCATCTAAATCAGAACATCTGGTGTCCTCTTCCCCAGCATTATCAGTCATTAATTATATTATACGGTATATTAATATTGCAATAAAACAATGTAACTTTCATAAGTGTTTCCAACTTACTGAATCTATCTACTTAACTTATTCAAAAACACACGTTAACTTGATGACGACGTTTTCATTGCTATACTAGTTGACCATTCAATCCATGTAAATTGTATTGCGCATTCTTCACTTCCCTTGTGCCCTCAATAGATTCCATCCCACTTGGACAACCCAACCAAGTTCTCGCTCTCTCCGGTGCCACTGCAGCAGGTGAAACCGTACCTGTCAGCTTCCCTCATACCGCACAAGTTGCCAGGTGTCCATCCCGTCCAGGGAAGTCCACCGCTCCATCCAGATGATGCGTATGTGCAAGCTGGAGGATGTTCGGCCTCTGGTCACATGACCATGCTTAACCTATGCGTGAACAGTGAGCACGAGGTAAGCTTGCTTGGTTTGGCCGCATTGTCACCGGACAGCGTTTTCTCCCCTAACTAGTTGACTAGTTATCCAAATGTTTCAGTATTGTAACCTGAGTCACTGACCAATTGAGGATATAGTCAAACCCAGTGCTGCCTTTGACTGCCAAATCAGATTTTTGCGACAAACCATAAGCAACCAACACTTATTTTATTGTAAAAGATGAAATCACAGATGTCTAAGCGGAAGTTTTCATCCACAGTATCATTCTTCTCACCTGAAACATTTTTCATTTTCTGTGGACGTCAGCTCTTGTAAATTACAAGGAACTTGGACACAGGGGGAGTCCATTTGACCCACCATGTCTATGCTTTACCTTTAACCCTGGATAGGTGTACCCCTGGGTATACCCATCCGCACAGAATGCATATACACCGGGGTACACCTATCTAGGGTTAAGGTAATCTTTATTTTTCATCTTTAACGACCACCATTTTCCCACCTTTGTTGTGGTGTCCGCAATGGGAAGCTTGACCTGAGTCTTCATTAACCGGATGGCCAGGCCTGACGTTTGACGAGTTAGAGCGGGTGGACATCAGTGGGGCAGGTAAAGGTGCTCACTAAGAGGTTATTGTTTTTTTTATTTAACAATGGAGAGGGTTGCAGGGGAAGGAACTCACCTTTTGATGAGACTTTCTGGTAGATATCAAAAGGTCAAAGGTCAAGGTCGCATAAAATCACAATTGTTGTCATCCGATTCACGAAATTTGAACAGGATTGGCAGATTGGGTCACTGAAGCCCATTGTTGTTGAAGTCAAAAGGTCAAAGGAAAAACTCATAAAATAATCAATTTTCCACTGATTGAGTTGAAATGTGAACAGAATTTGCATATTGGCTCCACAGAATTGGTTAACCAATCAAAAGTTAGAAGCGTATTGTTTTTTGGGTCCAAAGGTGAAGGTTGCAGTGACTGATTTTGCACGTACCTGCCAATGACCACTTCTTTGTTTGTCTGTCTGTCTGTCTGTCCAGTCCATTACCTTTTCTTACCCATTTGAGCTTTTGTCATTACATTTTCAACAAACCTTTATTATGAGAATATGGAGAACATTGATTTATAAATTTAACATTTTTTTGTAAGCTGTTCTTTTAGTCAAGGTTAGTTTGAGTACAAAGCGGATGTGGACGTACTTTAGGACTGAGGATCAAAGGGGAACAGGAACATAAAGACATCATACATAAGTGGAAGAAAGGAGAGGGTGTGGGTTGGGAGAGGGGGGACAATAAGCTTAAAATATAGCAGGGGTGAGTTGTTATTTCGTATGCAGCCTGTGGCTGCTGGTTGCATCATTTCTCTGGAAGCGCGTTTGTGCCACTGATGCAGTGCCCCAATTACTCCCAATTACTAGTGAGCTGGTACTCAATTTGCCGACCTCAGAAGGATGATCAGGCTGAGTCAACTCCCCCGACCTCAGAAGGATGAACAGGCTGAGTCAACTCCCCTGGCGTTAATTCAACGATTGACCGGGATTGGAACTCCGGATCCTAGGATCCCAAGCCGGCACCCTAACCACTAAGCCAACACCAGGCTATTTTGGGGGTGAGTGGGGAATGAGATAACGCTGGTGATTATGCTTAGAAGACAGAAGGGAGGGGGACGAGGTAATATACACATGGAGTTCGTTCCACAGATGAGAGAATCCAGGGTGAAGAAATGGAGGTGATTCCAGGTATGAGATTCTGCAAGAAGGTGGGCTGGGGGGAGTACGGCAGGACAAGAGGCCTGTAAGAGTGAGGTCCTGATAGAAAACAGAGTCCACCAACCTGCCTGCAGTGGATGAGAAGAGTAAGGTTCGAGATGAAGTGGTCAGGACATTTGGGTCCAGCTTGCGGTTATAAAGTTCATGATGAGTTAGTGACTGTGACAAGCCATTCTGCTGCTACACTTTGCAGATATTAGAGCAGGTGTGTTTTGTATTATCATCTCAACTTCTGGGTGATGATGTGGGCCTGGTTCGAATCCTATGTACTGACCACATGTGCTTGTCCATGTTTTTTGTACTAATACACTTGTAATTCATGCTAAAGTACAGTCATGTCTACCAATTTTAATGTCTTTTGTCCAGCCTGTGATTTATGTGCAAGCTCCTCCTTGAGCCTAAGAAGATCAAATAGCACTTTCGATCATTCATTGTTAGCTTATAATTACAGGGTCCCCAGAGTACGTCACAAAAGAGCATTTCACATCAGCCCATGACCAATGCACTGCTTGAACTAAGAGGACCTTGTACTGTGATGAATAAAGTTTGATTGGTTAAGAAACATTTATCAGAAGCACATCAACACTTTTATTATTAAAAAGGAATTGTGTAATATAAAGGATGACAACTACAACCTCTCCTGAGCCCCCTTTTTTTTTTACCCCGCATGCAAAGCGAAAAGCAGAGTTTAAGCAATTGGTTCACTTTGTCTGTCTGTCTGTCTGTCTGTCTGCAGACATCAGTCCATGATCAAGGAATTACTTCATTTCAATTGAATTTTAGATTTTACACAGTAGAACACGAATTGGAACATGACTGGGAACACAAACTTGTAGTTTAGCAGGACTTTGGCTCTGAATTTGGCAAATTGTATGGAATCTCGTCCCGGGCGTGCGTCCGCACTCCGCAGAGAGGAGTAAGGTACGGTATTGGTTTTACTCTGCCTGGCAGCCGAACAAAATTAGAAATCATTCCGAACAGAAAACTTACTGCATTTAGGGATGGCATAAAGGACACAAACAACAGGCATGGAGAACTAATGTACCATGTTAAGTAAGGTGGTGTAAAAGACGGTGCATCAACGGTGGTAAACTTCCAAAAAAGGTTTGTTTTTGTTTTTTCTACAGACTTTAAAATCTTTATTTTATTTCGATTTAATTATATGTTTAAATACTGCAGAATACAAATCACCTTCTTGTCACGTTCAAAAACCTCCCGTTTAGCACTACTTGGAAAAAGAAAAAAATGCTGTCTCATGCCCTGAGGGCAGAGTAACTGTGAGGTCACTGGGAGGGGAGGGTTAGTATATCGCACAAAAATGTTAGTCAATAAAAAATGGGTACGTAAAAACAAAAAGGGAGCTCTGTCTACTGTATCGCCATGGCTTGCAAAAGCAGCCTGAATGGCATTCACCAAGTGGTGGTTAATCATATTTTAAAAGGGTGTTATAACACTCCAAAACTTCCCCGGCCTTGTGACTAATTAACGAAGTGCACATGTAATTCTGACTTCATTTGTAGAGCCCTCGCCAAGTGGCTTAAGCACTCCAGCAAGCACTTAAACGAAATGGGTGATAAGGAACCGACCAAAGGGCTGGCTTGGCAAGCTATAGCAAGCTGATTGCTTCTGTTTGAAATGACCGAGGAAATTTAAAAACAGATTGCAGGTACAGTGGAGTGACATCCTATCCCATGGAAGAATGAATTAAGTTTAAATTATTATTAAGTTAAATAATAAAATAAACTAACCCCAGAAGGGGAGTGACACTGACAGCCTCGCTTAAATAAATGAATATATACATTTACTAGTACCCGACTGCAAAGCCGCAATGAGCCGGCGAGGTCAAAGCCTCTTGCCACTATTTTACCCATCACTATGGCATCAGTAGGTTAGGTAGATGGTAGTAGGTAGGTGTAGTAGGTACCGTACCTAGTTCAAAATGACACCATTTGCATTGTGGATGAGGTTAAAATTTATAAAATTTCCTTCTTGATTAATTCGGTGAATTCCGTCTCAACTTCGGATATTTCCGGCCGTGAAAAACTATCCCCTACGGCCGCGAGATTTCTAAAAAAAAATCTTCGTCAATTTTAGAATATTTGACGCCGTTTTCAGCCTCCGAAATGTGGTAAAAAGCTTTTTTGAAATATTTTTTCAAATGCTCGAATCTCATTGGTTCCGGTAATTGGTGACGATTTTCGTTGAAGATAACCAGGGCCCGTGTGGGCCTGGGGAACGTGGTTGGTCTTAAAGTATTTTAATTACAAATTAGAGGTGCATAAGATTGTGAATCAAACAAAGACGGGTGAAACAAACTCCTATTGAACTTTTTCGCAATTTTCTATGCACACTTCCGCATCCGGAAGATGGCGGCCTCCATTGAGTGATTTGGTTTTTGAAATATTTTTTCAAACGCTCGAATCTCATTGGTTCCGGTGTTTGGTGACGATTTTCGTTGAAGATAACCAGGCCCGTGCGGGCCGAGGTTAGTCTTAAAGTATTTTAATTACAAATTAGAGGTGCATAAGATGGTGAATCAAACAAAGACGAGTGAAACAAACTCCTATGGAACTTTTTAAATTTGTTATGCATACTTCCGCATCCGCAAGATGGCGGCCTCCATTGAGTGATTTGGTGCGTCAAAGCTTCGAAATTCTCAAGGGATCCAGCAAAATCTGGCTTTTCAACATAATACGTACACGTTCATTCACAACACCGGCTTCGCCGGCTATTATTAAAAATCGTTAGATATGGTAAATTTTGTCAGATTTCACTCCAGATTTGGATATTTATTTAGTCTACAGCATCCAATCCTCATATCCGAATCCATTTTTTGATGATGTGCTTTAATTATGTAATGATAAATCGATCGTGTTTCCAAGGCAAGGCACATTTGACTAGGCCAAAACAAAATGGCGGCTTAAGAACCCAGCGAGTGGCAGTGGGCTGACCAAGATGGCGGGCCACAATATTGGTAAGGCTTTTTCGGGTTTTTTCTTATGAGCACCTCGTTAATCATCTTCCAAAAGGATGTTTTCACACACCTAAACACCCAGTTTTCATCAATGCAATCTGATGGAGGTTCAGGTGTATGCATGCAAAGTTTGGGGCCGCTAGGTTTCATGGTTTTGGAGTTATGGAGGAGACGGATGGACTGACACTGCCTTTTATTATTATATAGACTAACTGAATGCACCCGGCGTTGCCCGGGTTCTTTTTGAATGAATTTAATCTTCTGTACATAGGTCTGACGCGAGCCCAGTATCAGTTAGTGCTCAACGATTCCTTGTTCTTTCTTCTGCTGGGCCCCGCGAGAGAGAATTTTGAAAGCATGTGTTGCAATCAGTCAGATATTCCTATTAAGTGCATAAGTTGTACTTCAAGAGAATTTTGAAAGAAGAAGAAGAAGATCTTTTGCGAAATGGGCCCAGCCCGGCCGAGGCGGCCTCGACCGGCCTTGCCACCTAGCCTATAACCTTCCCGGGGCCCGTCCCAACATTTTTTGTGTCAGAGGTTTCCTCCTATCTTTCACCGTTCAGGAGATTAGCACGTGCAGACAAGCAAACAAACAAACAAACAAAAACTTTCTTTTATATATTTTTATGTAAATAGATAGAAGAAGATGGGCCCATCTCGGCCGAGGCGGCCTCGACTGGCCTCGCCACCTAGCCTATAGCCTTCCCAGGGCCGTCCCGACAATTCTTGTTTCAGAGGTTTCCTCCTATCTTTCACCGTTCAGGAGATTAGCACGTGCAGACAAACAAACAAACAAACAAACAAAAACTTTCTTTTATATATTTTTATGTAAATAGATAGAAGAAGATGGGCCCATCTCGGCCGAGGCGGCCTCGACTGGCCTCGCCACCTAGCCTATAGCCTTCCCAGGGCCGTCCCGACAATTCTTGTTTCAGAGGTTTCCTCCTATCTTTCACCGTTCAGGAGATTAGCGCGTGCAGACAAACAAACAAACAAACAAACAAAAACTTTCTTTTATATATTTTTATGTAAATAGATAGAAGAAGATGGGCCCATCTCGGCCGAGGCGGCCTCGACTGGCCTCGCCACCTAGCCTATAGCCTTCCCAGGGCCGTCCCGACAATTCTTGTTTCAGAGGTTTCCTCCTATCTTTCACCGTTCAGGAGATTAGCGCGTGCAGACAAACAAACAAACAAACAAACAAAAACTTTCTTTTATATATTTTTATGTAAATAGATAGAAGAATATGGGCCCATCTCGGCCGAGGCGGCCTCGACTGGCCTCGCCACCTAGCCTATAGCCTTCCCAGGGCCCGTCCCAACAATTTTTGTTTCAGAGGTTTCCTCCTATCTTTCACCGTTCAGGAGATTAGCGCGTGCAGACAAACAAACAAAAACTTTCTTTTATATATATAGTGTAACGGTTTTGAGAAGTGTAACGAATTTGAGAAGTGTAACGGTTTTTGAGAAGTGTAACAATTTTGGAGGAAGTGTAACGAATGTAAAAAGTATGGTTTTGTTATGTGTAACACCCTCGTAATGTAAATAATGGTCGCAGCCGTCCTCCTAGTTAATTCCATGAAACTTACACGCAGGCCACGATATATCTTTTTAAATAGTGTATTTCCTTATTCCATGTAGGCTAAATATGTGTTTCCCACTAGATTGACTGCATTGTATCAAACGAAATAAGCATAGGCCCTTTCAATTTCCCCAATCATCTCCGCTCTCCAAAGTGCCTTTCAAAAGCGGTGCGAGTGGTGTTCAATCCCGCAAGCCGCCATTGCCCATGTGCTAATCTCGGAGAAGAAAGGCGTGTCTCCACCTCGTCATAGAGGGGAGGAGTGAGCCAACCCCACTTGGCCAACCAGCACCGCGGTTAGCGACCCGGTAGGCGTGCCCTCGCAGCCGGTGGCTTGATTCCGCCCCGAGTGATAAAAGCGCCTGGAAGGGACTGCTTCGGCAGATGACCTGGGAGATGAGCGAAGAGGCGACAGACGAGAGGAGCGGTGAGCGGTGAGCGGTGAGATGCGAGACGCTCCAAGCCAAAGAGGAGAGGTACTCGGCGAGGAAACCAGCTTTGGAGAGACGCACTGAAAGGAGGGAGATGGCTCCACCAGAAGGAGAGGAGCAGGTGTGACCGAGCCAGCGTGTGAAGTCTAGAGCATCGGCAGCGGATACGCGACGGAGGATTTTCCCGCCAAAAACGCGAGGAATTGAGAGCTGCTGCCTCCGACCCTGCCTCCCTCTCCAGCAATCCACCTCAAGCCCTACCTGCCTGCAATATCCCCCGTGTAAGTGTGAACGTCGTCTGTCCTACTCGTTGTCCTGGGGTTAAGTAAATTGAATAGGATAAGCTAACGATGCACTGTGTGACTGCTTCTTCCATCCATTGCTGTAAATAATTTTGGTCGCTCTTTCTTTTTGCTTGTGTGTGTATAATAAATCTGTTCTTCCTCCGTACTCTGTCTTCTTCTCTTTTCCTTCTCTTTCGGTCGCTTTAGAGGTTTCCCGATTGAATATCTGTGGGGCGATCTGGTCAACGTCGGGTGGAATCGGGCTAATCGGGGAGTAACTGTTCGGTCACGGTTGGACCATCCGCTCGGCCCATCATAACATCTAAACCGCGATCGGTAACAATTGGTGTCAGGAGTGGGATTCGAACCCACGCCTCCAAGGGAGTGGGATTCGAGGCCCGAACCAAATTTTTAAAACGTGTAGAAAAAAATTTTTGGTCAAAATTACGAGCTGCCGAAATTGTTTTGTTTTATAAAACCCGAATTTTGAGATCGCGCCATGGACAATCAAGGCGATCGGATGTCGGTGGGGGAGATAGACGGGTTAGGGGTAACCCAGGACTTAGGGGAAGAAAGGGAGGAGGAGAGCAATGAGGTGGTTGAGGGTGTATCAGGCGCACAAAATGGCGCTCTTGCGCACGAGGTTGGGGCAGCTGCGGCCGCACCCTTGGTACTACCAACGGTGGCCCAAATGCAAGCCTTCATGGCCCAATTCATGGTGGAAATGCAGAGAGAAAACGACATTATGGAACGAATGGAAAGCAGAATGATAGGGGTAATGAGGGCCGATAGGGAGGAAAGGGAGCAGAGGGACAGAGACCGCAAGTTGGGCGAAAGGGTCCCAGGGGTGCACGAGGAGGTAAAGCGGGTCGAGAAGCGCTGGTTGAGCGAAGCAGAGAAAAGCGCGGGTACAATGACGGGGGTAGAAATCGCGACACGGGGTTTGGAAAAGCCGGCGACCGATGAGGTAGAGGGTGTTTTATTAAAGCCAGCGGTCGCCGAGGTTAATAAAGAAAAAGCAGTGCTGGGAATTAAAATTGAAGAGATGACGGAGGTAGCCCGGGAATTGCAGGGAGAAATGGATTATGTACAAAGTCCCTGCTCACATCACGATGCTGTGCTTAACCCGAATGGAAGTTTGCAGGTTCGCGTGGAGAAAAGGATCCCCCAGGTGAGTCGTGCTGTATATTGTGCGGGTAGATTTTGCAGGAGGATGTTTAGCGACAAAAGAATTTTCGCGCGCTTGGGATCGAGGAAGCATCCGGGCGTTGGTGAAGGGTCCCGTGTGAGTGGAAATGGCACGCGTGGGAGGAAAAAGTGTGCATCGGCGAGTGGGTGTGTTATAAAGTGTGGGAGTGAAACCGAGTGTGAGCGAGAATGCACGTCGGGGTGTACGGAGTGTGATACGAATAGTGAGTTGGTGATGGCGCAGGTGCGAGAGGGCACATCGGAGCGCGAGTGTGAAACCGAGTGCGAGCGAGAATGCACGTCGGGGTGTACGGAGTGTGACACGAATAGTGAGTTGGTGATGGCGCAGGTGCGAGAGGGCACATCGGAGCGCGAGTGTGAAACCGAGTGTGAGCGAGAATGCACGTCGGGGTGTACGAAGTGTGACACGGAGAGTAAGGTGGTGGTGGAACGTGTGCGAGAAAGCACACCTGAATTGGTCATGGCGCGAGTGCGGGAGAGCCCATCCGAGCGCGTTAGTGGGTGGATGCAAGAGTGCACGCCCATGGTGAGTGTTACGGAGGACGTAACGGAGGAGAGGTGTGGACCAAAGTGTGCGCAAGAGTGTGCGCGAGAAGTGTGGTGTGTAACAGGGAGAGCGTTGGTGGAATGTACGGACGGCGTTGGAACGCCAGATTTTGTGAGGGTGAAAGGGGTAGCGTATGCTTGTAAGCATGCAAGTGAAGCATCGACGGTAACCGGGTTAGCGGTTAGGGCGACGGATAGCCGATGCGAGCACTCGGGGCGTGGGGTGCTTTGTTGGGTGCGAGGCCCGGTGCGGGTCGATGCTGCGTCGCTTCTCTTCGAAGCATCGTTGCCGATTCGGGCTTGGCCCCGCCCCGCACGGTCGAGTCCGGGCTTTGACGGGCGAGGCGACCGGTCCGGTTCAAGGGCGAGTGGGAGGAAGCGGTACGGTGCCCCCTCATGGGGACGGGGTTCCGACCGGGGGAGATTGAGCCATCGGGCCCGGGACCGCAAGGTGCCGCGCCGAGATGGTGCGTGGAGCCTCGGTCCAACCAAACCACCTCCCTTGAACCGAAAGCCGGACGGATTCAACCTGCAGGCGACCAAACCACCCGAATTCATTGCTCGGCTTTACGAACCGAGTTTAATGATGTCACGACGCACCGAGGCTAGGATATAGTGGACTGTGATGATGATAGTAGTGATTTGATACGAAATTTATAATAGTGGGTAGAATTGGCAGTAAATGGAAAATTTTTGATTTGTGGAATTTGGATGTGCAAAATTGATAGTGGGACCTCCCCGATGTGGAGGGATGGCAAATCCACCATCCCTCACAGTAAGGGGGGGGGGGGCAAAGGAGCTATAGTTTATGGGGTTGATGGCAGTGAAAACTAGCCCGGGTGGGTTAGGATATATCGTGTGTAGGGATCTAGCGAAGATGACATTAGGTAACGTTAAGTTTAGTTAGTGACTGATACCTGTAATGGGGACGCAGGTAGTTTAGTGTGGATGATAATGACGTGGGAGCGCAATAGTTTAAAGGGACGACTGGGAAGCGCAAGTTTCAGAGGGGAGTAGTTAGCTGAGATGATGCCGTGTGTTTGAGGATTGAACAGGTGTGATTGCACAGGTGTGCAACTGAACAGGTGAATGGAGCAGTGTATGAGGGAGTAGTGGTGATTGCGTGTTGTGTTGACCAAATGGTCCAGGAAGAAAGGAGGGTGCAGGTGGCACCAGGTGTGAGTGCACAGGTGTGCAACAACAGGTATGGAGAATGGTAGTGTGGAATAAATGGAGTATTGGAATGGATGGTCGTGGAGTGAGTATGGTGGAAATTGTGGAGTGGAGTGGATGGTGCGAAGGTGTGAATGGGGGAAGAGTGGACCCCCATCATGGATACCCGGGGCGGGTAGTGTAAGTGTTAGGTAGAGGGTACAGGTAAATTGTGGTTGGATATTGGCATCTGTGGTGCGGGTGAAAGAATGGTCTTTGGATGGGTGCATTAGTGTTGTGGAAATGGCTGGGCGTGTAGCCTGTTAGTGTGTGTAGTTGGTTGGGCGCTCCACCACTGTGAGGATGTCGGCCAGGTGAGGCCGCAGGTGGGATCTGGGAGCCGGTAGTAGTTGTTGTGGATGGGGCCCGAGGATCCGGAGGACGGACCCGGGTAGCCCAGTGCCAGAGGGCACCAAGGGGTGACAGAGCCAGGAGAGGGCCTTCCCCAGTTAGTTAGGTTAGGGTGAGGAGCTAGGTAAGCTCGGGTGGCAACTACAGTGGTGGAGGTGTGCAGGTGGGTAGACCTGCTGGGAGAGCTACACGTCGCAGCCCAGAAATTGTGCGAGGGCACCGGGAGATGAATCGGGGGAGTGAGACCCCAAATTGAGAAGCACCACAGTTTGGTCAATGGGAATTGGTTTTTAGAACCCATAGTGTAAGTGGCCAATGGATTGGCAGGGAAAGACCCCGGGTAGTGTAAAGTGTGTTAAAATCATTTAGAGGATAGTTAGGATTGGAGTCTCCTCGCACCATCTGCATCCACTCACCTGAGGTGACAGGTACTCCGCACCATGCCATGTTTAATTATTTTTGATGCAAATGTTTTGGATTGTGAGACGCATCATGACGTGGGTGTGACATTGTGCGTAATTCCATCTCTCCCTCCTTATGAGGATTGATGACGAATTGGGTGATGGCAAATTTTGGTTAGAGGGATTGTGGTGACGAATTTGGTATGGGAGAAATATGGGGAAGACGTGACAGTAGTGACGAATTTGTAAATGGGTAGATTTTGTAAATATGGGGTAAGGGCAAGGGTAGTGTAGGTGACAGGGGGGTGACGTACGGTAGGGACGAGCTTTCTCACTTCGCCCTCCGTACGCATTTCGCCTTGCATTGCCTTATTGATGTGTACCCTTGTGACCTTACCCCTCGCTCAATTGTCTCTTTTGTCTCCCACATGACCTGTGCGCCATTGGGTGCCGAGGGGAGCGTGCGTGAGGTGGCCATTGTGCGCACGAGATTCCCAGAACCAGCATGCATTGCGTTGATGTACCACTTTATGGACCGCTGTTCTGCGGCCAAGTACCACTTGATGGACCCCAGGTTCTGGGGCAGGGCACCTCTGTGGGAGACCGGCCATAGTGGCCAGGGAATCTTGCTTGCGGACCTCGGTAAGGTGGCACCTATGCCAAACAGGTGGACCACCCTTAGTTGGCCCCTGTTGCCCTAAATAAAAATGGACACGGTTTGTGCTTTTTATTATTTCCAACTAGGCCGCATGAAGCCAGAAGACGTCGGGAAGAACATCGGCCCAGCAGAGAAAGAGAAGACCACCACCAGTTGTTTTGTTGTGTTTATTATAAACCGTGGTGACTGTGCACCGAGTGGTGCTTTTGGTGCGTTGTGGTGCTTTTGGTGCTTTGTGGTGCTTTGTGGTGCTTTTGGTGCTTTTGGGTGCTTTGGTGGTATTGGTACTGGTGCATCGATGCAATGCGTGCTGTCTCCTCCATCCCAACAGGAATTTCTTTTTCTTGTTCCCTAAAAAGAAAAAAGAAAAAAACAGGTCCTGGGTTGCGTTGTAAATAAGAAATAACGTCATTGTAAATAATGCTCCCCACCGTAAATGTATAGTTTGAGAATAATTCCGTAATTCGGTTAGCTGTGGGCTTGAGTCTGTTAGACAGGGTGCAATGCAATAGGGGGACATACTTATTTGTGTTTTAAGATTGTCACACTCAGGGTCAGGTTAATTGTAGAGGGAATTACACCTACGTGTCACACTAAGTTAAAGTTTTGTAGGCCCGAGCATTGGACCTGAAGAAAGGAGGGTGCAGTGTAACGGTTTTGAGAAGTGTAACGAATTTGAGAAGTGTAACGGTTTTTGAGAAGTGTAACAATTTTGGAGGAAGTGTAACGAATGTAAAAAGTATGGTTTTGTTATGTGTAACACCCTCGTAATGTAAATAATGGTCGCAGCCGTCCTCCTAGTTAATTCCATGAAACTTACACGCAGGCCACGATATATCTTTTTAAATAGTGTATTTCCTTATTCCATGTAGGCTAAATATGTGTTTCCCACTAGATTGACTGCATTGTATCAAACGAAATAAGCGTAGGCCCTTTCAATTTCCCCAATCATCTCCGCTCTCCAAAGTGCCTTTCAAAAGCGGTGCGAGTGGTGTTCAATCCCGCAAGCCGCCATTGCCCATGTGCTAATCTCGGAGAAGAAAGGCGTGTCTCCACCTCGTCATAGAGGGGGGGAGTGAGCCAACCCCACTTGGCCAACCAGCACCGCGGTTAGCGACCCGGTAGGCGTGCCCTCGCAGCCGGCGGCTTGATTCCGCCCCGAGTGATAAAAGCGCCTGGAAGGGACTGCTTCGGCAGATGACCTGGGAGATGAGCGAAGAGGCGACAGACGAGAGGAGCGGTGAGCGGTGAGCGGTGAGATGCGAGACGCTCCAAGCCAAAGAGGAGAGGTACTCGGCGAGGAAACCAGATTTGGAGAGACGCACTGAAAGGAGGGAGACGGCTCCACCAGAAGGAGAGGAGCAGGTGTGACCGAGCCAGCGTGTGACGTCTAGAGCATCGGCAGCGGATACGCGACGGAGGGTTTTCCCGCCAAAAACGCGAGGAATTGAGAGCTGCTGCCTCCGACCCTGCCTCCCTCTCCAGCAATCCACCTCAAGCCCTACCTGCCTGCAATATCCCCCGTGTAAGTGTGAACGTCGTCTGTCCTACTCGTTGTCCTGGGGTTAAGTAAATTGAATAGGATAAGCTAACGATGCACTGTGTGACTGCTTCTTCCATCCATTGCTGTAAATAATTTTGGTCGCTCTTTCTTTTTGCTTGTGTGTGTATAATAAATCTGTTCTTCCTCCGTACTCTGTCTTCTTCTCTTTTCCTTCTCTTTCGGTCGCTTTAGAGGTTTCCCGATTGAATATCTGTGGGGCGATCTGGTCAACGTCGGGTGGAATCGGGCTAATCGGGGAGTAACTGTTCGGTCACGGTTGGACCATCCGCTCGGCCCATCATAACATCTAAACCACGATCGGTAACAATGTAATAGATATAGATAGAAGATAGATATAACTTTACATATTTGATGATGCGGATTGTGAGAGATTGATATTCAAGAGCACGAGGTTACAATGATATCCAAGACAAAAAAAAAAAAACTAAAAATGTTGCATATTCATAATTAACTAACAACCTATGACCAAAAATATGGCAAGTCATATGACCCAAAATGTAATGTACTTAGTTATGGAATATTTAAAGTGTGCTATCATTACTACGTTTATTCAGCAATTGCTATGATTACTTATTTTAACCACATTAATATTTAAGCACATCATAGATCAGAGACATAGACACAGGAATCACTTGTAATTGCTTCCATTCTCATGTTTAAAGTCTCGTCTGTTCGACTGTTTTAAAAGCCCATTGTGCTTGCATTCTGCAAACAGCCAAATAACTCAAGTAAAACAACAATTAGTGATAATAATGAGCTCTTTGTTTGAAAGTTTACAGCTATAGTAATTACCCTGCGCTCGCGAAGCGAAAATGAGGGTTAAGCATTCCGTTGCGGGCGTGCGTGTGGAGTGCGTGTGGCGAACGTGCGTGCGTACGTGTCTGCATTTTTAAAATTCATTTTCGCGGCAACCGTTGGTCCGATTGGCACGAAATTTTACCATAGGAGTGCCTCTGCCTGTATAATTTTTAATTCATAATTATGACGTCATAAGTCACGTGGTACGGACGCCATTTTGGAAAAACGTTACAACTCTATCTCCCAAACCGCTCAATGGAAAAAATTGAAACATAGCTCATTGTCAAGCACTCCCCACGAGGAATAAGATATGTTGATGATGATGTCATCGGTGCTTACATTATGATGTCATAATTCGACATGTACAACGCTTGATCTGATCAGTATGAAAAAAAAATTCCTCTGCAGCTGTTAGTCTGATGGACACAACATTTTCAGAATATGAGCGGATCCTCCTGTATCATTTTTTATTAGTAATTATGACGTCATAGGTCACGTGGTACAGGCGGCATCTTGGAAAAATCGAAAAAAATTGCACCTTTATATCTCCGAAACCACTCCATGGAAAAAATTGAAACATGGCTCATTGTCAAGCACTCCCCTTGGGGAATAAGATATGTTAATGATGATGGCATTGGTACCTTCATTATGACGTCATAATTCAACAAGTACACGGCTTGATTCGATCAGTATGAATTTTTTACTCCCGCCAGGGAGTAATGCATTCGCTCGTGTCCGTGTGTGTGTGTGTGCGTGTGTGTGTTCTTGTGTTTGCGAATAAGATACTGTATCTGGAAAAGTTCTGAACGGATTTGGATGAAAGTTGGTTTGATGATTGCACTTGGGATAAGGAAGAATTGATTAGTTTTTGGTGAAGCTCAGGAAATGATTCCGGATCCAGGAAGTTTTTTGGGGAATTTTTTGGGGATTTTTGTTTTCTGTTTTCCTTTAAAAGCCATTTTCTCTGCAATAATTGGACCGATTGGGAGCAATTTTTTACCATAGGAGGGACTCGGTCTGCAGAATATTTTAATGGTAATTATGACGTCACAGGTCACGTGGTTCGGCCGCCATATTCTTTTGAGTGAAAAACACTATAGTCCAATTTTCTCCAAAACACCTGAACAGATCGAGGCCAAACTTTGCAGGCAGAATCCCATATCCATGACGAACAAAAAAAGTCAGCGAACATGACGTCATGCATCACATGGTTTCAGAGTTATGACGTTTTTAAGCACAAACATTTAAAACCTAGCTCCTCCCTCATTTGTGATCCAATCGAGGGGAAACTTCACAAATCTGTTCAGCATATCAGTCTACTAAAATGCCCTTTTGGAATTTGCGATAGGTCACGTGGTTTGGCAGATATCGTTAATTAAACGCAAATAATAAAAACATTTATATCTCTTGAACCACCTGATTGATCGACGTGAAACTTCATACTGTAGTAGAAGTCATGAACAGTAACACGTGTGCAAAATTTGAAGATGATTGGATGTACGGTCTGGAAGCTGGAAGTTGTTATTGCGTGAAGAAGAAGAGTCCTCGACTTTGGACGATTTATTACATGTACAGACCTGCAGGCATGGTTTGACACAATGTCCCGGGTTAATTTGAACCTCAAATAAAATTATAATTCCAGATTTGTCAATGGCTGAGGTACATTAACAAACGATTAAAACAGATTTGGCAAAATTCCAACTTTTTTGTAAAAGATCGCATATTCAGCCAGGGTGTGAGGCTGAAGAAGAAGAAATCTCGCATGGGCTTCCCAGGCCAAAAAATAATTCTGGCTCTGCGATTTTCAGGTTTATTTATGTATATATCTACATATCTGGGCAGTGTCTGTTGTCACTGAACTACTCCCTGAAACTTTTGCTTCCGTGGTTGTGAAGAGTTTTTAATAACGTGGTGGTGGTTTTGAATCACGTGGTGGTGAGGTGTAAAATGACGTGGTGGTGAGGTGTTTTTAACTCATGTGGCTGTGAGGTGCTTTTAATTAACATTGTGATATGAAAATAGTTTTCCTATTTGTTGTAAATGTAGTTTAAACTCGTGGTTATGCGTTAGAGCGGTGTATTTTTTTTAGCAGCGTCGTCTTCAATGTTCATTTTTTTTTCTTCTAATAAAGACATATTCTGTCATTTTAAAACCACCAAAGTGTGTATTAGGTTTCCCCGTTTCATAAAATGTATCGTTTGATACGTATAATGCTTTAAAACTGTTTTTTTTTTTTTTTTTTTTTTACCTCAGAAGAGATATCAACATTTACCTCAGCGAATGTCAATCGCGGTGTCAGTATTTGATGAACTTATAAAGATGTATGTGACTTATAACTGTGACAAGCATGTGCACGGGATTCTTCCCAGAAGAATGAGTGGTCGCATTAGCTTGTACGACTTAAAATGAGCGAGTTTTGTTTTGACGTTTGGGCCAGTTTTACATGTTGTATCCCTAAGGATTGAAACGAACGTTTCCCTGGCTTACAATTTTATTTGAAGTCACACATGCCTCAAAATACACTCACTTATATAGAATTGAACGCTGAATCCGAAAATGTAAGTGAAATTGCCTTGTTTTTTTTAACATTATCTTCTGTATATTCTAAATATATATCTGTGCAGTGTCTGTCTTGTGTTGTCTTGTCTTGTGTTGTCACTGAACTACTCCCTCAAACTTTTGTAAAATCGTACTATTCCAACTTGACCCACGGCGGGAGTATTGTATTGGCTCTACTGAGTGGCGTTATAGTTTTTCTCTGCAATGCTTGGTCCTGTAGCGGCTGCCGCTGGGGTTACACAATCGCCTTGCACCTATCAAGGACGCGGAGCGATCACCAGGCCGGGCTCGTCCAGGACGCCCGGGCAGGCCCGCGCTCGACTTGCCAGGCCTCGGTCGGGACGCCCGGGCAGGCTCGCCCTCGGCTTGCCAGGCCGCAGCCGGCCCGCGGGGCCACGCCCCCTGGCGCCAGGCCTGGGCAAACCCCCTGGCGGAATAGATATATATTGCCGACCGTAAAACGTTTTTCCCAGAGTGCCTGAGTGTTTGATTCTAATAAAGCAGCTCAGATGAATTCAAGCTTTTTGTCGCGTCCATTCTTTCGATCGACGTGGGAGCCACAGCTCCTTCATTGGTGACCTATCGACATGGACATGGCAGTCGCCCTTAAACTGCCTACCTTCTGGGAGGCTCACGCGGCGGTTTGGTTCGCACAAGCGGAGTCCCTGTTCGCCCTGCGAGGCATCACGGCGGACGACACCCGCTTCCACCACGTGGTCGCTGCGCTCGGTTCAGCCACCGCAGCCCGCGCCCTGAGCCTCCTCGAGAGACCGCCAGCCGCGGACAAATACGGCGCGATTAAGAAGCTTCTCCTCGATGCTTTCGCCCTCCCAGCGGCGGAACGCGCACGGCGCCTGCTCGATTTGCCGGAGCTCGGCGACACGCGCCCTTCCGAGCGAATGGACTACATGCTTTCGCTGCTCGGCGAGCACTCTCCGGCATTCCTGTTCCGGGAGCTGTTCCTCCGTCAGCTGCCTAACCCGGTACGCCTCGCCCTGGCAAGCACGACGATCACAGATCCCCGGGCCCTTGCCAGAGAAGCCGACAAAATCTCCGCCGCGGGACAGCGCATCGCAGCGGCGACATGGGACCCGCCGCCGCCTGATGCACCATCCATGGCGCCCGAGCACCCGGCGCGTTCGACGGCCGAACTGCCGACGCAATTGGCGGCCGTTATACCGAGCCGACCACGTTCAGCACGACGTCCGAAGCCTCCACCCGACCAAGCGTGGTGTTCCTATCATGCCAGGTTCGGACAGAAGGCCCGGACATGCCGACCCCCGTGCACCTTCGGCGGGTCGGGAAACGGCCAGGCCGGCGTTCATTACCTGCCATGAACGCCGGCCACAGTCACACGGGCAACTTACTGTTCATCACGGATAAAGCGTCCGGACGGCGCTTCCTGTGCGACACCGGCGCCCAGGTGAGCGTCATGCCCGCCTCTGACCAGGACAGGCAATCCGCGGTTTGCGGCCCCTCCTTGGTTGCGGCCAACGGATCGACTATCCGCACCTTCGGCCCGCGCAACGTCACCCTCTGCTTCGGCGGCCAACGCTTCGCTTGGACGTTTGTAACCGCCAACGTGCCCATGGCTCTGCTCGGCGCCGACTTCCTCTGCGCACACGGACTGCTGGTGGACGTCCAACGGCGTCGTTTAATCAACGCTGAAACCTTCAGCTCCCTGGTATGCACATTGAGCAGCTCCGCGCCGACCGAGCTGGCATGCACCGTCCCGGCGGCGAACGAGTTTGCTCGCCTGCTCGCGGAGTTCCCGGCCCTCACGCGGCCGACGTTTTCGGCCGTCGCAGTACGGCATGGGATCGAGCACCACATACCAACCACGGGCCCGCCGGTCTACGCCAGGGCCCGCCGCCTCGACCCAGCCAAGCTTGCCGTTGCGAAGGCCGAATTCGACGCGTTGGAGCACCTCGGCATCGTGCGGCGCTCCGATAGCGCGTGGGCCTCGCCACTGCACATCGTGCCAAAGCCGGGGGGTGGATGGCGCCCGTGTGGCGACTACCGCCGTCTTAATGACGCTACAACACCCGACAGGTACCCGATCCCGCATATCCAAGACTTCTCCGCCCGTCTGGCGGGACGGGTCATTTTTTCAAAAATTGATCTCATACGGGGATATCACCAGGTACCTGTCAGGGCGGCCGACGTCCCTAAAACGGCAGTCATCACGCCGTTCGGCTTATTCGAGTTCTTGCGGATGCCGTTTGGTCTCAAGAACGCGGCTCAGGCGTTCCAGCGCTTGATGGACGGCGTGCTGCGTGACCTGCCGTTCCTTTTCGTTTACCTGGACGACATCCTCGTCGCCAGCACGTCCCGGGCCGAGCACCTCCTCCACCTCCGAACACTGTTCGGGCGCCTCAGCGAGCACGGCCTCATCGTCAACCCGGCCAAATGCCACTTCGGCACGACGGCCGTTGATTTTTTGGGCCACCACATCACCAAGAACGGGGCTGTGCCGCTGCCAACCAAGGTCGAGGCCATCACCACTTTCCCGCGTCCCCGCACCATAAAGGCCCTGCAGGAATTCCTGGGAATGGTGAATTTTTATCACCGCTTCGTGCCCCGCGCTGCTCAACTCATGCGGCCCCTCTACGAAGCCCTCCGGGGCAAGCCGGCCAAGCACGACATCGCCTGGTCCGCAGCAATGGATGCGGCCTTCCAAAGCTCAAAGCGGGCCCTCGCCGACGCAACACTGCTCGCTCACCCGGTGCTCAACGCTCCCATCGCCCTCACCACGGATGCCTCCGACTACGCGGTGGGCGCCGTACATGAGCAATGGGTGAACGGGGTTTGGCAGCCACTCGCTTTTTTCAGCCGGCAGCTCCGGCCGAACGAGCTCAAATACAGCACGTTTGACCGGGAGCTCCTCGGTCTACACCTGGCCGTCCGCCATTTCCGCCACCTCCTGGAGGGCCGACCTTTCACGGCGTTCGTCGACCACAAGCCGTTGGTTTACGCCATGGCCAAGGTCACGGAGCCATGGTCGGCCCGCCAACAGCGCCACCTCTCCGCCGTGTCGGAGTTTACCACGGACATCCGGCACGTCGCCGGCAAAAACAACGCCGTGGCCGACTGTCTTTCCCGGGCCAGCGCGAACGCGGTCCACCTGGGCGTGGATTTTGCGCTCATGGCGGCGGACCAAACCACCGACACCACGGTGCAAGCCCTCCGGGCGGCGGACACGGGCCTCCGCCTGGCCGACATCCCCTGCGCGGACACTGTCCTGCTCTGCGACGTCTCCCAAGGCCGGCCTCGCCCCATCGTGCCCGTCACCTGGCAACGCCGCATCTTCGCCTCCCTCCACGGCCTTTCCCACCCGGGCCGGAAAGCTTCCCAGAAGCTGGTGTCGGCGCGTTTCGTCTGGCACGGCCTTCGTCGGGACGTCCGCGATTGGACCAGCGCCTGCACCGCCTGCCAACGGGCCAAGGTCCACCGACACACCCAGGCCCCGCTGGCACCTTTCACCGTGCCCGAACGACGTTTCGACCACGTCAACGTGGATCTGGTGGGCCCCCTTCCCCCATCACGAGGGTTCACACACCTGCTCACCATGGTGGACAGGACCACCAGGTGGCCGGAGGCCGTTCCCCTCGTCTCCACCACCACCGCCGACGTGGCGCAGGCCTTCATCGCCACCTGGGTCGCCCGCTTCGGCGCACCGGCGGACATCTCGTCAGACCGCGGACCACAGTTCACCTCCGAGCTGTGGGGCGCGGTCGCCCGCAACCTGGGGGTCAAGCTCCACCGTACTACGGCCTACCACCCCCAAGCAAACGGGTTGTGCGAGCGATTCCACCGCTCCATGAAGGCCGCGCTCATGGCCGGCCTTCAAGACGGCGGTTGGGCCGACCGGCTGCCGTGGGTCCTTTTGGGCCTTCGCACGGCCCCCAAGGAGGACCTCCAGGCATCCACCGCCGAGCTGGTCTATGGCCAGGTGCTACGCGTCCCGGGCGAATTCGTGCCCGACGCTACCAGCCCCTGGTCCGCAGCTCGCCAGCGCTCGGACCTCCAGGAGGCCGCCCGACGGTTTGCCCCCGTGCCGACATCCCACCACGGTGACCCCCAGTCCTACGTCCCCCCAGCACTCCGCACCGCGGAGTATGTTTTTGTGCGTCACGACGCACATCGGCGGCCACTCCAGCCGCCGTACGACGGGCCCTTCCGGGTGCTGCGACGGGACGACAAGTCGTTCGTCATCGACATCGGCGGCAGGTCGGACCGGATTGCAGTGGACCGCCTCAAGCCGGCGCACGTGGACGTCGACCACCCACCACGGGTGGCCCTCCCGCCGCGGCGAGGCCGCCCCCCGTCCACGGTGCCCCCCACTCGACCGCCCACCACCTCACCGGACCCCCTCCCACGACCCACCAGGGGTCGCTTCGGCCGGGTCATCAGGACCCCCCTCAAGTTGACCCTGTCGGTGCAAGTCGATTCTGGGGGGACGTGTGTAGCGGCTGCCGCTGGGGTTACACAATCGCCTTGCACCTATCAAGGACGCGGAGCGATCACCAGGCCGGGCTCGTCCAGGACGCCCGGGCAGGCCCGCGCTCGACTTGCCAGGCCTCGGTCGGGACGCCCGGGCAGGCTCGCCCTCGGCTTGCCAGGCCGCAGCCGGCCCGCGGGGCCACGCCCCCTGGCGCCAGGCCTGGGCAAACCCCCTGGCGGAATAGATATATATTGCCGACCGTAAAACGTTTTTCCCAGAGTGCCTGAGTGTTTGATTCTAATAAAGCAGCTCAGATGAATTCAAGCTTTTTGTCGCGTCCATTCTTTCGATCGACGTGGGAGCCACAGCTCCTTCAGTCCGATTGACACGAAATTTTGCGATAGGAGTGCTTCTGCCTGTATAATATTTTAATGATAATTATGACGTCATAGGTCACGTGGTACAGGCGCCATCTTGGAAAAGGTTCACACCTCGATATCTCTGAAACCACTCCATGGAAAAAATTGAGACCAGGCTCATTGTCAACTACTCCACATGGAAAATAAAATATGTTAATGATGATGTCATCGATGCCTTCTTGATGATGTCATAATTCGACAAGTACAATACTTATCTGTTCATTATGAATTTTTTTTCTCAGCAACTGTTTGTCTGATGGACACGAAATTCTCACCATAGAAGTGCCTCCTTCTGTAGAATATTTTAATGATAACCATGACGTCATAGATCATGTGGTACAGGCGCCATCTTGGAAAAATCGAAAAACGTTGCACCTCTATATCTCCAAAACCTATCTATGGAAAAAATTGAAACGTGGCTCATTGTAAAGAACTCCATATGGGGAATAGGTGTTATTGATGATGACGTCATTGGTGCCATAATTATGACGTCATAATTCGACAGGGACAACGTTTAGTCTGATCAGTTTTGAAGTTATTTGAGCATGATCTACGCAACAATTATATTAGAAAATATAAATTTATGATGTCATCGCTCACGTGGTCTGGCAGCCATATTGGATAAAAAAAAAAAAACGTTCAAAGACAGAAGAGTTGGCTCCGACCAAGTTGACTGCGCAGGGTAATATTCTATGAATACCATCTAGTTACCTCTGCCACCAAGGGTGGATGGAGGTTATGTTTTCACCCATGTCTGTCTGTTTGTCCAATTGTCTGTCCGTTTGTGAACAAGATATCTCAAAAAGTTGTGGACGGATTCAGACGAGATTTGGCAGAGAGGTTGCATGTGCGACAAGGACGAAATGATTAGATTTTGGTGAAGATCCGGCTTTGGATCCGGCTACTAGAATTTTTTAAGTGATTCTTCACCATTGGGAGATAGGGCCAAACCGATACATAGCAGGATATCTCAAAAGGTTATGAACGGATTTGAACGAAACTTGGTTGACCGGTTTGGTGTCTTACAAGGACAAATAGATTCGATTTTGGTGGAGATCTCATTATGGATTCGGATATGAGAACTATTAATTTTTTAAAAGTGATTCTTCACTATTGGGTGATGGGGCTAAAACCAACACATAGCAGGATATCTCGAAAAGTTATGGATGGATTTGGACGAAACTTGTTGGACAGGTTTTGTGTGTGACATGGAAGAATTGATTCAATTTTGGTGAAGATCCGGATCCGGATCCAGCGAGTAGAATTTTAAAAGTGATTCTTCACCATTGAGTGATATGGCCAAAGACAATATATGGCAGGATATCTCAAAAAGTTGTGGACGGATTTGGACTAAACTTGGTTGAGATGTTGTGTGTGTGAAAAGGACTAATCCTTTTGATTTTGGAGAAGATCTGAACATGGATTCGGCTACAAGAATTATTTAATTTTTAAGTGATTCTGCACCATTGAGAGATTGGGTGAAAAGCGATATATAACATATATCAAAAAGTTATGGACGACTTATGAATAAACTTGGTGGATCAGTTGGTTAAGTGACAAGAAGAAGCCGATTAGGTTTTGTATCAGGTCCGAATCCAGATCCGGCCTATCAGTGGGATACAAAACGTAAACTGTTCACCAGGCGGAGCTATGCTCTTTACTGAGTGCTGTTCTAGTTTATGGATGTTTTCCATTACGGAAAATATCCGACATCTGTGATTTTTTCCCCCCTGGGTTATTGGCTTTGAGTTCTATCAGTTTTTTAAATTCCACCTTTCTACCCCACCTAGAAGCTACAAAACATTTATTTATGAAGCGAGGGCCAAAACATTCACAAAACATGAAGCTATCTTATCTCTGAGGGCCTTTCACTCACTCACCGCAGGCAGGTAGGTGGTCTTTCTGTCTTCTACCGACTCCTCTCCGGCCTTGCTCCCCCAGCTCTCTCTGTGCTCTGTCCCCCAAATATTCCTACAGGTCGCACAAGATCTGCCAGCCACCCTCTGATGGTTAAACTGCCGAAATCTCGGCTCTCTGCTCACCTTCACTCTTTCATTCCTCTTTTCTCCCGCCTCTGGAACAAACTCTCACACTCACTTCAATCACACTCCTCCCTCCAGGTCTTCAAAACAGCTGTTCACCACCATCTCTTATCTTCCCCCATCCAAAACCTTGATCTTTTCTACCTCCACTAATTCACCCCAGATCTACCTTGTTTGAAATTCCAACTTTTTTCCTGGAAGTCTTGGCAGTGTCCATATGTTTTATACCTCTCCCACCCCCCCCCCCTTCCCATGTGGGAGAGGTATAAAACCACCCACCCCTCCCCCTCCCCCCAAAGCCCTCTCCCTCCCACAGTTCTCTCGATGTCTCCATGTCTCTCGGTCCCTGCTCCCAAATGTTGTGTTTGTGTCCTTCCCCCTCTCTCCCCATCTTGTCTACCGCTCCCGATGTTATATGTTTTATGTGTCGGTTTGTCTTTCTGTGTGATTAATGTTCGCTCTTTCACGAGCCTCGATCTTGTATACAAAAAAAAAAAAAAAAAAAAAAAAAAAATTTGAGTGAGTCAGTATGCCAGTGGTTAGAAAGAGCTTTGCAGTGCCTTCAGAACGTATTCATACCCCTTGACTTTTTCACAATTTGTAGTCTTACAGCCTGAATTGTAAATGGATAAAATTGAGATTTTTTTGTCACTGATCTTTAAAAAAACAAAAAAAACGTCAGATCAGTTAGTTTCTACTCTAATCACCGTTTTTCGATAAAACGATGTAATTTAAGAAATAAAGATAATTTATTATTTATTTATTTAGTACTATGTGAGGAGGGCTGACAGGATGGCCTTGAGGTACACACACTCACTTCTAAGCTGTCTATCTTTGGTTTGAATCCTGATCCAGCTATGAACGGTCATCCCAGGCAGGGGTGATTAATCATTGTTTGTGCAGTTCCTCTGATGGATGCTAAACTGGGTGTTCCGTCTGCCAGTATTAGTTTTAGTTCTGTATTTCACATTAGTTGGTGTCTTTCTTGGAATTGATGAAAGAAGATAATGCTTTGGGGACTGATAAGCATCCGAGAGCATTGAAGGAGATGTCAGAGCAGATAAGCATTATGTTAACATACGAAATATGATGTCATGCTTGCCTGCTCTCTCAACATGAGTCCTTGTCTTTCATGTATTTTAGGCCTACCTTTGTACATATAATGTGATGACCATTCATATTCTTCACAACAAGAGCCACATCACTGATCCGCCCAGACTTCAAATAGCTGTAGGCATCCAAAGTTTTCCAGGCCTTCACGTCTTCCAGGGTGTAAAAACTTTTTGTAAACATAAGTTAATTCACTAAATCTGGATATAAAGTGGTTGTAAAGTTTGTCTTGCTTCCGGACCATACTGTATTCGGCAATTCATCTGGGTCTGTTGTAGTGTTGTAATATTATCCCCGAGACAAAGTATAGACATATCCAAGCTTTGGGACAAGCTGTCACCCAAATTATTTGGTCATGAAAGCACACCAAGCACGATAACTCAACCGATCATGAATGTGGGTGTTTTTTTTTCTTAACTGTTGCAGATCTAAGCTCTGTCTCAGATGGATAGAGGTGCGGGAGCGCTGCTCCGGTGTACTCCGGCAGATTTACACCACTGCTCTGTATCCTAAATTACCAAGTTAGAGATGGAACCCAGATTTGACAGCTCATGTGCGAGGACTGATGTTACCAATTGAGCTATTCTTCCACTCCAAACAGCTTATATTGTTCATATCCTCGACATTAGGAATCAAGTTTTCCACCAAAAGGAGAAACTAACGCAAACAAGTAGAGAAACATTCAAAGTACACCGCCCCCATGCCAAATGAATAAACAACATCCTCGAGCGCGCAACATTGCTGGGGTGCCTTTGGCACCTGGCGATGCCACTGTTTACCAGATGGAGACGGAATTGGGAAGGAGCGAAGTACAATACAACAACAACAACAGGCATTTTAAGGCCATTTTCCCTGCAAGAGCGGGGGTTAGCCTTGCGATCCCCATGACAATCTTCTCCGTTTTGCCCTAATTTCTGCATCTCCCCTTGTTAACCCCCTTGCCCGCATTTATTCTTCGACCATCTTTAGCCAAGTCTTTCTCGGTCTTCCCCGTCCTCTGCTTCCTTCTACATTCATTTCCATCACTCTTCTCAACCAGTCACTTTCATTCTTCCTCAACACATGACCAAACCATCTCAACCTGTTTCTCTTCACAGCATCAATCACAGGCTCTGTTCCCATCATCTTTCGCAATTCATCATTTGTCTTCCTCTCTCTCAACGATACTCCACACATCCACCGAACCATTCGCATTTCCACCCTTTCCAGCCTTCGTTGCTGCTCTAAGTTCATTACCCATGTCTCGCTCCCTTAAATCATAACACTTTTAACACACGCAGCATACACCTTTCCCTTCAGCTTCAACGACACTCCCCTCCTCGTCAGCACGCCACTCAGTTCCCGAAACTTCTTCCATGCACATCTCACTCCAGCAACCATTGCCGAGTCTGATCCGCCTTCTCCATTCAGCATGTCTCATGGGTAACAAAATGTTTTCACACCTTCCAGCTTCACGCCATCTCCAAGATCCAACTCAACATTTCCACTATCTGCAGCTCCCTCTGTGCACACCTTACACTTGAATGTAGCTGCCACATCAATTTCGAGTTGGGGATCGTAGGCTATATATTGTGTCTTCTGTTCTTCATACTTCTGCTCTGCATTTGGGACAACTTTCTTCATAGCATGGGACTTACATTTGGAAGGCTTAGCTTTCATGGTTTGTGTCCACTGAAGGAACGTTTGAACCTTGTTGATGAGTTGTTGACATTCTTCTGGACTTTTTGCTACCAGAGTCAGGTCATCTGCGTATGCTTTGGCAGACGTTGTGATGTCTAATCCAGTCATATAGTATCCCACATTTTTGGACTGGTCCAGCAGATCCAAGGAAATATTGAAAACAGCCAGAAACAGGATGCAGGATAGTGGGCAATCTTGGAAAACGCTAATATAGCACCGTATCCAATCCGTTGTCCAGTCCTTAGTTTTCACACATATAAACAGCTCATCATAGTACTTGAACACGATCTTCCTGATATGAGCTGGAATATGGGACCACTCAAGTGCAAACTGTATGAGGTTATGTGGCACAGTGCCCTTTGCATTTTGTAAGTCAAGCCAGGTTGTCACTATCGCTTTTCCATTCTTTTTAGTGTTGAGGAGCATTTCAGTTAATGCCTCCGTATGTTCTACACAGCCTGATTTTTTTTTTCCATGAAACCCTTCTGAATGGATTTGTTAATACATTTATTTTCAGTCAGCTCCTCAATTAGTCAGGTTCACTATGTCAATAAATTATATTTCGTTCAAAATCATGGTAGATTAGCAAACCTATATATTTTTGGAAAGGTTGTAGCATAAGGAAACAAAAAATCAATGTTATGGCTTTTATGGAAGAATGGTACGAGGCTTTTCACGATAAACAAGGTCTTTCATGAGCCCCCAAAGAAAGAAATCTGGAAGTGTAAGATCTGGGGAGCGTGCCGGCCACTCGATCGGACCGCGGCAGCCGATCCACTTTCCGGGAAAGTTTTCATCAAGCCACTGACGAACATGACGTCCATAATGAGGTGGAGCTCCATCTTGCTGGAAATAACAGTCCTGATCTTGTACCCTGGGCCAAAAGAAGGTTTGCAGCATATCCAGGTAAATTTCTGCAGTGTCAGATCCCTCAAAGAAAAAGGGTCCAATTATCCCTAATGGAGATATGGCTGCCCAAACTGTCACGCCTGGTAAATTTACCTCCTTCTCAACTGTCATACACCAAACACCAAACACCAAACTGCAAACACCAAATGTACATCACCAAACATACACAGGCAGTCAGCAAAATCATATATACACATGCAGTCAGTATAACTTCACATCTACACAGGCAGTCAATGGCAAAATATACACAGGCAGTCAATGGCATCAAACATACACGATTACAGAATATGCCATTTAGAGTTCGTCATCACTGTCCTGTGTGTCGTATCCGACAATATAGTCCGCATCGTTTTCACAGTCCGTTCCACACAAGCAAAGGTCGGTCAAATTGATTGGCAAATCGAATTGGTCGAATGGTCGATCGAATCGAATTTGATGAATCGAATCGAATCGAATTGGTCGAATGGTCGAATGGTCGAATTGGTCGAATGGAATTGGCCGATTGGTCGAATTGGTCGAATTGGTCGAATCGAATTGGTCGGAATTGGCAAATGTAAACATTGATTTTCATATTTTCCATGTAATAACGTTTCCAAAAATGTATAGGTTTGCTAATCTACCATGATTTTGAACGAAAAAACATAGTGAACCTGACTAAATGGTTCTTTGTGCAATGATACCCATTACAAGGTTACTGCTGGAATTCTTCAATGTTATGGGTCTGATGCAAGAAGGATTACTCCTATTCTCATAATTAATCGATAATAATTAAGTAATCAATCAATTAAATGATTAATCAAAAAAACAAAAAATACAGTTTTTGCCAAAGCAAATGCTCACGATTGTGCCCAAATTTCAGCTTCCTACCTCAAAGGATAGCTGAGATATCGCCCAGACAAACAAACAAACAAATGAAAAATCGGTCAGAGACCGAGGACTTGCCAGAATGTACTTTTTTATCGGCCATTTTGGACAAATATGGCGGCCGAACTACGTGACCGATGACATCATCATTATTTGTTTTTTAAACTAATTTATTCCTTGATGATGCTCAAGAAATTTCATCTTGATTGGATGAAGTTTTGTACTTGTCGAATTATGACGTAATAATGGAGGTACCTATGACATCATCATTAACATATTTTATTCCCCATGGAGAGTTCTTTACAATGAGCCATGTCTCAATTTTTTCTATTTGGCACTTTCGGAGATATAGAGGTGCAAAGTTTTTACGTTTTTCCAAGATGGCGGCCGAACCACATGACCGATGACGTCATCATTATTTGTTTTTTAAACTAATTACCTTCGCAAAAGCGGAAGGTTATGTTTTGATCGCTGTGTATTTATTTGTATGTCTCTGTGTGTGTGTGTATGTTATTCGCATAACTCAAAAAGTATTCAACCGAATTGCATGAAATTTGGTGGGATGATTGGTTATTATACGGGACACATTTGATTAGATTTTGGGAGCAATCGGGTCAAAGGTCAAGGTCAAGGTCACGAAAAGGTCAAAATCGTATTTTTATTTGTCATAACTCGGTCAATTCTTATCCGATTTGCATGAAATCAGCACCAAACTGTTCACTGTTCTGTTCCCTACACTCCCATGCCAAGTACAGAACAGTAGCTGCGGCGAAGGTATGCGCTCTACCGAGTGCCCGTTCTAGTTTATTCCTTGATGATGCTCAAGAAATTTCATCTTGATTGGATGAAGTTTTGTACTTGTCGAATTATGACGTCATAATGGAGGCACCTATGACATCATCATTAACATACTTTATTCCCCATGGAGAGTTTTTTACAATGAGCCATGTCTCAATTTTTTCTATTCAGCACTTTCGGAGATATAGAGGTGCAAAGTTTTTCGGTTTTTTCAAGATGGCGGCGGAACCACGTGACCGATGACGTCATCATTTTTTTTCTCCACCAGTTTTTGCCGTCATGTCGCTCAAGAAATTGCATCTTGATTGGATGAAGTTTTGTACTTGTCGAATTATCGAATTATGGTGTCATAATGGAGGCCTTGGGTCGAGAGAGTTAAAAATTGGGCACAGTCTATTCCAGGGCAAGGCAAATATGTGTGTAAAGTTTGGCGATTCTATGTGCAACG
This sequence comes from Myxine glutinosa, assembly GCF_964187855.1. Taxonomy (NCBI): domain Eukaryota; kingdom Metazoa; phylum Chordata; class Myxini; order Myxiniformes; family Myxinidae; genus Myxine; species Myxine glutinosa. Next base: position 51,490,389 of record NC_136272.1, on the reverse strand, counting down.
GTGTAGACATAGTACTGTGCACAAACAGACAGACAAACAGACAAACCAACAGATCAACATACTTGCCGGAATCTTTTCCGGCAAGTAACAAGAAAGAAAGAAACAAACAAACAAACGGGAGTGAAAACTGAGTACTCCCTTTTGGCACGCTTCATCGCCAGAACCCCCTTCAGTGCCCGGCGATGACGTCATGCAGCGCCTGGAGATGGAATAGGAAAAGAGCATTGTACAACAAAATAATCAACCCTCTTAATTTGCTTCTCCCTGCAATTATGGGAGTATGAGACAGGCATGATGGGCCAAATGGCCTTTTTGTGTTTCCTTGCAATTCCTTCTTTCCAATTTAATAGCAAAAAACGTTGTTTAATCTAAGCACTCACAAATCCATCTTTCAGGTTGCTGTTCCCCAGATAAGTGGGTGCTGTAGTATGTAAATTGATGATGTCATTAAGACATGAATGGGAAAAAAGTCACTTAAACACTGAGACCCAAACTATACCATATGCAACACTATCTGTGAATGAAATTCAGTCAGCAAAGTCTGACATGTTCTAGATCTAGTATCACCCACCAGAACCTTCTGGTCAGGTGTAGGAACTAAAACTTTGGCTTGAAAGTGAATACACATTTGCCATAAAGCCATGCCTGAAGACCCATGATTTTGGTCCAATCTGGTGAACAGCAGACTCGGAGAGTATTTAGTCTGGTGGGTCGACCTTCTAACCTCTGTGCTTCAGCTCTTGCATGATCCTCGATAATTTGCATGAACCTTCACAAGAATTACAATGACATTAGGAGATGATGCACAAATCCACACTCAAATCGAGTAAAGTGCTCAGATGGAAATGCCAAAAAGACCAACCTTATCAAGGAATCAAAAATGTAATTGCAGTGCTGATTTAATAATTACACTGGATATTCTTTGCTATTTGTAAAATGAGCTCAGATTGTGCACACATAGTACAACAACTTTACTCCCACCGTTGAATAAAGAGACATATTATGCCACTCAGTGGCTATTAAGGCCTATAAATAAGTTCCATTTTGTACGTTCGTTGTCATGTGAGAGGAATATGAATGCTGGGTACGTCAGCAAGCAGCGAGATGTCACAGATGACACTGGGCCACTTGTGAGGACAAAAATGTCATGTGAAGACTTCAGATCCTCCTCAACATAGAATTGTTTTTCTTGTCATTCCCTTTCTCCATCTTTTCCTTCGAGCACTTAAACTCTAATTCTCTGTATGTGTGTGTATGTATGTATGTGCATATGTGTGTACAGTATGTATGTGCATATGTGTGTATGCATGTGTATACATTACCGGTGAAAAGTTTTAGAACACCTCAATTTTTCCAGTTTTTATTGAAATTTACGCAGTTGAATGTCTCAATGCTCTCTGAAATTAAGCATAGAACAAATAAACAATTGGAGATAAAAAAAAGAAATCATAGAATCATTTTGTTTAACAAAATGTAATTTAAATATTTGACTCAGCAAAGTAGCCACCTTTTGCAGATATAACCGCCGAACACACTCGTGGCATTCTTTCTACAATGGAAATCAAATATTGTTCGGGAAGTTCTACCCAACAGTGTTGCAGAAGTTCCCACAAATGTGTTGCACTTGTAGGTTGCTTTGCTTTCACCCTTCTGTCCAGTTCATCCCAAACCAGCTCGATGGGTTTAAGTCTGGAGACTGTGCTGGCCATTCCATGATTTGAAGCCTACCGTCTTGTTCTTTTCCTCGAAGGTAGTTTTGACAGCCTGGAGGTGTGTTTAGGGTCATTATCATGCTGCAGGATGAACCCCTGACAAAATAGGCGTATACCAGAGGGTATTGCATGGCGCTGCAAAATGCTGTTGTCGCCCTTTTGGTTCAGGGTACCAATCACTCTGTGCAAGTCGCCGACTCTGGATCCAGCAAAAGAGCCCCAGACCATCACGCTTCCTCCTCCATGTTTGACAGTTGGTGTCACACACTGAGGAACCATCCTTTCACCGACTCGACGGCGTACAAAAACCCTGCGTGATGAACCAAAGATTTCAAATTTTGATTCATCGGTCCATAAGACCTTCTTCCAGTCTTCAGTAGTCCACTGGTGGTGCTTCATGGCCCAGGCAAGCCTCTTTTCCTTATTTTGCCATCTTAGCAATGGCTTTCTTACTGCCACTCGACCTGTAAAACCTGCAGCTCGAAGTCTTCTCTTCACAGTTGAAAGTGAGACTTGCTTACTTCGACCAGTGTTAAGCTGTGCTTGAAGCTGTTGTCCTGTGATCCGCCTATCACACAAGCTGTTGACTCTCAGAAACTTGTCTTCTGATTCTGTTGTGGCTTTGGGTCTGCCAGACCTCTTCCTGTCAGAGTTTGCTCCAGTTTCCAATATACTACTTCCTGCAGTGCAATATTGTCCAAATAATGCTTCAGAGGGTGTAATAACAGTCTGTTCCAATACTGCTTTTATACAGACAAGGGGTTTGTAATCAAGTAATCAGCAGAGGTTGGGACATCTGTAGGAATTGTTTGCATCAACTTTCAAGGCTTAATTTACTTACATTGCTGCAGAACAGCTGTAAGTTGTTAACCCATTACTTGTTCCCTTAAGAAGGTCTTTTTACAATATAACTGTGCAATTTACATTATTTTCCCGTTTTTGCTAACCTAAACTTTTTTTTTTAACCTCGAGCAGTTTACTGCTTACCCTTGTACCATTTCAGGTTATTCATTGGACAGGAAACTGCATAAATCTCAATAAAAACTGGAAAAATTGAGGTGTTCTAAAACTTTTGACCGGTAGTGTATATACAGTGCCCTCCATAAGTATTGGAACAGTGAAGTCAAATTTGTTATTATTGCTTTATACTCAAGAAATTTGGATTTAAGATCAAAATATGAATATGATGTTAGAGTACAGAAGGTCTGCAGCTTTTATACAGGTCTAAATGGTATTTTCCAATAGTCCGTAATTAATAGTCGTAGTCCTGGTCCAATAATACGTAATAAATTGATGCACTCACAGTCCAACTCACATTCAAATAGGATGTAATTAATGGACATACTCACATGGGTCGGAAAATGCTTCACCTCGACAAACGGTTCACTGTCCACCCATGTTTTTCAGTTTTATATTGGATTCAGTATATATATTGTCACGCGGACCCTTCCGGTTAACACCAGGGACCAGAATGGACCAGAATGGATTTACTTGAGGCGACGACCAAACACGGATTCGGCTATAAAACGCGGGAGGAAGAAGGGAAGTGGAAGCTGTGGCAAAAGCGCTTATCTTCAGCGAACCGACGGCAGCTGCAAGGAAATTAATGTACTCGAACAACAAGATTTAGAATGTACAAAAATAAACACGTTTATTCCGGAACCCGAGACAATGAAACGCGACGGTAATAAAATAATGCTCCTAAATTGGGATCCCACACACCAGACTCAACAACAGGACACAGGAATGAATTGCGAAAATAACTGTCTGTCGTGTAATTGTGAAATGTGGTGTGAGCTTATCTGTCCGTCTGTAGTCGTGTCCGCCGCCCAAACGCGGCTCCAAGCTCCGGTGCGGAGAAATCCTCCGTCCGCCTCACATGCTTTGCTAGGCCCGAGCCAACGCCCTCGCCGTGTTCCCACGAGGTCCCGTTCACCACTCTAAGCTCCGAGCCTCGCTCCCGCACAAGCACCGCTCCAAGCACAAGCACCGAGCACCGCTCCAAGCACAGGCACCGAGCACCGCTCCAAGCACAGGCACCAAGCACCGCTCCAAGCACAAGCACCGAGCACCGCTCCAAGCACCACGCAGATGGCAAGCCAACGACCACCAGGACCTCTCAAGACCAAGAAGAAATGCAAGAGCTTCAAGCACGTCCAGACAGCCAGAGAGCACCAGGGCTAGAGCTGCGCAAGAGCTCTGCTGAAATGTCCAGCGTGTCCCTTTTATAACCTCCCCGGTGACGTCCATCTTCTCGACGTTTCCAGTCCCTTCTTCCCAAACCAGTTACCTCCCTCACATCTGTGTCCTCGTCCTCCTGTCCTGATTGGCTGCCGGCCGCACACGCTGTCCCTTTCCCATTTGCCGAGCGCCTCCCGCTTTGACCAATCACAAGCCTCCTTGTGGCGTTGCTACGCAAGTTCGCGATGCGTCTGGCGGTAGCTATCATCGGCGGTGTCCTGGCCTGGTTTCCTGTCCGTTTTCTTCCAAAGTCATTGTCAGGGAAGGGAATTTAATTACTGTTTGCACTACAGGGCCTGTCTAAGTGTCTACAGGTGTGCGTTGCCATGAGGGACAAAGGTTTGATTACCAGGTGTGACGCACAAGGGCTGTTATCTTTAATCCCTACACTATCTAACACCCAAACATCCTGGTATGTTCACAGGTATACTCTTACCCGAACCTCCAGCTGCGGTAAAACTTCATCATTGATCATCTGCAGATACCTGTTACCATTGACATTCCTTTGAAAGAAAAATGGTCCGATCACCTGACCACTTCCACAAAGTCCCAACCAAACAGTCCACTTTTGTCGATTCATGTTGGTGTCAAAATTAAATTCCGGGGGTTGTCCTGTCGGTGCATATTCAGGAACATTATGGGTATTGGAAGCACCAATGAGGTGCTTCAACAGGCCACTCTTGCTTCGATCAGATGTGTGACAAAGTGGCCCTTGCCGTCCATGGCGAAAGCAGCTTTCTTGCCGATAACGAGATACCGCAGGAAATTGACATCTGCTTTGCAATGTGCTATCAACCATCCGGCAAGCACCAGCCTCCTGGCAAAATCCCCTGGCGTAAGTTGATGCCGGATGTGAATCCAATATGGATGTTGGTGGAGGTCCAGTCTTGTGATTCGGTTGCATGTTGCCGAAGGCAATCCGGTCCCATTTCGTCTTGCGCTGGTATCGCTAGGATTCTCCAAAACTTTTTGCCTTACTGCTGCAATGTTCATTTCTGATCGCCCAGTGTGCCTCCTACCAGAATTCCCCTTGTTGCGGTTGAGGCTAGTGCCATGCTCTTGCTATTTTCTAACATTCGCCCAGATGGTTTTGGCTGCTGGAGGCTCTCGTTCTGGGAAACGTTCCCTGAATGCATCACGAGTTTGCTGCAAACTTCCAGTTTGGTGAAAGGTTGTAACCACGAAGGTCCGCTGTTCAGTCATAAGTTGGACCATCTTTTCAATGACTCAGACTGTTTCTAAACCCATACACTGTAGGCCCATCTTAAATACCCATCTTAAAAAAGGATGACGCAACCGACGATTACCAGACCAGATTAACAATTTTACATAATCAACTTGTCAGTCGACAAGTAATGCGTCCATTTCAAACTGTCTTGCACTGATTAGCCAAACTTGTAAAAATGCGATTTGAACTTGTCATTTTCAATGAACATGTACTCGGTCATGTGTGACAGCAATGATGCATGAAAGGCATCAATGGGAAGCTGAGGATCTCTTCATAATTGGTAAACCACATGTAAATTGTCAAACTAAATAACCTTTGCATATTAACCCCTTGAATTCGGATTACCTTTTTTTTGATACGCACTGTATACATATATATATATATATATATATATATATATATATATATATATATATATATATATATATACTAATTAATATATATATAATATATATATATTGTCGCGTGACTGCTCTCAGTTAATACCGGGAGTGTCACGGATGGCAATCGAGCATTACTTCGAGGTGTTCAGTTCAATTATGGACTTCACTATATATGCGCCAGAGGAAGAAAGGGGGGGAGGGGAAGATGAAGCTTACATTGACGATCGCCGGCAGTTCCAAAGCCTGCAAAGAAAACAACTCACACAAACACGGATTTTGAAATGTACAGAGAAAATAATGAAAGGGTTTATTAACATGGATGCCGGGACAAGAAAAGCACGACGTTAAAATAAATGTCCTAAATGGAGCACTCTCAGAACAGACTTGAAACACAGACGAAGGGATAAAAGAAACTGGAAAATAAAATACATGTAATTATTGCACTTAGCAATATATACATATATATATATATCAAGTGAATTGGATGAAAATTGACAATTTATGACCTTGAACTTTTGACCTATTGCCATCAAAACAATAGGCATCTTGCTTGTGACTACCTCTGCAACCTGTTGGTGATTGGCATACAGACAAACGGACAGATATATCATAGACCAGACCAACCAATATACTTCCGAATCTTTTATTTCGTAAGTAACAAACAGACAAACAGGGGTTTAAACATAACCTCTGTCCACCTTCGGTCGTGGAGATAACAATCCATTTTTCCCGAAGTTTAGCGCCATTGATGCAGTGTCATTTGCACCACCTTATTTAACATGTTAAATGAATTATTTGTGCCCGTTATTTGTGTCCTTTATGACGTTCCTAAAAATTCCTTAATATGACGTGTCGAGATTCCGTAGAATTTGCCAAATTCAGAGCCAAAGTTCAGCTAAGCTGCATGTTTGTGCTCTGATTTCTGTTCCACAGTGTTCAAAATAGAAAATTAATTTTAAATTAAGTAATTCTACGATCATAGACTGACAAACAGACAAACAAAGTGAACCAATTGCTTTGCGCTATGCGTGCAGGGTGAAAAATATATTTGGTACGACTCAGCCAGGGTTTGAACCACGACCAACCAGACACACAACTCTAACCATTATGCCACCGAGTCTGGTGTTTGTGTATATACACCTCGTTATAATTTTTGACATCTTCAACTATTGTGATTAATTTGAACGCCTGATGTGTGCTGAGAAATGCTACCAATTTTTGAGGTTTGAATCGAAGAAGCATCACATGGTGTGAGTAAAGTGTGGCACAAAAGTTGCGCAATGCGTTTGATGCTAAAACCAGTTGGTAAATGTGCCAAAAATATTTTGCTGGAAATATTTTAATGCTGCAGCAATGATTTGTCTTTATTTTATAAATAAGAAATGTGGAGCTTACATGTGTTACAAAGCAGCCACAATGTCAGGAACTCTTGGGTTGGCACATCTGCTATTTCTTCACTTTCATCCAGTTTGCTTATGACGCATAAGTTACTTTTTTGTGATTGCAAATCACTGTCATGGCACCTGCTGCGGAAGAATAAGGGGTGAATTAAAATCTTTTGCAGACAGAATGATTGTCCTAGATCCTAACAGATCCTAGCAACTACAGACCAATCAGCCTTCTCCCAATTATCAGCAAAGTCATGGAATCCATCATTGCTTCGGATATGAAATCTTTCCTCTTCTCCAATGGCTTGATCTCTGATCATCAATTTGGTTTCAGACCAGGTCACTCTACTCTGGACATGCTGCTTCTGCTGTCTCAACAATGGATGGAGGTCCTCAATGCCAAGCAGGAAATTAGAGCTGTCTCCCTCGACATATCACGTGCCTTCGACACGGTCTGGCACCCCGCTCTGCTCACCAAACTCTCCTCCTTTGGTATCCATGGAAATCTCCACGCATGGCTGGCGGACTTCCTCTCTAGTCGTCGTCAACGTGTGGCCCTGAATGGGTTTCTCTCATCTCCTCTTCCTGTTCAGGCTGGAGTTCCCCAAGGCAGTGTTCTGGGCCCCGTGCTTTTTCTGGTCTTCATCAATGATCTCTCTGACTCTCTCGAAAATCCTCTCTATCTCTTTGCTGATGACTCCACTCTCTGCCGCTCCATTCCTCTTCCCTCAGATCGGCAGTCTGCTGCCTCCTCACTCTCTGAAGACCTGGACAAAATCACAGACTGGTCAAACAAGTGGAACATGTCTTTTAATCCTGACAAATCTCACACTCTTACTATGTCTCTCCGAAAAGATCGACTGGACAACCCTCCCATCTACTTTCTCAACAATCCTCTCCAAGAAGTTCTGTCGCTCAAGATTTTGGGTCTCACTATCTGCCATGATCTTTCTTGGGAAAACCACATTTCCAAGCTGGCCTCCAAAGCCAGTCGCCGACTGGGCATCCTCCGTCGTGCGAAGTCCTTCCTCGGCACACCTGAGCTCCTCACCACATACAAGGCTTTCATCCGCAGCTCAATGGAATACTGTTCTCCCCTATGGGCCGGTGCTCCTGCCTCACACCTAGCTCGGCTTCACGCTGTTGAAACCAAAGCTTTCAGAATTATTGGAATCTCCCGCGATGAAGCTATCTCTGAGGGCCTTTCACTCACTCACCGCAGGCAGGTAGGTGGTCTTTCTGTCTTCTACCGACTCCTCTCCGGCCTTGCACCCCCAGCTCTCTCTGTGCTCTGTCCCCCAAATATTCCTACAGGTCGCACAAGATCTGCCAGCAACCCTCTGATTGTTAAACTGCCGAAATCTCGGCTCTCTGCTCACCTTCACTCTTTCATTCCTCTTTTCTCCCGCCTCTGGAACAAACTCCCTCACTCCCTTCAATCCCACTCCTCCCTCCAGGTCTTTAAAACAGCTGTTCACCACCATCTCTTATCTTCCCCCATCCAAAACCTTGATCTTTTCTACCCCCGCTAATTCACCCCAGATCCACCTTGTTTGAAATTCCAACTTCTTTCCTGGAAGTCCTGGCAGTGTCCATATGTTTTATACCTCTCCCACCGCCCCCTTCCCACGCCCCCCCCCCCCCCCCTAAAGCCCTCGCCCTCTCTCAGATCTCTCGATGTCTCCATGTCTCTCGGTCCCTGCTCTCAAATGTTGTGTTTGTGTCCTTCCCCCTCTCTCCCCATCTTGTCTACCGCTCCCTATGTTATATGTTTTATGTGTCGGTTTGTCTTTCGGTGTGATTAATGTTCGCTCTTTCACGAGCCTCGACCTTGTATACAAAAAAAAAAAAAAAAAAAAAAAAAAAAAAAATTGTATGCAAAGTGGAATTGACTTCGTTTCAGCTACTTCATAAACTGAGAAATAAACGAACGACATGTCAGGGTCGTGTGGCTATGACTCATTGCCAAATCTACCATGTAAAACACAATGTCAGTTTGTGTGTTTGTACAGATGTCTGTCCCCCTTCATAAGGGTAGGTTTTAAAGGCCAATATTTTAACACGAATGTGTGTTCACCATTGTCTATTTTTGAGGTGTGTCTCGAAGCTGCAAACTCGAAAAACATTTTCCATAAAAGAGTAATTATGCCTCTTCTATTGGAATTGTAGACATTGGCTTGAAAACCGAGCCTCAAGGGTGGTGTACAGAAACATTTAAAAATAATAATAATAAATAAAACATGCAGAGAGGTGGAATTCACTGCACGTGATGTGTAACATGCGCAGAGCAAAACGAGTGTTCATTTCCATCCGTATTATGTCTCATAAATAAAGCTATAAGCACACCTGAGACTAGGCCGAGGCTTCAGACTTTTGCAAGCTCCCGAGGCCGCACCGTCGAATAAACTGTTCCATCGCGTCATTGGTAAACTATACTGAAACGCAATTGAAACTTACCACTTGTTTTGGAATAGCATAAAATTGTCATGGTTCAAAATAAGACAACACAACAATTTGGACACAACAATTTCATCAGCAGAGTTGTAGAGGGTGTTTCTGTGCACCAGGTTCGATATCGTCTGGTGTGTGCACCCAATGCGACGTGCCAATTCCATAAAAGACAGCTTGCGGTAACGGTAGCTCAGTAGCTCAGTAGGTCGGTAGCTCAGTCCTGTAGCTCAGTAGCTCAGTAGCTACTGACGGTAGCTCAGTCCGCATTCCAGCATGCCCAGGGCACGCTGCCGTTGATGACTTGACAATCGTGGCATGTTGACAGAAATGTTCATTTTGCACTGGCGTTTATAAAGCCAATATCCAGACATCAAGTGCTGCTAATTAAAATCATCACATACCCCTTGAGCAATCGCTAATGGTCAAAGCAGGTGTTACGCACCTGGGCCATGAAGAGAACGGCTCAAAGGTGACGTGACCATGTGTGACCGATTTGTCTGTAGGGGGTACACTGATTTGCCAAAATAAGTGCACATATTACATTTGTGCATTGTGATTACTGGTAATTTAAGATCGAAAAAGTGATAAGTTTCTATTGCGTCTCAGTATATATTACACGAGGAACATCAGTTCCATGTGGTGACAGCACTATCCGACGCAAGCTGTCTTTTCCTTGACTGTAACAATCTGGTCACCACTAATGTTATAACTATCATGACGTTTAAGTGGAATTTGCAACTGAACTGCGTCTCTGGTAGGAATTTTGAATAAATTTTTTTTTTGCGACTGCATCGACCCACAATGGTCTAGGATTTTCAAAATGCATAGGTAGATTAGTTATCATTTAGAAGCAAATGTTAATGACATTCTTGTTCTACAAGTGGGAAGTCCCACCTCAGTTTTATTTTTTTTGCGACTGCACCGACCCACAATGGTCTAGGATTTTCAAAATGCATAGGTAGATTAGTTATCATTTAGAAGCAAATGTTAATGACATTCTTGTTCTACAAGTGGGAAGTCCCACCTCAGTTTTACTTTGAATTACAAGGACTTTAGTACGCAATGTACAACTTATCAAAGTACAGTAGATGGGATTTGAACCTTGAATCTAAGCATCATTGAGCCATCTTTTTAAACGTACTTTATGTCTCTTAACTGCAACAATTTTTGCCATTAACTGTACACGTCTCCAAATTTTTTGAATGCTAAACATGCCAACCCAAACAATCCCTTGATGGGAATCTTAATGCTCGTCCAACATTGGGAATACAATTTTATCTTCATATAAATCCAAGTCGCTTTACACAACAATCCTGGACCTTTCTCCACTCTGTCCAAAGGAAGTTGCTATATCAAAACCGAAACCAGTCCATTTGTAGAACATGCAAATGCAATCATGAGGCTGAACTGAAGGGAAGGACCTCCCAAACCACATAGCAGTAAAACAGAAAAAGGAAGCTTACTTTGGCATGGCTTTGGAAACCCTCCTTGTCACCGTCGTCTCAGTGTTGGCAGTCTGTGTGAGCATGTTACTGCGGGTATGGCCAATTTTGAGTTACCTTTGAATGAATGAATGTTATTCGTCATTATTGCAGCTTATATTTGATGCCAACATTTGGGAGGTTGCTTCGATTTTGCCTTACGTTTGAGAACTTACATTTTCACTGTATCTATAATATTGTTTCTTATGATCACTTTAGGTTGTATTACTTATTGTCAGAATGTTCTGTGCTCTCAAACCCTACTCTGCTTTTCTTGGACCTCCTTTGCTTGCTACCTTCAGTCTGTTCTCTCCTCTGGCCACCACCAAAGCATCATCACTCACATTCACAGGAAAGGTGCAGAAACATATCCTCGCAAGAACAGACCAGTGAGCTTACTTCCGATTGTAAGCAACGTTATGGAACACATCATTGCTGTTGGCATAGCCTCTGTCTGCAGGATCCAAGTTTCTCTGACTTCATAACTGGTTCTCTGACCTCTTCCACTCACACAGGCAATGTGTGGCTATCAATGGAACTCTATCCAAATGGAGGTTGGAATGCCCCGAGACTCTCTTCAGCTCAGCCCTGTTCCTCATCAACATGAAGGACCTCTACAATGCTCTAGAAAACAGTCTTACTTTGCAGATGATTACATAATTGTATCCAATTGTACCCTATTCCATGTACACACAGAAAACAGCAGCATCAGTCTCTGCTGACCTGGAATGGTTCAATGATGGTCTGATAAATATAGTACATATCGCAACCCTGGCAAATCTGTCTCACCTTCTCGCTCCAGAAGGAGTCAAACAAACTCACCTTTTTTGACGGTAAGACAATTGAAGTTCTAGGCCTATCAGCTGACCATTCCTGCGCTGACCATATACCCAAGATGGCCTCCAAAGCCAGCCAGCTACACACTGGGAATACTTTGTTGTTCCAAGTGATTTGAAAAATCTGAACTACTCACAACCTCCAGTGTCTTTGTCAGTAGCTTAATTGAGTACTGCTCTTCCCTATGGGTTGGTATACCCCAGCATCGCATCTGCCTCTCCTAGAACATGTGACATTTCAAGCTTTCAACATTACTTGTATCTGCCAAAACGAGTCAAAAGTGCAAAGCCTGTTGCCCTCACATGGCAGAAAAGGCCTCTGTTTTTCCGTCTCTCCTCCAGTCCTGCTCCCTCTGATCTATCAGCCCTTCGACCCTCTTCACCACCTCCAGAGGACGCATATTCTTCCAGGAACTCCCACCTGATTAAATTCCAAAATTCCAGGCTTACTGCACACCAACACGCTTCTTCATTTTGTAGAATTGCCTTCCAGAAGCGGCCGGTTTAACCCCACCCATCCATTCCGGCCTTCATGCAAGCGGTGTACCACCATATCTTTCATCCCCTATCCATACTCGGGATATTTTCTACTCACGTTATTCTTGCCTCACTCAACCCTCTTCGGTGCAGGTTTCTGTCTTTCCCTATGTCATATTTTCCTGTTCATGCTTCCTCTTGCTTGTTTTTATTCATATGTGGCTCTATTTTACCAAAATCAATACATTGCCCTTTTACCTCTGTCTCATCACACTTCTTTGAGTCTCGATCTTGTATATGAAAAGGATTATGTTTATGTCTGAGCACTACAAGGAGAACAGTAACAATTTTTATGGTACCGGTAAATTATTTGCAGGACATTAAAATTACAGTATCACCAAGGTTATATACGTCAAACAGGATGGTGTAGAGGTGGGGAACCTTTTCTAGTCTGAGGTTTATTATGTCTTCCCTCAGACAGTTATTATGTCTTCTCATCTCGATTCTCGAAGAGATAAACAAATAAAATTGGCCGTGATATCTGGATGTCTGTCCTTCCGATCAGAGATTCTTTTAGGCGCCTGCGGAGCCTGCAGCCGCTGTGGGCCACTCACAAAGAGGGGCCTCCCACATAAGCTAAAGCATCTTGAAAGTCCAGTTGTGTAACATAGACGTTTCCAATAACACTATCCATGCATATCTACCGGCTGCCAATTGCTTCACTGACGGATTTAATCAAAGACATCATGTTGCACTTCACAACCATATGGTATATATATATATATTGTTGCGGTTCTCTCGCCGGCCTTCTTCCCCTTATCAAGGGGGGATTAATCCCCTTGTCTTTACTGGGCCTTGGCGGAACCGAGACTTATTACGTCCTTTCCGGGCGAACGCAAAATAGGGTTTCGGGACCAAATTCTCGCTCGTACCTAAGTACCCGCGCCGCCACGGAAACGATGTAGCAAGCCTCGCACGAACCACGTGAGGTTCGAGTACGTCGAGCGGTTTGCGTACACGTGATCCGCGCAGTCTTAACTAATGGAACCCGATTGGAGCGATCTTATTCGTGCCACGCTTAGTCAATTGGAGAAATCACAGAAACGATCGAATCAAGAAGAAAGGAAGAACAGATGGGTTTAATGATTCCCACACGTATTTACAGTTCAGGACAAAGAGACACAGAGCAAGCTTAGACCGTCTTACTTATCCCTGGGACAACGGGCCCGTCTCACACACTCACACAGGGGATTGCAGATGTCGATGTTCACCAACGTGCCGATGTGGTCATCCAGGATCGGCCCTGTCCAGCTCTCCGTGGTCCACGTGTGTCCTGCGAAGATTGTGATCGGGGAGGACAGGGATTCGTAGCGCGTCTCTCGAACAAAGGCGATATATCGGGCGGAACGGCAAGGGGCGGAATTTTACGGCAAAGGGTGGACTTTTACGGCAAAGGGCGGTTACTCAGCCGTTCTCATGCAAGTGCGGCAAGGCGCATCAAGCTCATCAAGCACCGCGCGTTCTGGCTGTAAGTTCTCTTTAATGTCTTTCTCTCTCCCGGCAAGTCCTCCGCTTCAGTCCTTTACCTCTCTGCTGCAGTCCTCCGCTTCAGTCCTTTACCTCTCTGCTGCAGTCCTCCGCTTCAGTTCTGTTGAGGGCTTTGTGCAGCGGGTTATATAGGCACGCCCCGCGAACCTTCTGGAACTCACCAGACTCTTCTCACCACACCCTCTGATGCCACCACCTCTGAGCCCTGATTGGCAGCTCATGCTTACCGTCATCGCTTCTGCCGCTCCGCCTCGACTCCGCCCCGATCCTCCTCCGCCTCCCTCGTGTTAACTCGCCCAAAATGAACCAACGTTAACAAACTGTATTGAGGTTACGGACGTAGGGTGATCGGTGGCAGTAGGGCCTATTTTCCTGGCTTTACACAACGCAGAATTAACACTGGAAAGGGCCTATTCTCACACATCTATCTATAATTCCAGTAATCTCTGTGTGTGTGTATGTATGTATGTATGTATGTATGTATGTATGTATGTATGTCTGTGACCGCTGTTTCTCGACAACCACGGGTTCGATATACTTGAAACTTGCCAGGTATATTGCTGGGGACCCGAGGATGTGCCTTTTCAAGGTTTCATATTAATCGGAGAAGTAGTTACCGAGCTATGTCCAAAAAACGATTCAACCAATCAGAGAGCAGCGAGCTATCACGTGTGCCGAACGTGCCGAACAGACTCTGCCTCGGACGGCACATTTGAGAGCGTATTCATTTATTTCACGTTGGCAAACTATGTTGCCGCTATGTTGGCGTTAAACTATGTTTTAAAACTAATTAAAACTAATTTGCGATTCTTTCGCTTTCCTGCGCGTTTGTGCACGTTATGGCGATTTCTTTACCAAACTCCGCAAGCCGTTCGCTTTGGACCAAACCATTTCATGTAAATAGAGGGGGGGGGGATTGTCACCGTACTCGCAAGCTGTTCGCTTTGGACCAAACCATTTCATGTAAATAGAGGGGGGGGGATTGTCACCGTACTCGCAAGCCGTTCGCTTTGGACCAAACCATTTCATGTAAATAGAGGGGGGGGATATAATTTTAGATATATATATAGTACGGGCATGCCCTAGTACTAAGAAATAACTATACTACAAATGAGGCTATATGTTGCTTGTGTGACTATCTAAGGGGGGCAAACCTTAACCTTTATTAGACTCACTTTACAAACCTCAAAACCGTAGCACTGCCCCTCCCTCGTCAGACTCGTCCCCAAGTCGAACCGACACAAGTGGGAACGACCGGTTTTGAGCAAGAGTTGGGACTAACTTTTAATTATGTGTGACACTTAGATGTGGTTCCCCCTAACATTTACTTTAACCAGTGTATGTGACAGTTTTACAACACGAGATATGTCCCACCTACTGCGTTGTGTAACTAACTCTAACAGACTCGCACCCACATCTAACCCAATTGCGGAATTATCTTCAAACTACACATAAAGCCGGTGGGCTGCATCTATTATTTACAAGCACAAAACCTACTTATTTACAGTTCTATAACCCAGGACCTGTTCTTTGTGGAAAGAAGATTGGAGGGGAGAGAAAGCACATCATAGCACCAATACACAAAACACATTTCAAAACAGTTCACATTTGCTGCTGGTGGCTGGCATCTTCTGTCTTCCTGCATCTTCTTGCTTCCTGCATGTCGCATCTTCTGTGTGCAATAAAGCTTACAATTCTTCTATCCTGGCACACCAATAATAAAATGTACAAAAACCCGTGTTCGTTTTATTAATTCCTGTCCAAGCAGGGCCAACCTTATGTGGTCCGTCTGCGTGACATTGATGCCACTCAAAATACGTGGTCCGAAGATGCAAGGTAAGTTTGCAGCAAAGTGTAAAGCCACAAAACGTGTGGTCCATAATGTGTAATGTGATGATGTGCAGCAAAGTGTCTGTGGCAGCAAGTGTGCTGTACATGTGCAGCAAAGTTATAACCAAGAATACGGCAGCAAAGTGCTGCGCAGTTCATCTGCACGGGTGTAGCAAAGTGTAGCCGGGGTGCTTCACAGGTGCAGCATAGCGCAGCTGCGCATGCGCAGCAATGTGCAGCCGCACCGGTGTAGCAAGCTGCAGCTGCACAGTTCAATGTTGCTGTACAACTCCTCCTCCAAAGTGGGTCCATGGGTGGGGAGGAGAGACAAAGCACAGTCAGCAAAGCAGAAAGGGCGCAAAGGTACACATCAAAACAAGGTAATGCAGCATGAGGGGCGGAGGAGAGTGAGCAGAGCAAGATCGTCCTTAACCGTTCGTGCCCCCCAACGTCAGCTTACACTACCCTTGCCCTTCCCTGTATTTACAAATTCGTCACTACGTCCTGTCTCCCATATCACCCTCTAAGCCAAATTCGTCTTCCAATCCCTCCCAGGAAGGAAGATATGGAACCAACACAATGTCTCATCACGTCGAGATGCATCTCACTTACTCAAATCAATCACCTGGTGCTGGTGCGGAGCTTTGTCACCTTGGTGAATGGATGTGGATGGCGCAAAGGGAATTCTCTTCCTAACTACACTAGTTACATTAACTCATTTAAACTACCCGGGGTCATACCCTGCCAATCGGCATCTTTAAACTATGCGGTTCTAAAAACCTGAATCCCATTGACCACCTGGTGCCTTCCAAATTTGGGTCTCACTCCCCAATTTTTCACACTGTGCCTTTGCACAATTTCGGGGCTGGGTCGTGTGGCTCCACTAGCAGGTCCAACTACCTGCGCACCTCCACCACTGAAGTCGCCACCCGAGCTTACCTTGCCCCTTGCGACTACCTAAATTGGGGAAGGCCCCTCCTCGCTCTCTCACCCCCTGATGCCCTCCTCGGCATTGGGCTACCCGGGTCCTTCTCCCGGATCCTCGGGCCCCATTGAACAACTACTCACAACCCTAACGGGCTCCCAGAGCTTACCTGCGGCCTCACCTGGCCGACAAACTACCAGTGGCGTAGTGCCCCAATAACCATACACACCAACAAAGCCCACACACCCAGTCATTTCATAGACTCATGCACCCAACCAAGCACTTCTTGCTACTTCCCGCACCACAGGTGTCAATATCCAAACAATTTACCAAGGCCCTCTACCTGACTTTAAACTACCCACCCTGGGTATTTGTGAAGGGGTCCATCTCCCCCCATTCACTCCTTCGCACCATGCATTCCACACCTATTCCAACCAAGCATTCCACACCATATTTTCTCACACACCAAATATCGCACCCAATTCCTCATTTGCTCAATACCATCCTCACACACCTTTCTTTACCAATTCCTCATTTGCTCAATACCATCCTCACACACCTTTCTCAACCAATTCCTCAAACACCGGTACACACACAGCAATTCTCGACCAATTCCTCATTTGCTCAATACCATCCTCACACACCTTTCTCAACCAATTCCTCAAACACTACTACACACACACACAGCAATTCTCGACAAATTCCTCATTTGCTCAATACCACCCTCACACACACAGCATCATCTAGCTGACTACATCCTCTAAATCTCGTGTTTCCCCGTCTTCCCTTACACTAAGCACTTCCCTCGTCATTAGCAACCATCTAATCTCTCTACGTCCCCTCTACCTGTACAATGCCCCTACTTAAATCTTGTGTCTCCTATTGTCTGCTGATTCCCTAACAATTAAACTAGCCCGCCCTCGGCTAGCTTCCACTGCCATCCCCATAACACTATTATTATCCGTCCACTCCACTTGAGCCTCTCGGTGCGGAAATACATTTTTCACAGCTCGGCTTCGAAAAACCGAGCGATGCATGCGGGTGGTTGGTCTACTGTTGGCTGGGTCCGTCCGGCATTTTCGATTCAGGGGAGGAGGCATGCTTGGCCCAAGGTTCAAGGCGCCATCCCTACGTGGAGCCTTGCGGTCCCACGCACGATGGCCAAACCGCCCATGGTCGGAGCACCGCAGCCGCCAGGGGGCACAGCTCCGACCTCTCCCACCCCCCCCCCCCCCCATTGAACCGTGCCGTTTGCCTCTTTCGCCACGGCACGGCACCAACCATACAGGGCGGGGCCCGGCGTGAACCGTGCACGGCGCTCCTTGCGAGACCGCCACGGCAACGATCCCCGCCGATCCTCGCAGCACACAAAGCACACCACACACTGAGGGCTCGCGTCGGCTATACGTCGCGCTAAATGCTACCCCAGTCTGCGTCGATTCTCGGGCCGCGTCCTCACGCCACGCGACCCGTGCCTCACTTGCACAATGCAGCGCTCCAGCGCCTCCCATACACTCCATACATTTTGTTACTGCACTCTCTCTCCGCACATGGTCCGGTGTGCATTCTTCCTCACACACCGTACTCGCACCTGCACACCTAGACGCACTCATACCACCCACGCACTCCGTTACACACTCGGCCATCACACACCCCCACACACACTCTTTTGTAACACACTCAGTAACAACCACGGGTGTGCACTCTCCCAGTACACACCCAATCACGCGCTCTGGTGTGCACTCCCGCACACTCTCTATAACACGCTCTGGTGTGCATTCTCCCTCACTCTCCTCGGCCATCGCACACTCTGTTTCACACTCGTCTCCGACACACTCTTCCCACTCACATTCCATCATACACTCGTGCTCTAGTGCACACTTTTTTCTCATTCGCTCGCGTACACCGTACCAAGGACCTTTCATGAGCGCCCGGGTTCCGTCTCGATCCCAAGCACGCCAAAAAAATTTTCCCACCATACACACTCCTGCTCACCTTAGGGACCTTCTTCCGTGGCAGCACCACCTGCAAACCTTCATTGGGGTTAGCAAGCCCGACATCACGGTGAAAATACAGACTTTGCGCGGATTCCATTTTTTACTCCCGTGATTCATTTACTTTTTCTCCCGTCTCTTCAGCTCCAATTTCAACTATTTCTTTTTCTTTATCGAGCTCGACGACCGCTGGTGCGCATAAAATTTGCTTTTCCAATTCGGCGGCCGTCGGCTTTTCCACACCCCGATTCGCGATTTCTATCCCCTCGGTCCACTTAGGTGCGCTCTGCCCAACCTCGCTCTCCCCGCGTTCCTCGCACTGCGTTACCTCGTCACGTTCCAATGCGACCTCTTCGCTCAACATGTGCCCAATGTTCTCCCCCATTTATTTTATTCCCCAGATGTATTTGTCCCCCATTTCTTTCAATTGGTTCTTTTGAGCATCCATCTTTTCCTCTTGGATGTCCATTTTCCCATGTATTTTATTTATGCCACTATTTATTCCCCGAATTTCGTCCTTTTGGGCACGAATGGTTTCTTTCAATTCGACCGCTTTGGCTAGCCATGGCCCGAACTTAAATTTGGTTCTTAAAAACTAAATTTCGGTCGCTCATAATTTTGGAATGCGTTAAGCGCACTTCGGGTCCTATCCCAAACTCCTGACACCAATTGTTGCGGTTCTCTCGCTGGCCTTCTTCCCCTTATCAAGGGGGGATTAATCCCCTTGTCTTTACTGAGCCTTGGCGGAACCGAGATTTATTACATCCTTTCCGGGCGAGTGCAAAATAGGGTTTCGGGACCAAATTCTGGCTCGTACCTAAGTACTCGCGGCCGCCACGGAAACGAGGTAGCAAGCCTCGCACGAACCACGTGAGGTTGGAGTCCGCCAAGCGGTTTGCGTACACGTGATCCACGCAGTCTTAACTAATAGAACCGGATTGGAGCGATCTTCTTCGTGCCACGCTTAGTCAATTGGAGAAATCACAGAAACGATCGAATCAAGAAGAAAGGAAGAACAGATGGGTTTAATGATTCCCACACGTATTTACAGTTCAGGATGAAGAGTCACAGAGCAAGCTTAGACCTTCTTACTTATCCCTGGGACAACGGGCGCGTCTCACACACTCACACAGGGGATTGCAGATGTCGATGTTCACCAACGCGCCGATGTGGTCGTCCAGGATCGGCCCCGTCCAGCTCTCCGTGGTCCATGTGCGTCCCGCGAAGATGGTGATCGGTGAGGACAGGGACTCGTAGCACATCTCTCGAACGAAGGCGATATATCGGACGGAACGACAAGGGGCGGACTTTTTCGGCAAAGGGTGGACTTTTACGGCTAGGGGCGGTTACTCAGCCGTTCTCATGCAAGAGAACATCAAGGTGCATCAAGCTCATCAAGCACCGCGCGTTCTGGCTGTAAGTTCTCTTTAATGTCTTTCTCTCTCCCGGCAAGTCCTCCGCTTCAGTCCTTTACCTCTCTGCTGCAGTCCTCCGCTTCAGTCATGTCGAAGGCTTTGCACAGCGGGTTATATAGGCACGCCCCGTGAACCTTCTGGAACTCACCAGACTCTACTCACCACGCCCTCTGACGCCACCACCTCTGAGCCCTGATTGGCGGTTCATGCTTACCGTCATCGCTTCTGCCGCTCCGCCTCGACTCCGCCCCGATCCTCCTCCGCCTCCGCGTGTTAACTCGCCCAAAATGAACCAACGTTAACAAACTGTATTGAGGTTACGGACGTAGGGTGATCAGTGGCAGTAGGGCCTATTTTCCTGGCTTTACACAACGCAGAATTAACACTAGAAAGGGCCTATTCTCACACATACTAAGAAATAACTATACTACAAATGAGGCGACATGTTGCTTGTGTGACTATCTATGGGGGGCAAACCTTAACCTTTATTAGGCTCACTTTACAAACCTCAAAACCGTAGCAATATATATATATATATATATATATATATATATATATATATATATATATATATGTATATATATATATATCATCGTTAGATTAAATAAGACGTGGACGTAGCTTCAGGACGTCGATCTTTAATTATATATATATATACATACACGACCGGTCAAAATTTTTCGAACACCTCAATTTTTCCAGTTTTTATTGAAATTTACGCAGTTGAATGTCTCAATGTTCTCTGAAATTAAGCATAGAACAAATAAACAATTGGAGATAAAAAAGAAATCATAGAATCATTTTGTTTAACAAAATTTAATTTAAATTTTTGCCTCAGCAAAGTAGCCACCTTTTGCAGATATAACCGCCGAACACACTCGTGGCATTCTTTCTACAATGGAAATCAAATATTGTTCGGGAAGTTCTACCCAACAGTGTTGCAGAAGTTCCCACAAATGTGTTGCACTTGTAGGTTGCTTTGCTTTCACCCTTCTATCCAGTTCATTCCAAACCAGCTCGATGGGGTTCAAGTCTGGAGACTGTGCTGGCCATTCCATGATTTGAAGCCTACCGTCTTGTTCTTTTCCTCGAAGGTAGTTTTGACATAGCCTGGAGGTGTGTTTAGGGTCATTATCTTGCTGTAGGATGAACCCCTGACCAACTAGGCGTATACCAGAGGGTATTGCATGGCGCTGCAAAATGCTGTGGTCCCCTTTTGGTTCAGGGTGCAAGTCACTCTGTGCAAGTCGCCGACTCTGGATCCAGGAAAAGAGCCCCAGACCATCACGCTTCCTCCTCCATGTTTGACAGTTGGTGTCACACACTGAGGAACCATCCTTTCGCCGACTCGACGGCATACAAAAACCCTGCGTGATAAACCAAAGATTTCAAATTTTGATTCATCGGTCCATAAGACTTTCTTCCAGTCTTCAGTAGTCCACTGGTGGTGCTTCATGGCCCAGGCAAGCCTCTTTTCCCTATTTTGCCATCTTAGCAATGGCTTTCTTACTGCCACTCGACCTGTCAAACCTGCAGCTCGAAGTCTTCTCTTCACAGTTGAAACTGAGACTTGCTTACTTCGACCAGTGTTAAGCTGTGCTTGAAGCTGTTGTCCTGTGATCCGCCTATCACGCAAGCTGTTGACTCTCAGAAACTTGTCTTCTGATTCTGTTGTGGCTTTGGGTCTGCCAGACCTCTTCCTGTCAGTTTCCTCCAGTTTCCAATATACTACTTCCTGCAGTGCAATATTGTCCAAATAATGCTTCAGAGGGTGTAATAAGAGTCTGTTCCAATACTGCTTTTATACAGACAGGGGGTTTGTAATCAAGTAATCAGCATAGGTTGGAACACCTGTAGGAATTGTTTGCATCAACTTTCAAGGCTTAATTTACTTACATTGCTGCAGAACAGCTCTAAGTTGTTAACCCATTACTTGTTCTCTGAAGAAGGCCTTTTTTTTTTTACAATATAACTGCAATTTACATTATTTTCCCGTTTTTGCTGACATAAACTTTTTTTTTAACCTTGAGCAGTTTACTGCTTACCTTTATACCATTTCAGGATATTCACTGGACATTAAACTGCGTAAATTTCAATAAAAACTGGAAAAATTTAAGTGTTCTAAAACTTTTGACCGGTAGTGTATGTATATATATATATCTGTAAATCTCAATGAGGATGAAAAATACAGTTAAACACGTGAAAACCAGACCTTTCGTGGCAGAGTTGTTGTTGATGTTTTGTGCTCCTCTGTCGGTCACACTCTATTACAAAAGCTTAAATGGTTCCTGTTACCATGCATTAAACGTCTTCTTCAGCCAATTCAGAAAGATAGACGACTTAAAATAAAAACCTGTATCTTTATGTTTAAACAGACATTGATTTTTTTTTCCAAGTATAATTAATCGATCATTAGGGGACCAAATCTATAAGAGACTTGGTCTCCTTTTGTTATTGGACTTCTTATTACTAGGGCATTGCCCGTACGTGGGTGCCCGTTCCTTGCCAATGCCCGTACTATATATATATCTAAAATTATATCCCCCCCCCCCTCTATTTACATGAAATGGTTTGGTCCATTCGCAACGACCACAGAACCCCCCCCTCTATTTACATGCAATGGTTTGGTCCAAAGCGAACGGTTTGGTCCATTCGATGTGATTCGATGATTCGATGTGAATGGTTTGGTCCATTCGCAACGACCACAGAACCCCCCCCCCCCCCTCTATTTACATGAATGGTTTGGTCCATTCGCAAAGCCAAAGCGAACGACCACAGAACCCCCCCCCCTCTATTTACATGAATGGTTTGGTCCATTCGCAAAGCCAAAGCGAACGACCACAGAACCCCCCCCCCCCCCCCTCTATTTACATGAATGGTTTGGTCCATTCGCAACGGCAAAGCGAACGGCGAACGGCTAAATCGCCATAGCTCGGTAAGTACTTGTCCGATTAATTTCAAACCTTGAAAAGGCACATCCTCGGGTCCCCAGCAATATACCTGGCAAGTTTCAAGTATATCGGACCGGTAGTTGTCGAGAAACAGCGGTCACAGACAAACGTACAGACGTACAGACGTACAAACGTACAGAGATTACTGGAATTATAGATAGATTATTCTTTCCGCGTAATTTTGTGGAGGCTACAGCGTCGGCACCGTTGCTCCGATCAACGATCTCGTTGAAACTTTCCAGGAATGTTGTGGCCAATGGGAAATGATGCCATCTTTTTTCGGAATTTTGATTTTGCAATCACCATGGCAACTAGCTTGGATTTAAGCGAAAACTTAAAAAATCTTCTTCTCTGAAACCACAAATGCTATCGATTTGATTCTTGTCATGTTATGATCGACTACACATGGTGCAAAAAAGTTGTATAAGATGACGTCATTGGTGAAGCGGTTTGGCAGCTACGTTGAGGTAAAAAAAAACTATTCTATCCGATTAACACAAAATATTTTTTGTGGCATCTACGCATCAATAAGAACTTGAATATTAAAAAAAAATCTGATCGGTCACGTGATCTGCGAATGAAAAAGAAAACAAAATTGATAAAAATTGATGATGTCATAGGTCACGTGACCAGGCGGCTATATTGGATTTCATGAAAAACGTCTAAAATGCATCTCCGCCTTAATTTTTCGGATCGATTCAGCTCAAACTTTGCATAATTGGGTCCGGGCTGCCGTTGTCAAGGACGTTGTTGCACACTTGTCCAATCAGAATGGGGCGTTTTGGTCCCTAGTGTAGCAGCATAGCAAACCTGTTGTGCATTTTGTGATACAAGCACCAAATTTGGCACAAATGTACATTAATATGTTGCGAACATTTTCAGATATTGGGCCACTTGAAATTCCGTAATTTTTTTTTTCAAATTTTTTCAAATTTCGTAATTTCAAATTTTTCGGGTGACACCTCAATTTCGGTCTTCGAGGCCGGCCGATATAGTGGGGCGGCTTAGCCCAAATATTCAAAAGAATTGTGCATTTTGTGATACAAGCACCAAATTTGGCACAAATGTACATTAATATGTTGCGAACATTTTCAGATATTGGGCCACTTGAAATTCCGTAATTTTTTTTTTCAAATTTTTTCAAATTTCGTAATTTAAAATTTTTCGGGTGACACCGTCACAATTTCGGTCTTCGAGGCCGGCCGATATAGTGGGGCGGCTTAGCCCAAATATTCAAAAGAATTGTGCATTTTGTGATACAAGCACCAAATTTGGCACAAATGTACATTAATATGTTGCGAACATTGTGTGGTCAGCAATGAAGACGAGAGTCTGAATTACATGTATGCAAAAGACCTTGTGAACCAGTGAAGCAAATACACGGGTAAGCATGAATTAAATCTAGGGCATGATATAATTTCCATGATGTTTACCTCTACACTCAATGGTGGAAGGAGGTAATGTTTTGATCCCAGCTTGTCTGTATGTCTGTTTGTCTGTTAGTCCACAAAATTCCAGACAAAGCTTGTAGTAGTGGTAGTTGTAGTGGTAGTGGTGATAACAGAAATTGTTATATAGAACTGAACTTATATTATTATTATATGCAGAAAATAACTTCATTTCTATATGCCCTGCAGTGGACAGGTTAATTGGTTTATGCACTGAAGGGGTCACCCTGGTGTGCACTGCTGTGTTCTGCCTCACTGAGTTGTTCAGGTATGATGTACTCAGCACAAGCTTCCGGTCGGCCCGGAGGTGGGGGTGCGGGGCCTGTCACGGAACGTCAAAACAAACGGCCTGCCGGGGCCGCCCAAAAGTCGGGCGTGAGGGGCGCGTCCACTAATGGAACGCCTCTCGCTTCCCAGATCGAGGGCCACGTGGTCAGGAGAACCTCGTCCCTTCCGGTCACACTTTGCCTATCGGCCGGCCTCGAAGACCGAAATTGTGACGGTGTCACCCGAAAAATTTGAAATTACGAAATTTGAAAAAATTTGAAAAAAAAAATTACGGAATTTCAAGTGGCCCAATATCTGAAAATGTTCGCAACATATTAATGTACATTTGTGCCAAATTTGGTGCTTGTATCACAAAATGCACAATTCTTTTGAATATTTGGGCTAAGCCGCCCCACTATCCTGGGGCATCACTGCTCGCAGTTTTGATTTCTTCTTGTTTCTATACTTTTTCACAATAACATCCCTACATCCTTTTTCATTCACAAAAAAGTTTTTATTACTTGTTAAAAAGTTTTCCGACGACCTCAAAGTAAATCGAATGAAATTTACTGTGAATCGTTTACTCGATTTTACGTCATTTCCTCCATCTTGCGGAAGTACCTTTAGGACATCCGTCAACATTATCTTCATTTTTAACATACTCAGCATTAGGCCCACATAAGTTATCCTGGCAAATAATGAACAGCGATTGACATTTGACTTCGTTCATTGTTGGCCACATATCACACTCTGCTTGACCCACACTACTATCGTCTCAAGTTTGGTTACAATTGGTACAGGTATAGCAGAGATATGAGGATACATTACCCACGATGGTGTGGAAAGACAGATACACGCAGAGATAGACAGACAGAGCTGGTCATTCTAATACTTCACTAACCCCTCTGGAACCGAGGTATGAATCCATTCTTCGCCTGAAGATCTGTCACCATATTATTACTTGTTTGCCCTCCAATAGAAAGGGCCCCCCACATGAGGTTTGCAGGGGGCCACCCACATACCCAGCGGAGGCTCTGCTTCCCGTCATCTGTCTGTCTATCTGTTTAATTTTAGCTGTTTTTGCTACTCCTCCCTTATCACTTGGCTGATTGTTCTGAAACCTGACACATGAATACAAGATAGTAGCCCGCACAACCACTCGGGCTTCGATTTTTCGATTTTGGATCATGGGGGCTCCCAGGATGAGTTAATCCCCAAACTTTGGATCCATACCCGTCCCTTATTTACCAACAGATTGCTCTGAAACCTGACACAGCCCTTGTCCTCGATGGCCCACACAATCGATCAAGCTTTGATGTTTCGAGTTTGCATCATAAGAGGCTTCCAGGGCAGGCAGGGGGTGTTACCCCCTGAAACTTTGGATCCATACTTGTCCTTTATTTACCGACTCAATGCTCTGAAATCTGATACAGCCCGTCTGGTCGATGGTCCACAGGATCGGTAGGTCTTAACTTTCTCGATTGCTGATCAGGGGGCCTCTCAGGGGACGATGGGTCTCCCAGGGGGAGTTCCCCCAAATCAGCAGAGGTCTGATGACCTCAAGTGATGATCTGATGGTCTGATGGTCTGATGACCTCAACTGATGACCTCAAGAACCTCAAGAGATGACCGTCAGCCCACTCGGGCCTTTTTTTTTTTTTTTTTTTGGTGCGGGCCAGATATATGCTTTGTGATTTGTCAGCAATGCAAACAGCACATATGCAGATATGCAATGCACCTAATCATTCTGACTTCTGATTGAAAAGGAAGGCACTCTGAGTCATTGTCCTGTTTCATAACGCTCGCCGTTTTATCAACCACGACTAATCAATGGGGGTATCGGCATTGTTGTCTTGAAGCAGACGAGCTAACCCCTCCCAGCCCTTTTTGTTCTGTGAAGAGACAACTTTCTACATTTGTCTTGTTTCAGTGCAAGGGGCTGGTTGTTCTGCTTTTTCTTTCGTTTGCGCAGCCCCCACCTCGAGTGGCCTTGTAGGTTTTGTGGCGGGCAAAATCCCATTAAAATAAAATAAAATAAAAGATATAAAAATTCACTTATTTCACCATTTTTTATCTCAAACTATTCAGACTTTTAATAAAGACAATTGTAATACAAACTAATTCTTACATGTACTTGTTTTTTTTGTTATCTCGAACGATAAGGTTGTACACTGGGAACTATGTACTAAAATACAGAACACGTATGTGGTTGCAAAGCTCGTCTTTCCTGTCTTCCTGTTCACTTCCTGCCAAGACTGATGCTATCACATGTAGCAGTGAATATGGTTATATACAACTACAACTTATGAGGAATAAATAAGTTATCACATTTCCTGGGAAAAAAAATTTGTGCACTTTTAATATTCTTACATAATTCTTTTTCTTCTTTTCTTCCTTGTGCGATTAGCTGCACAGGGCTGCTGAAGCAGTTTCATTGGCTAGGCCATTGGGGGCTACAATCATTGGGGTTACAATTGGGGATGAATCCCCACTCTGCCACAAGATACTCAACCGGCAAGGAATTTGTAATTTGTAATTTTTTCAGGGTTCTGGTGATAGCTCACGTTCTCTTCACGAAGTACATCATAGGATCTTTAACATCCACCAATTAACGCCAGCAAATGGGACACCCAGTTTAACGTCTATCCAAAGGACAGAGAACATTGATGAATCACCCTGCCTGTGAAGGACCAGGATGGAAGTTTATAGCTGGGCCGAGATTCAAACCCAGGCTAGACAGCCAGAGGCAATCTGTATGTCTCCACATTATCATGCCAGCCCTTCATCTATCTATAATTCCAGTAATCTCTGTGTGTGTGTGTGTCTGTGTGTGTGTGTGTGTGTGTGTGTGTGTGTGTGTTTGTCTGTGACCGCTGTTTCTCGACAACCACGGGTCCGATCTAATTGAAACTTGCCAGATATATTGCTGGGGACCTGAGGATGTGCCTTTTCAAGGTTTCATATTAATCGGAGAAGTAGTTACCGAGCTATGGCGATTTATTTACCCGTACTCGCAAGCCGTTCGCTTTGGCTTTGCGAATGGACCAAACCATTTCATGTAAATAGAGGGGGGGGGGGGGTTCTACCGTACTCGCAAGCCGTTCGCTTTGGCTTTGCGAATGGACCAAACCATTTCATGTAAATAGAGGGGGGGGGGGGGGGTTCTGTGGTCGTTACTGCCACGTGGTTTCAAAGTTTTTTTTTGTTGTTGTTGTTTGCACGCATGTTTTTTTGCACGCACGTACGGGCAAGCACGTACGGGCAAGCACGTACGTGCGGGCACGCCCTAGTCTATCTATAATTCCAGTAATCTCTGTATGTCTGTGTGTTTGTCTGTGTGTTTGTCTGTCTGTGACCGCTGTTTCTCGACAACCACGGGTCCGATATACTTGAAACTTGCCAGATATATTGCTGGGGACCTGAGGATGTGCCTTTTCAAGGTTTCATATTAATCGGAGAAGTAGTTACCGAGCTATGTCCAAAAAACGATTCAACCAATCAGAGAGCAGCGAGCTATCACGTGTGCCGAACGTGGCAAACAGACTCTGCCTCGGACGGCACATTTGAGAGCGTATTCATTTATTTCACGTTGGCAAACCATGTTGGCGCTATGTTGGCGTTAAACTATGTTTTAAAACTAATTAAAACTAATTTGCGATTCATCGTAACTGCGATATGCGACCTTCCGGACAGTCAAATGAGGACGTCACTTCCGGACTTACGGATAGTCATAGTGATGACGTACTGATGCTGAACGTGGCGAGCAGACGCTGCCTCGGACGGCACATTTGAGAGCGTATTCATTTATTTGACGTTGCAATCTGTGTTGATTGTTGTAAGGTACGATCGATTGTAGTACACGTTTATAAGAACTCTGCCGATACAGGCCCGATTAACTGCAGCGCCATCCGAGCTGCGGCGTCGGGACGATACATTCATTGTACGGTCACATCACGCACTTACGGGCACGCCCATGGACCCATGGGCACGCCCAGACATTTTTTTTTTTTTTTTTGGCAAGGAACGGGCACCCACGTACGGGCACGTCCTAGTATACATAATAGCAACATAAACTACTGAACAAAATCTCACCATGGGGCTGCATTAAAATATGCCGCAGGCCGTATTTGGCCCATGGGCCGCAGGTTCCCTCCCGACTAATGTAGAGGTTGTAATGTACGAACATTTTGAAAGAGACGAAGACTTTGAAGTAGTAACAATAGATTTATTACAACAAGCATTCTGAGTATTGCGCTGCAATACATGTCCACTACCGGCAATCTGTCGTCTGGAAAACTGTTGGGGAAATTACCAAAGGGTTATTCACCCACAGGTTCTGAATCGTTCCCAATCGCTAATTACCTCAGGATGGGCTCACCTGTGATTCGCACTCGGGACTTCGATTTATACACCTTGCAGACAGGTCAGCAGAAGCACCATAAATAAGTTGTTCATAAAGAACCTTTCGAGTCGCTAAATATCAGTAATTTATTATATTTTCCGGTTCACCATCAATGATCGATGTGTATATATATGTTGCTCGGCTTGGCTCCGCCCCTCCGGAAAGCACGCGCTGTGTCGCGCTTTTGACGTTCGCGAGACAAGGCTGAGGCCGGGCGGTGCGGCTTGAGGAGAACTCCAGAATAAACAAGAGATATCCATTTTTTATTTTTAATATTTTCGTTTAATTAACGATATCTGCCAAACCACGTGCCCTATCGCAAATTCCAAAAGGACATTATAGTAGACTGACATGCTGAACAAATCTGTGAAGTTTCCCCTTGATTGGATCAAAAATGACGGAGGAGCTCGGTTTTAAAGGTTCATGCTTAAACACGTCATAACTCTGAAACCATGTGACACATGACGTCATGCTCGCTGACTTTTGTGTTCGTCATGGGTATGCGATTCTGCCTGCAAAGCTTGGTCTCGATCTGTTCAGCCGTTGCAGAGAAAAAGGGGTTTTCGTGTTTTCACGAAAAACAATATGGCGGCCAAACCACGTGATATGTGACGTCATAATTACCATTAAAATATTCTACAGACCGAGTCCCTCCTATGGTGAAAATTTGATATCAATCGGTCCTGTTATTGCAGAGAAAATGGTTTTTAAAGGAAATTAAAACTTAAAATGGCACTGAGTTAAGGATCATCAGAATTATCAGAATTCCCAAAGTTCAAAGTGCCATATCTTTGTCAAAAATGATCGAAACGTCATGAAGTTCGAACTTGATCTGTAAAGTCTCATGAGAAAACGATGTGCCAAGTTTGAAATCATTAGCATTAAGCGTTTAGAAAAAAAGTCCGGAAAACTGTTCTTTGCGTGACGGACTGGCGGACTGATGGACTGACAGACTGACTGACGGACAGACTGACAGACTGACGGACGGACAGACTGACGGACTGACGGACTGCCGGACTGACGGACGGACAGACTGACGGACGGACAGACTGACAGACGGAGCAACAGCGTGCAAACCTATAGTCCCCTCCGGTGTACACCGGTAGGGGACTAATAACATGTCTACATGGTCTAGGCCTGTGGAAGAGCAAGGACACAGAACAGATTAGCACACAACATAACAAAGGGAACAGCAGGAGAAAGGGGGAAATACCAACAGCAGGGCAGAGGGAGAAAGTAGACGGAGATGGACAAACAAGGGATGCAGGTAATGATGATGAGTAGGGGAGAACGGAAGTGGTGGACAAGATGGATACATAGCAAAATTTGGGGCGGGCTGGAAATGTTTTTTTAAAATATCATTGTTTTGGATGGGATATGACTTGAGATGGTGGTGAGCAGCTGTCTTGAAGACCTGGAGGAAAGAACGAGATTGAAGAGAATGTGGAAGGTGGTTCCACAGCTGAAAAAAAGAGCAATAAATGAGTGTAGGTGAGCATGCGTTTTGGATTTAGGCAGTTTCACTAGGAGGGGGTTTCTGGCGGACCGTGTGTGCATCCTGCAGATACCTGAGGGGGACAAAGCATGAAGAGGGCAGACGGTGCAAGACCAGAAATGAGGCGGAAGAAGAGAGACCAATGACCTGTCGGTGATGGCGAAGTGTAAGGCCCATAGACTGCTTCATCGTAAGAGATTCCAATGATCTTGAAGGCCTTGATTTCCACGGCGTCAAGCTGAGCAAGGTATGTGACAGGGGAGCGAGCCCAGAGGGGAGAGCAGTACTCTATCAAGCTGTGGATGAATGCCTTGTAGGTGGACAGGAGCTCAAGTGTGCCAAGACTTTGCATGGTGGAGGATGCCCCCAGCAGGCATCTGCTTTTGGCGGCCAACTTTGAAATGTGGCTTGCCCAAGAGAGATCATGGCTGAGAGTGAGACCAAAGAGTTTGAGTGACTGAACCTCTTCGAGAGGGTTGTTGAGGTTCTTTGAGAGGGTTGTTGAGGGTTAGATTGGAGGGTTTATGGAATGGTCCTTTCAGAGAGAGAGAGAGAGCGAGAGAGAGAGGGAGAGCAAGTGTGTGGGATTTCTCAGGATTAAAAGACATATTCCAAGTGTTTGACGAGATTGTCATTTTGCCATGGCTTTAGAAGCGGGATGAGGCTGCGGCCTGCCTGTCTGAAGGATGAAGGATGTCACGGCAAGGAGTGGAGTAATCAGCAAAGAGATAAGATGATTTTCCAGAGAGTCAGAGAGATTATTGATGAAGATTAGGAATATGATGGGGCCTATAACTTGCCGTGGGTGTACTCCAGCCTTTACAGGGAGAGGAGAAGAAAAGGTTCTCTTGAGAGCCACACATTGGCTATGAAAGTGGAGGAAGTCAGTAATCCAAGAGTGGAGTTGTCTTTGGGTGCCACAGGCAGAAAGTTTACAGCCCTGATCGGAACAGTGAGGACAATGTGGTTTTAGAACCCTTAAATGCTCTTGTTTGAGCAGCTTTCTAAAGCTTTTCTGAACCCACTCAACATCCTTCCTGAGAAGGAGATGCAAAGACTCAACGGTTTTGCTTAGTTGAGGCAGAAAATTACTAAAATAGGTCAATATACCCAAGAATGCACGAAGTTCTGAGATATTTTGTGGTATCGCAGGCATTCATAATTATTCTCAGAGAGGGAAAAATTCCTTGACAGGAGATTTGGTGATTCAAATATCGTGCTTCAAAAAGCTTCACGTGCCATAATGATGCACTTCTCATGCCTCAGGCCTTTGGCTTCCCAGCTTGTGACAAACGATTGAGGACTTCATTCAGGTTCTCGATGAGTGTTGATGCACATGCATGGCTTGAAATCATCATTCAGTTCCATTTGAGCATAGGCATTGGTCATGTCGAGCTTGGTGAATATATGGCCACCCATGAGAGTGGTGAGCAGATCTGCTTTGGGCAAAGGGTAACGATCCAGCTTTGAATAGCAGTCAATTGTCGGTTTGTAGTCCCCACAAATGCACAGTTTCATCTTTTTTAAGTACTGGGACGATAGGTGCTGCCCAGGTAGAGTACTCGACTGGATAGGTGATTCCCTCACTCTGCAGGCGGCCAAGCTCACATTCGATCATTAATCACATTGTAGCGGTTCCCGCTGAATGTACACAATCGCCTTGCACCTGCCAGGACGTGGCCAGGGCGCGATCGCCATGCCGGGCTCGTCCGGACGGGCCCAGACGCACCTCTCCTGGGCATGCCCGGACTCGCTGTTCCCGGGCACGCCCGAACCTCCCGGGCACGCCCGGTCTCGTCTTTCCCGGGCATGCCCGCTCTCGCCTTTCCAGGGCTCGCCCAGAGCGCCCGGGCACGCCCAGCCTCGACTTGCCAGGCCGCGTCCAGGACGCCCGGGCATGTCCAGACTCGCCTTTCCAGGGCTCGCCCAGAGCGTCCGGGCATGCCCGCTCTCGCCTTTCCAGGGCTCGCCCAGAGCGCTCGGGCATGCCCAGCCTCGACTTGCCAGGCCGCGTCCAGGACGCCCGGGCATGTCCAGACTCGCCTTTCCAGGACTCGCCCTTGACACCCGGGCATGCCCGGTCTCGGTTTTCCCGGGCAAACGCCCCGGCATAAATGTGTATATATATTGCTGCCAGATAAACGGGCTTGTCAGAATACCTGAGCTGTTTTGTTTCAATAAAGCAACTCGGACAAATTCCGTCTTTGGTCGCGTCAATTCTTTTGACTCGCGTTGGAGCGCAGCTCCTTCACTGGTGACCTACCGACATGGACACGGCAGTGACTCTTAAACTGCCTATCTTCTGGGAGGCTCACGCGGCTGTTTGGTTCGCCCAGGCGGACTCCCAGTTCGCCCTGCGAGGCATCACCGCGGACGACACCCGCTTCCACCACGTCGTGGCAGCGCTCGGTTCCGCCACCGCGGCCCGCGCCCTGAGCCTCCTCGAGCACCCGCCGGCTGCCGACAAGTATGACGCGCTGAAGACGCTCCTCCTCGACGCTTTCGCCCTCTCACCGGCGGCACGCGCATGGCGCCTGCTCGACCTGCCCGAGCTCGGCGACACGCGCCCGTCCGAGCGCATGGACTATATGCTCTCGTTGCTCGGTGAGCACTCTCCGGATTTTCTGTTCCGCGAGCTGTTCCTTCGCCAGCTGCCTCACCCGGTACGCCTCGCCTTGGCTGGCACGTCGATCACCGATCCCTGCGCCCTCGCCAGGGAAGCAGATAAGATCTCCTCGGCGGGCCAACACATCGGCGTGGCTACCTGGAGCCTGCCGCCGTCCGAGGCGACGCCCACGACACCCGAGCGCCCTGCGCGGTTGGAGGCCGAACTGCCGGTGCAACTGGCGGCCGCCACGCCGCGCCGACCGCTTCCGACACGATGGCCACGCCAGGTTCGGACACAAGGCTCGGACGTGCCGACCCCCGTGCACTTTCGGCAAGTCGGGAAACGGCCGGGCCGGCGTTCATTCCCAGCCATGAGCGCTGGCTACTCGGGCAACTTGCTTTTTATTCGGGACAAAGTGTCCGGGCGGCGTTTCCTTTGTGACACCGGCGCCCAACTGAGCGTCATACCCACCTCCGAGCAGGACAGGCGGGACGCCGTTTGCGGCCCCTCTTTGGTTGCTGCTAATGGCTCGGCCATACGCACTTTCGGCCCGCGCGACGTCACCCTCTGCTTCGGCAGCCAGCGCTTTCAGTGGACCTTTGTGACCGCCTGCGTCCCCATGGCTTTGCTGGGCGCCGACTTCCTCTGCACGCACGGGCTGCTGGTCGACGTCAAACGTCGTCGCCTTGTCAACGCCGAGACCTTCAGCTCTCTGGCGTGCACTATGAGCAGCTCCGCGCCGACCGAACTGGCGTGCGCCCTCCCGACGGCGAACGAGTTCGCTCGCCTGCTCGCGGAATTCCCGGCCCTCACGCGACGCGGAATTCCCGACGTTTTCGGCCGTCGCAGTGCGGCATGGGATCGAGCACCACATACCCACTATGGGCCCGCCGGTCTACGCCAGGGCCCGCCACCTCGACCCGGCCAAGCACGCCATAGCAAAGGCCGAGTTCGACGCGTTGGAGCACCTCGGCATCATGCGGCGCTCCAATAGCGCGTGGGCCCCACCACTGCACATCGTGCCAAAGCCGGGGGGCAGATGGCGAAAGTGTGGCGACTACCGCCGCCTCAATGACGCTACCACCCCCGACAGGTACCCGATCCCACACATCCAGGACTTTTCCGCCCGTTTGGCGGGACGGGTCATATTTTCCAAAATTGACCTGATACGGGGATACCACCAGGTACCTGTCCGGGCGGCCGACGTCCCGAAGACGGCCGTCATCACGCCGTTCGGCCTGTTCGAATTTTTTAGGATGCCGTTTGGCCTCAAGAACGCGGCCCAGGCGTTCCAACGCTTAATGGACGGCGTGCTGCGCGACCTGCCATTTCTTTTCGTCTATCTGGACGACATCCTCATCGCCAGCACGTCCCGCGCCGAGCACCTCCTCCACCTCCGAACACTGTTCGGTCGCCTCAGCGAGCATGGCTTAATTGTCAACCCGGCCAAATGCCACTTCGGCATGACGACCGTTGACTTTTTGGGCCACCGCATCACCAAGACCGGGGCCGTGCCGCTGCCGAACAAGGTCGAGGCCATCACCACGTTCCCGCATCCCCGTTCCATCAAGGCCCTGCAAGAGTTCCTCGGCATGGTGAATTTTTATCACCGATTCGTGCCCCGCGCTGCTCAGCTCATGCGGCCCCTTTACGAGGCCCTCCAGGGCAAGCCGGCCAAGCATGACATTGTTTGGTCCACGGCCATGGACGCGGCCTTCGCGAGCGCAAAACGGGCCCTCGCCGACGCAACGCTGCTGGCTCACCCGGTGCTCAACGCGCCCATCGCCCTCACTACGGCCGCCTCCAACTATGCGGTGGGCGCCGTCCATGAACAATGGGTGGACGGGGTTTGGCAGCCACTCGCTTTTTTCAGCCGGCAGCTCCGGCCGAACGAGTTAAAATACAGCACGTTCGACCGCGAGCTGCTCGGTCTATTCCTAGCCGTTCGCCATTTCCGACACCTCCTGGAGGGCCGCCCGTTCACGGCTTTCGTCGACCACAAGCCGTTGGTCTACGCAATGGCCAAAGTCACGGAGCCATGGTCGGCCCGCCAGCAGCGCCACCTCTCCGCCGTGTCTGAATTCACCACGGACATCCGGCACGTCGCCGGCAAAGACAACGCCGTGGCCGACTGTCTTTCTCGGGCCAGCGCGAACGCGGTCCACCTCGGCGTGGACTTCGCGCTCATGGCGGCCGACCAGACCACCGACACCTCGGTGCAGGCCCTCCCGGCGGCGGACACGGGCCTCCGCCTGGCCGACATCCCCTTCGCGGGCACCGTCCTCCTCTGCGACGTCTCCCAGGGCCAGCCTCGCCCCATCGTGCCCGTTTCCTGGCAGCGCCGCATCTTCGCCTCCATCCACGGCCTTTCTCACCCGGGCCGGAAAGCTTCTCAGAAGCTGGTGTCGGCGCGTTTCGTCTGGCACGGCCTTCGACGGAACGTCCGCGACTGGGGCAACGCCTGCACGGCCTGCCAGCGGGCCAAGGTCCACCGCCACACCCAGGCCCCGCTAGCACCTTTCACCATGCCTGCACGGCGTTTCGACCACGTCCACGTGGACCTGGTGGGTCCCCTGCCCCCATCGCGGGGGTTCACCCACCTGCTCACCATGGTAGACAGGACCACCAGGTGGCCGGAGGCCGTGCCCCTCACCTCCACCACCACCGCCGACGTGGCGCAGGCGTTCATCGCCACCTGGGTCGCGCGCTTCGGCGCACTGGTGGACATCTCGTCCGACCGCGGCCCACAGTTCACGTCCGAACTTTGGGGCGCCGTCGCCCGCTCGTTGGGGGTCACGCTGCACCGCACCACGGCCTACCACCCCCAAGCCAACGGGTTGTGTGAGCGGTTTCACCGCTCCATGAAGGCCGCACTCATGGCCGGCCTTCAGGACGACGGTTGGACCGATCGGCTGCCGTGTGTCCTTTTGGGCCTCCACACGGCCCCCAAGGAGGACCTCCGGGCATCCGCCGCCGAGCTCGTCTACGGCCAGCCGCTCCGCGTCCCGGGCGAGTTCGTGCCCGACGCTACCAGTCCCTGGTCCGCCACACACCAGCGCTCGGACCTCCAGGAGGCCGCCCGGCGATTTGCCCCCGTGCCAATGTCCCGCCACGGTGGCCCCCAGTCCTACGTCCCCCCGGCGCTTCGCACAGCGGAGTACGTCTTTGTGCGTCATGACGCGCACCGGGGGCCACTCCGGCCGCCGTATGACGGGCCCTTCCGGGTCCTGCGACGGGGTGACAAGTCCTTCGTCGTCGACGTCGGCGGCCGGTCGGACCGGATCTCTGTGGACCGCCTCAAACCGGCGCACGTGGACGTCGACCGACCACCACGGTTGGCCCTTTCTCCGCGGCGAGGCCGCCCCCCGTCTACAGTTCCCCCCGCTCGACCACCCACCACCGGATCGGACCCCCCCCACCCCCACGACCCTTCAGGGGTCGCTTCGGCCGGGTCATCCGGACCCCCCTTAAATTGACCCTGCCGGTGCAGGTCGATTCTGGAGGGGCGTGTGTAGCGGTTCCCGCTGAATGTACACAATCGCCTTGCACCTGCCAGGACGCGGCCAGGGCACGATCGCCATGCCGGGCTCGTCCGGACGGGCCCAGACGCGCCTCTCCTGGGCATGCCCGGACTCGCTGTTCCCGGGCATGCCCGAACCTCCCGGGCACGCCCGGTCTCGTCTTTCCTGGGCATGCCCGCTCTCGCCTTTCCAGGGCTCGCCCAGAGCGCCCGGGCACGCCCTGCCTCGACTTGCCAGGCCGCGTCCAGGACGCCCGGGCATGTCCAGACTCGCCTTTCCAGGGCTCGCCCAGAGCGCTCGGGCACGCCCAGCCTCGACTTGCCAGGCCGCGTCCAGGACGCCCGGGCATGTCCAGACTCGCCTTTCCAGGACTCGCCCTTGACACCCGGGCATGCCCGGTCTCGGTTTTCCCGGGCAAACGCCCCGGCATAAATGTGTATATATATTGCTGCCCGATAAACGGGCTTGTCAGAATACCTGAGCTGTTTTGTTTCAATAAAGCAACTCGGACGAATTCCGACTTTGGTCGCGTCAATTCTTTCGACTCGCGTTGCAGCGCAGCTCCTTCAACATTATATTATTGCTGGCATCCTGGCCAGATCACAAATTGCTGCCCTGACTGCTACTAGGAAGACAAAGACAAACCACTTGCTATACTCCTTGCCTTGAGACTGATTAAGGAACACACACACACACACACACACACACACACACACACACACACACACACACACACACACACACACACACACACACACATACACACACACACACACATAGTTGTGGCCAATAATATTGGCACCCTTGCACTTTTTTCAAATAACTCACAATTTTCTCTAAAAATAAGTTGAAATTAACAAATGTATTTGGTCAATACAATTCTTTATTTCACTGTTAATATTACAGAACTTTTGTTTTGGATTCAGAACTTAATATATCCTTATAAATCAGAAAAAAAATGGCATTGACAAAATTATTGACACCCGAGACTTAATTTTTGGGAGCACAGCCTTTGGGCAAAAGATAGCACTGCACTGCTCCAGTTCTCACAGATTTGAAGGGTACCTTCTCCCAACTGCTGTTTTCAGATCTCCCCACAGGTGTTCAATGGGATTTGGATCTGGACTCATTGTTGGCCACTTCAGAACAGTCCATTGTTTTGTCTTGAACCATTCCTGGGTGCTTTTTGGAGTGTGTTTGGGGTCGTTGACCTGCTGTAAGACCCATGACCTTCGACGGAGACCCAGCTTTCTGACACTGGGTTGAACATTGCGCTCCAAAATGTCTTGGTAATCTCCTGATTTCATGATGCCATGCACACATTCAAGACACCCAGTCCCAGAGGCAGCACAGCAACCCCAAAACATCACTGAACCTCCATGTTTGACTGTAGGTAAGGTATTCTTTGCTTTGAAGGTTTCTTTTGGTTTTCTGTAAACATAGAGATGATGTGCTTTACCAAAAAGCTCTAATTTGGTCTCATCTGTCCACAGGACATTCTCCCAGAAGGATTTGGGCTTGTTCAGGTGTGTTTTGGAATACTCGCCTTCACCTGATCCTCCTCGGCACACCTGAGCTCCTCACCACATACAAGGCTTTCATCCGCAGCTCACTGGAATACTGTTCTCCCCTATGGGCCGGTGCTCCTGCCTCACACCTAGCTCGGCTTCACGCTGTTGAAACCAAAGCTTTCAGAATTATTGGAATCTCCCGCGATGAAGCTATCTCTGAGGGCCTTTCACTCACTCACCGCAGGCAGGTAGGTGGTCTTTCTGTCTTCTACCGACTCCTCTCCGGCCTTGCACCCCCAGCTCTCTCTGTGCTCTGTCCCCCAAATATTCCTACAGGTCGCACAAGATCTGCCAGCAACCCTCTGATGGTTAAACTGCCGAAATCAAGACTCTCTGCTCACCTTCACTCTTTCATTCCTCTTTTCTCCCGCCTCTGGAACAAACTCCCTCACTCCCTTCAATCCCACTCCTCCCTCCAGGTCTTTAAAACAGCTGTTCACCACCATCTCTTATCTTCCCCCATCCAAAACCTTGATCTTTTCTACCCCCGCTAATTCACCCCAGATCCACCTTGTTTGAAATTCCAACTTCTTTCCTGGAAGTCCTGGCAGTGTCCATATGTTTTATACCTCTCCCACCGCCCCCTTCCCATGCCCCCCCCCCCCCAAAGCCCTCGCCCTCTCTGAGATCTCTCGATGTCTCCATGTCTCTCGGTCCCTGCTCTCAAATGTTGTGTTTGTGTCCTTCCCCCTCTCTCCCCATCTTGTCTACCGCTCCCGATGTTATATGTTTTATGTGTCGGTTTGTCTTTCTGTGTGATTAATGTTCGCTCTTTCACGAGCCTCGATCTTGTATACAACAAAAAAAAAAAAAAAAAAAAAAACTCCGGTCAGGCTTTCTTATGTCTCTCTCTCAGCAGTGGGGTCCTCCTGAGTCTCCGGCCATAGAACCCCCTTTTATTGAGTTGGCAACAGATGTTGTGAGTTGACACTGTTGTACCTTGCTTCTAAAGGTCAGCTTGAATCTGTTTGGCAATTGATCGAAGTGCTTTCTCCACCATTCGAACAATCCTTCGCTACAATCTTCGATCAAGTTTTCTCTTGCGGCCACGTCCAGGGAGGTTGGCTACAGTGCCATGGGCCTTAAACTTCCTGATAACATTGTGTACGGTGGACACAGGATCATCAAGGTCTCTGGAGATGGACTTGTAGCCTTGAGATTGTCCATGCTTGGCTACAATCTTGTGTCTGATCTCCTCAGACAATTCTCTGGTTTTTTATATTTTCTCCATGCTCATTGCGGTACAGACAGTCACACAAAACAGCAGAAAGACTACTTTTCTCTGTTCAAACTGGTTGAATGAGTGATTTTGATATTGCAGGCACCTGCAACTCACCGTAGGTGAGTTCCATTCCAAAGTAAAGGACAATCACCTGCTTGAAATCTAATTATTTCTAACAACGTCTAAAAGGTGCCAATAATATTGTCTGGGCCATTTTAGGATTTCTGTGTCGAATAAGCTAAGATTTAGTAATTTTTTCAGCTTTTTTGTTCCACTGTAAACCAAAGAAATACATCTGTGGATACCAAAATATATTTTTATTTTAACAATTTTCTGGAAGAAATGTTGCATTATTTGAAAAAGGTGCAATATTTTTGGCCATGACTGTGTGTAAATATATATTGTTACGGTTTTTTGAACCTTCACTAGTAAATTTTAGTAAATGTTTCCCTTATAAATGTTCCCCTGTAAATATCCCCATCAATTGGCTTGTTAAAGATCGCACCCTAGTTAGTCCATGTACAACACGTAGCGAACCATAGGACCTTTCTGTAGTTATTTCATTATTATGTGTTTCAGTTAAGGATCTGTTCCCAATAGTTGAATCTGCGTTGCATTAATCAAATAAGATAGGCCCCAGTACTTCGTTTGCCAGCAGCGTTCGCTGCTCCTTGCCTTGATTCGGTTGTTGGCCCCAAACCGCCATAACCCATGCGGTCAAGCCGAGGAAGGAGGGGGGCGGAGCCACAAGAACAAGGCGTGGCACGCTGACGCACCACCAGAGGCGAAGCCAGCGAGCCCTTACCGGCCAACCAGGGCTGACGAAATATCATCACGGGCGTGGCTCTATGAAGCGCGCATTGATTTGGAAGCACGTAATATAAGCGCCAGCGCGAAGCCTTTTTACGGAGATGAACGAGAGTCGACTTGGGTTGGAGACGGC